>NC_046613.1:14762552-15074052 GCF_900324465.2 Anabas testudineus | reverse complement strand
TGAGAACTGGGATGTCGCACGTCCTGTGAGTGTGTGTTTGAAGAGGACTTGGAGTCCACTTCATTAAAGCACACACACATAGGTGCAATTGAACTTTCCATAGACTTGCAGTTGTGTGGACATTTGGTATCAAAGATTTGACAGTCTGCTATGAATCAGTACAGCGCTAGTGAAGACGGGTGACAGCGAGTCTACTTAATAAAGGGACATTCCAGTTTCATGAAACTTGGGTCTCATTTTTGTAGTATTGGTCATTTCTACAGCAGTAATATCACTTTAGTTTATTGCTAAGATCTAAGAATATATTTGCTGGAAGACCATTAGTGATCAGATGCATGGACTGATTATAAAACAGGTCATCCGGGCACAGAACCAAGAGGTCAGGGAGCCCGTAGGCCAGAGTCTCTGTATGAAGTGAATGTCAATATTTCCTGTTTGAAAATCTGAGAACTGTTAACACATAGAAACATAGCTCTTAATTCATCCATGATCAGATGGTAAAACTGTTCAATTGTCATCTGTCTCATTACACTGAAAAGATTTCATGATGATCTGCTTTTAATTCATCATAAAACAGCATCCACCAAGCTCATCAGTGAAGATTCAATCCATATTTTTATGCCTCTTGTGAACAGTTTTCTTTTGTCTAAACACTCTGAGCTTGTTACTTGAATTTAGCACTGCTCTGAAAATGCGTGTTGTGTTCCCTCTCTGAACGTCAGGAATGTGTCTTAAAGAGAGGCTTGGGTTACTTCAGTGGCCCTGTGTGCTCCCACACCACTTAATCACCCTGCCCACCTCATTGATCAGTATTAGTTTGGCTGAAAATGTGATTAGCGCGTGTAAGTTAGCGGGAGATGCTTGATGAAATTAGTCTGGCAGACGGCTGTAATAGAATTAACGCGTGCAGGTCAACTTCTAAGGGCGGCCTGAAGACATCCACAGCTCTGTGAGTGGAAGTGAATTAGGAGCCTGGTCTCTTTTTATCAGCTGCTAATTGAGTCCTGAGTCAACAAATGGAGGCTGGATGACGTGTGTGTGGTAGGATGACCTGGTTAACATGGTGGACCCCTGAAATCCCTTTTATCTCCACCCATAGATTTCTAAAACACGTTCTAAATTGGTGGTGTAAAACAGAGTGATACAGCTCTTTACTTCCACGACATGTAATAAAGTAATAGTATAGCATACAGTTCAGTATTTTCTCATAGGGGGCTCAATTGTTTCCTCCAGTGAAACTTTCTGAGGGACAGTTGATAATATGTGAGGGCTAAATCAATTTCTGGTCACAACTGAAAAGCACAAAGGGAAGAAAGCAGGAAGTTATCTCAGATAAATGTAATTCACCTTTAAATACATGCTGTGACTGGCAACAGGTTGGTAATACATTTAAAAATCCCAATATTCATGTTACGTTTTAGGGTCTTAACAATTTTCTGATGCTCTTGTCGAAAGCCATGACAACCTGTGGCGATTTATAGCAGGTTTTTCTATGGCTGGGTGCTCGCCATGCCGAGCTGGACAGAGAGAAGGAGGGTATCGATGGCATTTGAAAGGCAACAGAGCGCTGCGGCCAGTCTGACCCTGTCCTGCCCTGGCTTTTCAGCGCCAGGCCTTTCAGCGAGAGCTGGACAATGACGACTGGTCTCCAGCCTCCAACTGGCCTATGAGCTGATTAGGAACCGGACCTGCCACCGAGGGACACAGACGCGCCCCGACACCACCCACATCCAGTAACACCCACCTTAATGGGCCTCCGAGGCCAAGGTCAGTGGCCGGGCTGACCTCTGCTCTCCCGCCATGTTTGGACATGTCCACACACAATGTGAGGCCCGGGGAGACTGATTAGAATATAGAAGGGATGAAAGAGGGCAAGAGGGCTCTGGACCATTGCAGGAGGTGGTGTGTGTACGTGTGTGTATTGTTGGCATGGCGACCTGGTCAATCACTGTCGGACCACTGGACCTCCCCGAAACACCCTCCCTTCACCCAGATGTGCAGCTCTTGTCTCAGGTCTCTTTGTGATGGGCCGGGAGGGAGGAATTACACCAGGGATGATCCCGTATTACTGGGCCTGCCTGCCTTTTAGGTTGGGTTTAGTTTTGTTGGCTGGATCTGGTTTTATCCTCCTCCCAGTGTTGCCACCACTGAGCTGATCCCTTTGATGTCCTCATACACTGACCACCAGATCGCAACAATTCACACTTAGTCCAAAACGAAGCGATTGTGTTGGATTTGGTGCAAAGGTGACATGAAACAGAGAATGAAACAGCATCAGTTACAATATGAGGAATTCAATTTCAACATTAGATAAATGTCAATAAGATAAATGTGATTGTTTGATAGATTTAAACAATCACAATTTTTTGTATAGGAAGCTCATAAATAAATAAAGATAACTAAACTAAACATAAAAATACAATGTCCTACAGAATATAGTTCAATAGAAACTGTTGACATCAATCATGGGAATTTTGAAAAGATGAATTAAAGCCATATTAATTTTTACATAGATTTCCTTATGTACTTAAGCTAATTATTTATTTTTTAATTTCAGCGTACTGTCTTCATGTTGTGACTCCACATGTATGTCTTCCTCAAACTCTTCTATTCTTTGTTTCAGAGGTTATCAATGCATTTTCCATATTTTGTTATCACGTCACACTGCATCCATCATTCTTTCAACCTGCTCTCCTCCCTTCCTCTCTCTCCTTTTTGCTTATCTTGATCTTCTTGCTTAATCTGCTCACAATCTTTTCCTTCAGTTTATTTTCAGTTAATCTGAATCATCGAGGTGACTTTGAATGGTTCAAGATTGTCTCTGTAAAATTCTCTGTGTCCCACTTTACACCACTGACACCTTTTGTGAAGATGAATCTAAGTGCTAAGACAGTTTAAGGAACTAAACCAATGGAGGGGTTCCTCGTCTTTACAGCAGACCCCTGCGTCCTGCAGCTGTCTTGTCCATTTGGACTGTATTAACCTGTGACCCACAACTAACCCCTTACCTTCCAGCTGTGTGTGTTTATGTGTGTGTGGTGAGGAGGCAGAGTAGTGAAACGCCTTGTGTATGACCAGTGATCCATACCTCTTTTACTGTTCAGTTTGGTGTGCACAGCCAGAGGGCTTGTGTGTATGTGTTACTATATGTGTGTATTTTGATGGAGCAGGAATGGCCGGGGGTCTCGCTCTGACGCCCCTGTGTGTACTCATTCAGCACAGAGGTCGTGTGTCAGGGGTCAAAGGGTCTTTAGGGGGAGGAGGACGAGGTTGTTGGTGATGGTGACTCAGGGAGAAGGAGGAGATGGTACGGGTGGGGGGGCTGCACATGCCCTAAGGTAAGTAGTCTCTTAATTGGCCTCTGGAGACTTTAGGAAGTGTGTGGTTGCTGTGAGTGTTTAAATATGTGTGTTTGTCTGTGTGTGAAGATAAACCTGCTGTATCTTTATGGATGTGTGTAACGGGAGGATGATGTTGGTGTGTGTGTGTGTGTCCTACAGGTGAACACATCTGATGCAGTTTAGTTAAAAAGACAAACAAGGAGGATAAATTGATAAAATGAAAAATAGCTGTGAGTTATGGTAAATGTTCTGCACTTATATAGCGCTTTTCTACCTAGCTGGTACTCAAAGCGCTTTACACTGCATCTCATTCACCCATTCACACACACCGATGGCAGAGCTGCTATGCAGCTGACCTGACTCATCCGGGAGCAACTAGGGGTTCAGTATCTTGCCCAAGGACACTTTGGCATGTGACGTGGCAGCCGGGAATTGAATCACCAATCCTGTGATTGGCAGTCAACTGCTCTACCTATTGAGCCACAACCACCCCAGTTATGTTTAGGAAAAAAATTAATTTCATATCTTTTGCCCGATTCACTCCTAGTTGCAGGTTCCTCGCTGACATTGCAGCTTTTTACACTGAACCGTTGTATTACATATACTGATACTAAATTTGTGTGTTTGTTGAACAGTCAAAGAAATTAGTAACTGAGTTTGAAGGTGAAAACTAAAAAATAAGAAACAGAAGATATCCACTATATTAACTGGAGAAGTAAAATAAACAGGTAGTCAAAAGTACAGTGCAGAGTAATTCACTTAACCATCCATCGTGAGCACATTGAATTCGTCGCAGTGCCCAGAGTGTAAGTATGTGTGCACACATTTGAGATCCAACTGAAAGCTGCTGAACTGTGCCTGAGGGTGTGTGAGATAAAGGACTAAATGTACACATTTGTTACAGTTTTTATATCTCCTGTTTAGGAGAACACTCAACTGGTGTTTGTGTGCGCAGGCGACTATGGTCCTGTTTGCTCAGGGACAGCCACTCTTTGTGCCCTGTGACCAAATTATCCACCTATTAAAGTCCTGCCATTATTTACCTTCCTCCTCTTAGAGGGATAGGCCATGTCCGGCTGATAAAAGGCTGCAAAGTGTCTGTTTCACTCGAGGCTGGAGAGACAACGACGACTACAGTCACTGAGTGTTGGCAGAGCAAACATTCCTGAGCACCCAGAATCCACACAGACAGACACACACACACTCTCTCTCTCTCTCTCTCTCTCTCCCACACACACACACACACACACACACACACACAATACAGAAGAAGGATACATACAGCTGGTCAATACCTCTGAGAAACAATCTTAATCTTGCGAAAACTAACACAAAACAGCACACATACTGAAGCATACAGCCACACATAATGGAGAGGAAGAGTGTGTGCAGCATAAAATACTTGATTAGTTGTGTCCTCAATCCATACCATACACAAACAGTGTACAATATGTACTATTTGATAAACATTAAATAATAGATTCTGTTTTTTTTTATCACAGAAAATCATGCAACATGCTATGAAAGATGTATATTACTGCATTATTATTATTATTATTGCAATAAGAAATAAAATCACTTCACATGTGGACACATGATCACTTTCTAAATGTAATATTAAAGTTACTTACAGGTAAACTTTAAACTTTAAATAAAGGTTTACCACAAAACTTGATTTGAAGTGGTTGTTAAATCAATAAAATAAACCAATTTTAAATCCAGTTTTGAAATTCATTTGGTGCACGCCTCACACATGCACAAGACAAAGTGTGCATTTACTGAACTGACCACAGGGATGCACATCCACTTACATATATACATACACCTTTCTGTTACATTTAGATTTATGATGTTAATATTAATATTCAGCCACATGCACTAACACCCACATGTACACACATACAGAGGTGTGTCCTGGCTCGCTGTTTCTGTTGTCTAATGGTTGTAAAACAGCAGACAAACCCTGACTGACTGACTGGTTCAATATTTGCTGGACCAAAGAGGAGGCGTGTGGAGGCTGCAGGAGGTCAGGAGGTCAGTGGGAAGCGGTGGCCTTTTATCCCAGACAGGACTGACCAGCAGGTGAACAAACACAGAGGCTGCAGCAGAGTTGCAGCGCGGTGATCGCATGACAAGATGCAGCATTTTCTCTTTAAGAGTTTAATTTCACAGTATAAAAGGGTGAACAATGAATGCCAAAAAGCTTACCAGTTCACAGTTTAACAAGTACAGCTGACCCACAGGGAGAGTTGCACACTGATGGCTATAGAGTTTCTGCTGTGTGCTGCATTTATACATAATGTACAGTAGATCAGTACTACGTTCTCTGGTTAACATGCATCAGGGTCATTACAAACTTCACCTTAAAGCTGGTCTTCATTTAGCTTAATATCTTCTTTTCTCTCCTCTAATCTCATTTTTACCACTTATTTGTGCAAAGGTCATGTGAAAAAACACTTGCAAGAATTCCTGACAACACTGAATATGTAACCTGGCAGTTTCTCTTGTCTCAATCTGACGTGATGTCAGGCAGGTTAAAATCGAAGTGCTCTGGGAAAACAGTGAGCCATTCATGCAGCATAAGCTCGTTTTACTGTTTTACTCCCTGGAACACATGTAAAACAGGCGCGTTTGAAAATGCAAATCTAATTAAAAGTATAAGCTTGGCTGAAAATGAGATCAGCGTTTCCTGAAAAGAGAGAAAAGCTCACAGACTTGATCACTTTACCGAGTGATCTGCTTTAGTGCTGCTGACACTACGGAGCCTCGCCTCAAACATTCGCACTCAGCCTCGCTGCGTGTTTGCTTTTGGTTTTAGTGCCTGCTAAGACACTATTGATAGCCAGTCAAGTAATGTCACCAGACCGTTTTTGGTCTGGTCTACTGCGGCACTTAGACTATGAAAGCTGGTCCTCAGTGTCCCCCATCCGGCAACAAGTGCAGCCCCCTGTCACCACCAGATCAGTCTGACTGACGTAAGTAGTGTGGACAGATACAATTTCAGCCTGGCAACATAGCCCAGCTCTGGCTTTCCTTCTCTGTGTTTACCTAAAGGCTAAGGCAGCTGAGCCCAGACCTCACCTGCTGGCCTCACTGGTTGCCATGAATGCTCACATAATCCCACTAAGTCCATGCAAACCAAGAGCCGCTTCTTGTGCCAAAGGCTCAGAGTCCCTCCCTCTCACTAAGACCTCCACTCGATTAAGAAACAGTTTGTGCGACGATCAGTTTATCCATGGCAACTTTGCCTATTCTGCACAGGAAAATTCCCACCCCTCTGTCGAAACACACATCTCTTGTATTTCTTCTTTAGTCCAGCATTGTACTGTACTACTCAGCCACACTTCACCCACTATCTTGGGGAGGATGGCTAAAACTAAACGAGTGTCGCAGTTTTTATACCATTCACGCTGCAGGCTCCGATCTGTTTGCTGTATTTGTTGTTTGTTGGATGTAACAGTGGATGTATTATAAGTATGTAACCAGTATCTGGCTAAGAATTGATGATGATGTAGTAAGTTTTATATAGTGGTACAGGTGGAAATTTGGGGAAAGAAAGCTCCTCTGTGCAGATTTGCTCTGTTCAAATGAATTATCAAGCAGTGATTCAGATGTGATGTTATATTATAAGTAGTGGTGCGATGACGACCCTGATTCTGTGTTTATTTACTTCTTCTGTTGTCTGGTGAGTCACCTCGTGTGCAAGCAAACACCCTGCATCTGGAGGAAAATATAGATCAACCGCCATGGATTTATTCATGGAGAGCGTTTCCCACCACAATGGCCTGATTCAGCGATGACACCCTGCGCCGCGATGAGCTCCTTTTATGGATTCTTTCAGTGTGGACATTGCACTTCAATGGTGGGAACAGACAGTCGTCCTCTGCCTTGTCACTGCTGTGAAAACAGAGGCTACGTCTCTCTCACACACACACACACACACACACACACAGGCACATACAGATGCTGGACCACCAGGATTCACATGGTCGAGCCTCCTTCAGTTGCTCAAATGTAAGCACTGACTACTGCCATAATTTATAGCTCAGTGAGAATAGGAACAGGGCTCTCTGTATGTGTGTGTGTGTGTGTGTGTGTTGGGGGTATGACAAGGAAGGTCACTGACCCCTGTGACTTGGCAAAAATCCCCACGGGCCTAATTCAGCATTGGAATGGACCCCACAGTGCAATGGGAAGATGCCTCCGACATAATGAACACAAAGGCCAATTGTGACACTATTCTCTGCAGGGCAGAAAGCAGCACGGCGCGGGGACAGTAGAAGGTTTTGTTGGCTGAAGCAAAGTAGGAAGCCTGTTGCTTCAACAAGCCTCCGATAAGATTCATCAGTGGTGACTCAACAGTGGCAGTTAGCCTCCCAGGGCGTAAAGTGTTAGATTTACATCCACTGTGTTTAGTGCACTTGTTGATTGAAGGGCAGATAAGAGACTCTCTTGGCCAAATCATTGTCTTTAAGGTGTTACAGCGCGTCTTCAAATATCATACAAAGTCGTTCATATGTTTGATATAGTGTATTCTCAAGTGTTATACAGAGTCTCTGAAGAGTCTGGCTGTGTCCCTTACTGCATAGTGTCAATATTTGTCACAGTCAGCATACCAAACTGGGTCTTCGCTCTTTGTTTTACTGTTAAAATGAAAATACACACTGGTGCATCACGGGGACAAGATGCTTGTTGGACACATGCATTGTCACAACGCAGAAAACATTGATGTTTTGGAGATGTATATACTTGACAGGACAGTGACACAGGACAGAACAATAGGAAAGAGACAGGCTTACTACGCAGAAATGTGAAATTACAATTAAAAAGAAATTCAGGAAGACTTCTGGTTCTATTATTTGGCCAAAGAAGTGAACAACACAGTCATGACACAATATCAGGAATCAAAATATGTTTGTTGCTTCAAGTCTTATTCATCACTAACTGAGGAAGAATCAAAATTAAAGTCAGGAAAAAAGCATCGTGTATTGATTATTGTAGTTTAACTGTCAAAAACCTAATCTGCCTCATCAGGACCAATAAATCACCTGAAACTAAACATGTCTAACGCCCGGGCAACAAGGCCTTTTACTCGCATGTGTCCTTTCATTGTTTTTGTTATGATTTTACACTTGGATAATCAATGTGAGACAATTTATTGAGCAATCTTTAAAGTGCACCTCCACTCTAGTATAGTTTTGGTCAATGTTTACCGCAGGATGATTTAAAGCAGCTGAGCCGTGTCCGTCAGGATCACATCAGTTTACCACCGTGTGTTAATCAACCTGCTAGAATCTCTGCCTCTCCCACAACCTCGACCAACAGCTCGATGACAGAGAAGACAAAAAACAGAACAAAGACAACAAGAAGGCAAACAAATGCTAACACTGCTGCTGGTGCCAAAAAACGCCCATCCCCACAATTTATTGCCCTTTTCCAAGACTTATTCAAAGTTTTCATCATATACTGACCTGCCACACCCCCCTGCCAAAAGACCCAGAATGTGCCTGTGTGATGAGGCGGGGGATAAAAAAAAAAAAAATGAAGCAACAAGATCAGGCTTTTCTTTTTCTTAAGAAAGACTAGAAATGAAGCTTTGTGCACGTCCGCTGCTGAGGCACATTTGACAGGTCGGGCCCAGCTGCTTTTGTGTCACCAGCATAAAGGGGATTGAGTGAAAACACAAACTGAACCACTGTGCGTTGTGTGTGTGTTGTGGCGCTGGCTATTAGTCAACGTGACGGCCTTTGCAGATGCTAATGGTGTATAGTGTGTCCCAGCCGGCCTCCCTCCTCCCAGAACATGGCTATCTGATAGCACAAAAGCCTTCTGCTAGAGGTTGACTTTTCCCCCCCTCTCTTTTCAAGGCTGCTACAAAGTCATTAGGCTTTTTTCACTTCTTTCCCTGTTTTTTTTTAAGGGAGGAATATAATAGCAGCTCAAAAAACAACAAGTTGACATGAGGCAATTATCTTCGTATGTAAAGCCTCAGGTGATGGTAGCGTGGACGAGGTCCGCCGCCCCCATATCACTCCCTCCACACAGCGCTGCCCTTTGAGCAATGTGGAGATGCAATAACAACTAGGCTCTTGTGAAAGAAGAGAGGATGCCCAGGAGTGGAGGATCTCTGGACTCAGACTTATTAATCAGTCAGACCCTCAGCTGCCTGCCTCTCTCTAGTTGCTGCTTCAGGCTGCAGCACGTCTTCAGCCTGCTCTGGGATGAGATAAGAGCCTGCAGAGTTAAATACTCAGAGGGTTTGTCAAGAACCTGGAGCGAGGCCTCAGCACATCAGCACACAGGTCACTGCATTCAACAGCAACCAGTTGTGCGATAACGGCAAACAAAGTAATGGAAACAACTGCGCATACAACACAAGTCTCTAAGGACAAATGTAAACCTATACATCAACATTGATTTTATATATATGTCTCCAAGTGGACAGGTTGACAAATTCAAGTATGTGGATCATCTCTAGAATCACGGCACCAGCATGGCTCGAGCTTTAGTGAACAAAATAGGTTCAACGCTGACTGGAAAAGCAGGAAAAATGCCCTTTTTTTAATTTTATGTCAATTTTATTGTTTTTCATTTGAACACAAATTAATAAATAAACCACCTCTGATGGGATACGCCATGCAAACATTACTTTCTACAACATAAAACATTTTTGCATTTGCATACACGTGCTGTACATGATAGTAGCTCCAAGACCTCCCATGAACTTTTTTCTGTACAGAGCGCCCAGCATATTATATGTATACCCATATACACATTTGAACGAAAGACAGCAGGGTTACCACCACAGTTTTTCACCCCCATTGAAGTAAAATATATGAGGATTTTTTTTTAAGCTAGGAGGAGTGAGTGGATGTTTAGAAGGGTGATGGAAAGAATCAGCATGGCCTGAAAGATGGAGGTGCAGAGACAGTGGTGAGTGATGTGAGGAAGCAAGAAGGATGAATAGTCACTGGTAGAAGAATCAATAAGTTGTCATTCCTTCTCTTGCTGCTTCAGTCATCCCTGAAGCAGCAAGAGATCTAAGATCTTAATGTTTCAATAACCTGGCACAGTTTGGAAACATATCAACCCACCTACCCCTGTAAAACTGGACCAAGAAGAACCGGACACAAGACTCGGCCAAAGGAGAAAAGGAATAACTGGCAGAAAATATAATTCAAATTCAAAATTAAATAAAACATACATTTAAACTGGTGGATGTGTTGTTTCATTGTTATTCAAATCGACAAATGGAGGGCAAAACACAACTGATAATGATACTGAGTAATGACATCTTGTAATGTGTTAAAATACTTGATCATGTAACCAGTTAAAAAGTGCAGCTTAATAAAACATTTAGATGATGAAACATCCTGAATATATGTTTAATTCCTTTTTGAATCTTTTAAGAGTGCTATCTATCTTTAGGGGAAGCTGCATGTCATTTGTCTGTTGTGACATGGGAAGAGTAAAGAGTAGATGTTGTTAATGTACGATGATAGAATATCAAACACAGACATACAGAAACAAAAACAAACAAAAACTGAGTTAGAGGCATGACTGGAGTATTATGTGCATTTGGCAGACAAGCAAACATAGTATTTATGAAACAAATCTGTTTTGATTACAACAATGAGATAGAAAGAATATCTTTCCGTAATATTGTTTCCATTACCTTCTGTCATCTGAGGTGATTGTATCCTGTTAAGACAGTGGAGAGGAAGCTGAATCTGTAACCATGTTACTTTCTATTCTTACAGATTTAAGGACAAAGGACGTTTGTTGGAACTTAACCGTCTCATTTAGGGTCGCATGTTTAGTAAATGGAGCAAACTTAAGTGCTTTTTAAGTGCAACTAAAAATAATTTTTAACATTAAATGGAGGCAAATCTTGTATCTATCAGTCAGACCCATTAAGACCAGTGCCACTGGTGTCTCTCTGAACACAGATCAGTGAATATGGACCCTCATTTATTCTTGTATACACAAACACCACCAGCCAGGGAAAATGAACCTAATAAAAATAAGAACATGGTCAAATGTCTAACACTTAGAGTGCTAATGTTTTTCCCATGATTGAGACTCCTGTGCAGCAGTTCTCCTTTGACCCAGGATAGTTTGCAAGAGTGGAAAAAAAAGAGAGATTCAAAAAGAAAGCTTGTAAACTGTCAGGTTTATCCTTCCATTAATAGTCCAGTAAGGAGCAGAAAGCCAAAAGGTGGGTGTTAAAATCAGGTGAGTGGTGGGACAGGACCAGGTGGGGATGACAGTCATTTACACATTTAGTTGTTTCTTTTTTCAGTGCATTTCTTTCGTGTGATCCAAAAATGTACTTATAGTTCTGTAAAGAGAATAAAATGAGGGAAAACAAATCAGATATACAATTCAATTACATAATAACAATATGTTTTGTTTCTTTGGTTATGTTGCATTGCTCATGGTCATTTGTAAACATGTAACTGGTAAGATTTATTACAGTGAGGCGAATACCTGGTAGTCTCATTTCTCCTTGTGAAGAGCTTCTATGAAGGCTTCGAGTTTCTCCTGGATCTCACGAACCTTCTCTGCAATAAAGCCACAAGATAAGTTTAGTCAATAATTAGGCACCCTTAAGAAAACTGCCTGAAACAATTTTGAATTTTTAGTTTTCAGAATAAAAGACAAAAGTTAATCATTTAAGTATAAGAGCATTTGGTCCTTTTCTTTGCGGGGCTGTAACAATGATTTAAGTGACCAACAATTTCAATAATCAGTAAATTATTAGTTATTTTTTTACATAGAAGAACCCAATGGTCTCTAATTGGATGTTTTCAAATGTGAAGATGAAAAAAAGAAGAACAAATTCACAATTTACACATCAATATAACATAAAGTAATAAACATTAAATCAAACAATCAAGATGGGTAGCTGGTTATTCAACTGCTTCCAGTAGATTTCTGTAGATAGAGATTCTCTAACATATTACTCCAAAACACCAGATGGTTCCTTTGACAGTGACAGCCAAACCAAACCTCCTTTGCACATCTGGTCATGAAGGCTCGTGCACACTTTTCCAGTTAGCAGAGACCACATCAAAGCCCTCGGCCTCCCCTTTTTCATGGCATGTACCTCCTGGGTACATTGCTAATGGACAGAAGGAGATACCTTAACGACAAATTTTCACATGAAAGAGGGGGAATCTACTGGAAAAAACAGTCACTTCTTTTCATGATTACACTCTTATTGTCCGGAGACTGCATAAGACGGACAATCCTTCCTCCCAACATGTACTGTCACACGAGACAGTCTTAATCGCTGATTAAACAGTGTCTGAAGGAAGTCTGCGGGCCAACGCGGCAAAAAAGGAGCCATGGCTCGCAATGCCAGCTGCACCTCCAGGCCTGGCTGGCTCTCCAGCTTCCCTGTCACCCTTGCTAATCTGTCTGGATCTCCCCCAAGCACAAACTCAAACACCAGCTCTGAAGAACAAACTAGCACTGCTCTATCTTGATCAATCAGCCACACGAGATCCATAGGCAACCTATTGTCGATTGTTTTCCTAGAAGGAGGCCCAATGAAAGCACTGCTTTAAAAAGACCATTTTCAGGGAGATACATCACTGCGGTTTGGACCTCAGAGTACGAGTGTCGTAAGTGTCCATTTCATGTCTGCACAAAGGTGATAACTGTGTGCGTGCTTTGGAGTGAAACTAAATATCGTACTCGGGGGCTTGTATGCAGCCCCTTTGATGGGAGCACTGAGCTGCCGAGGTATCCTTTTCCTTATGGATGAAAAGCAGAGGGTTGTTAGGAGATATGCAGGCACACCCCCACACACGTCCTGAAACACTAGCAGAGCTGAAAAGTGACACACAAACTCACACAGGTAGGCAGATCTGAGAAAAATTCACTGACAGCCAGAAAAGCTTGGCCCTGAACGACACACAGAACCACCGCAATGTCTTGAAAACCAGCAAGAGCTGTAGAGTCATGCCACCTCCACCTTTTTTCACCTTCCTACACACTCAGTGCTGGCAGGTGGTTAAAAAAAATCCCCATCCTTTGATACTCCGTTAACACACTCAGGCAAAATGGCAGGGCGTTAGGGGGAGATTACAACACCTAATGGAGGCATTAAGGGGCCCCGTCGAGGGGTGCGCTGACAAGTCACTGCAGCAGGTGTGGGGCTCAATGAAACATAACCCTGCGGTACGCCATTCCAACAGGCAGGCCCGCCGCAGGGCACAGCTCAAAGGCAGCTGACAGAGTTCATCCGTGTGGGCTGTGTGCCCTGACCACAGAAGAACATAACTCAATCCAAGCCAATCAGAGCAGGATTATCAACATCTGTCTGACCTGAAGAAAAAGAGGTGTGAGGTATGGTGCAGGGTGTGGAGTTTTGGCTGGTGTGAGGGAAGGAGGGTACCAACTGTCAGATCATCAAAACATGGGAAATCCCCTGGCTCAAGCTTCAAAGCCTCTAACTGGGTTTAGATGTGGCTCGTGGGAAGGTGCTCTATGAGGCTTCAGTATTTCACGTGCAGCCCGTTTAATACAGTTCAAACATTTATGATCTTGGCAACTATTGGGAAGAGATGCTCTGCTAGATCACTAGTGGCACAAAAGACATTGAATACCCAGACTGGCCGTGACGGCATGATGGAGATCACCGTCTTCTCTTCAACATCTTCTATTGAAACAACTGCAGCCCATTGATCATCCAGTGCTGCACAGTATTTATCGAGATCCTGTTGTTTTTAGTACTGAAACAGCAGCATTCAGGGTTGATTATCTCTGCTCTTAGAACGGGTATGCACTTGTTGGCTGGCTTAAGAACTACTGAGCACATTATTTCAAGATTTGTTTTATTTTGAACCAGAATGAACAAAATTTGAAGAAGAAACTTTTTGAGGAACAATGATCTATTTGAGCTAGTCTCTGATGTTGGCCTCAAGTCAGGCCTCAAAGCACAATCAGCAAAAAATAAAAATTTTTAGGTAAATATTATGTTTAATAAGCTTGAAGTGACCGGTCAACTAACTAACTTGTGCTAAACTATCTGCAAACTGCAAGTTCCAGCCTTGACATTTTGGAGAAAAGACGGCATAAATGAAAACAGCAAGGCCCATCAACCATCTCCTTACAGCAGAATGCTTAATGACTTTAAAATGAGCCCTCAAAAGTTGCGGGAGCCCATGAGGCCACAGGTGGATGTGAATGGTGTCTTACAGAAAAGCCAATATTCTGTGGTTGAGAAACAGATATTTATTTCTCCTGGTACCATCTGTTTGCCTCCAAAAGACAGCAGCAAGAGAAAGAAAAGGCCACAACAAGGATTTCTATTCATCATCCTGTGGAAATGCAACAAAAAATGTGGACAGAGTCACCATTCCCTGGTGCTCACTGAGCAGTGGGAGTAGCAATCTAAAACTCCATTTAGGTTCCTGTTTACCTAAGAGATGAGCCCCAAAACACAGTCATTCAACCGCTCACCCCTTTATCTGGTCATGAATATTCCCATAATCCTCTGGCCTCTATCCCAGAGGCCCCTTCTTTAAGATGCTGGGTGTTGTGTGGGTTGCTGAGGGTGGAGGGACTCTCACCCATTCAGAGAAAGACAGGGGAGCCTTTTCCCCAATCCCCTCTTTCAAGGCCTTCTCTTGGCTGATCTCCACATGAAATGATCTCTCATTCACTCTCACTCTGTAGAGTCCCCAAAGCCTGCTACAGCTGAAGCGCTGGCAGAAAGAGGGCTGAGCCAGAAAGCCTCTAATTGACCTGTAATTAGACTGTGAAACTGCATGGCCCTGCTGGACAAGTAGCCACCACAGAGGAGAGAGAAAACATGGGAGAGAAACAGATGAGAGAGAAGCCTGCAACTTACTCAGAGAAAAAACTAATCCTCTTCCTGTGGGAGATCGCCACTGTTCTTCAGTGGATGCAAAAGGGAGGGAACCATAAAGAAAGGATGTCGGTTATGAAGAAGTGGCGACAGAAAGATTTCAGTGGCTCAAGCCTGGTGCCAAGGTTGAGGCTACTTTAGCATGCTGCTCTGAAACTGACAAGACAGCAGCAGTTCACAGTATGGTCACGAGAGACAATGGGGTGCAAGATTTGGTTCCTATCTTCAAGTGTCATCATTCATGAAGAAACGTTTTATATCCCATGACTGCCAAGGTCACAGTGTAGGTGGGGACATTGTATGTTTAAACACTCTGCTGTTTCCTTCCTCGAAAGATGATCTCTTAATGTAACAAACAGAAAAGCCTTTTTTCCTCAGCGTGCTGCTTGATTTGTCACTAAATCTGAATTGTCATGCTATAAAAACTGGGCCATGGGAGACGTCATCAGCCCAAACTCCATGTCAGTGACAGAGCAATGAATCAGCTGTCATACTCACGACTCTTATCTAAAAAACAGATGCGAGAGAGAGCAGGGAAGCCTTGGGAAGGTCATACTGTATGCAGTTCTAAACAGGTCAAAGCTTGGGGTCAGGCCCAGGGCAGACTAAACAAAAACAGCTAAATGAAGGGAAAATCCTTTGAAAGAGCTAATTGATGACTGTTTTTGGGCTGTGTGGTGTAGGTTTTATTGGCAACCATTGCGTTTGCCTTTGAAGGACAATACATTACAGATTTTAGTGCAGGCCTGGGGTGTTTAACTGTGAGAAGGCATACATGGAAAGTGTTCAGGTAATGATGCAACAGTGGAGAACAGACTAACTTATCATCAAGTATAGCAGTGAACGATCACCCTCACTTCCTATACCAATTCTTAAAACGTACAGAGCAACAGTAAGTCTACTTCTGGCTCATAGCATAAATCACAGCAAGTCAGGAGTGTGAAGATTTCCAAGACTTACCTTTTGCACCCAAATGGAAGCCTGTGCTGAACCTAAGTGGCAATTAATCTTGCAAAACCACATGGGCCTCAGGATATTATGCCGACAAGTCTGGTTCAAACTGAGATCCTGTCATAATCTCCTCGGACAAACTCCCCTCTGCGGAATCAGACACAGGTGTGTGGACCAATTCAACGAATGCCAAACTCCAGAATGCGAACACAAAAACACACACACACAAAGGTTTGAAAACACATGCATTCAAGCAAGTTGATAAGCAGGACTTATTGCGATATCCATTTTAATCAGTTTGTCCCAGTCATATCTTGACATGGTGCTGTCCCAGATACTCTGATTCAAACAAGATGACAGAGCCAAGACAGTCCAGCTCTGTTCTTCACGCTTGCTGCCACCAGGTAAATACATGTTCCCAACCTCTCTGGACCCCTCACACCTTGACAACCATATAACACTAAGGAGATAACAAATACACCTGGAATTCCATTGAGCCTTGAGAAAAGGCCTGTTTAGGCCTACAGGCTGGAGTCACTGAAGTGCAGAAGTTGTACTTGCAGATGCAGTATGGACAAGGTACTAGTGCCTTTAGTGCAACAGTGTTTTCTTAAAACAAGGATCACAAAGATCAAAAATACTATAGTGAAACATCCACAAAGTTAACCAATATTACCTTACCTTTCCTCTTTTTTAAATGAGTCTCAAACTCCTGGACTAGACAACGATAAATCAAAGAAAGTGTTTAACACATAATGACATGAGAAAATTCTAACACAAGGCTATCACTTTTTAACAGTTAAAGAGTAGGGATGCATGGTTTTCCAATTATGTCAACATGACTAGCACTTGATGTCAGACCTTTGTGTGTGTGTGTGTGTGTGAGAGAGAGTGACAAGAGGATCAGTGGGAATGGGTCCCTGGTGGCCTCACTGTACTGGAAACATGTGAACAGAAGCCTTACTGACATCCCCCACCCATCACACACCTCCTTTTCTTTCCTATTTTCCCACACATACTCTTCCTCCCTCCCTGAGGAGAGTGAAATGATCACCACTTTCATCATCACCTCCTGATCGGTTGTCATCAAAAACACACAGCTCTTTCTCCTTATTTCCTTTGTCCAATGGATTTATTTCTTGAGTTTGTGCCTAGGGGGGATATTCAAGAGCAGCCACATCATCTGCAGATGGTCTGTCAGTTACTTAATGGATGTCTATGTGTAGGAACCTTGTAGTACAAACATTATACACTATATAACAAGGTACTTATGTGATACATGCAAGCCTGTTTCACCAACATCACCACAAACTGTTATCAAAAGCTTATTATTTAGATACTGAGATAGCTTCAAACACTGTCTTTTCAAAATGTTTTGTAAAGACACTGCTGCTTCTTGACATGAGAGAAAGGGTCGATGAATTGGAGTTAATGGAACAAGTGCGTTGTAGAGGGAATACGAGGAAAGTGATAGATGATGAGAAAGTGTAAAGAGAAGCAGGTCATGATTATGGTAAATGGGGGCAGCTCACTGCTTGAACCTTTGCTGGAGAGAAGAAAGGAGTAAGAGGAAGAAAAGCCAAAGTGTTTTTCAGCAGTTTTATAAAAAACATTGACACTGTGTTAACAAGTATAACAAATAACAGCAAGCAACAGGGGAGCTATGATAATTGAAGACAGTGAGACGTAAAGAGGAACTAACTTTGTAAAAACAAAAAGAAAGAAAGATACCACATGTTTAACATCAGTCATGCTACTTATGATCTGCCTCGTAGGGAGAGATACAGTCAGTAAAGGTGATCATAAGATAGGCACAGAGAAACAAAATTCATAATATCATAGTCAAACTGATGATTCAAAGCTAAATGTTGAAAATGTGGAAGTTTAATGTAGACTATAAAAGAAAAACGTGACCTAGATGATCCTATATCTAAAACTATTAATGGACACTCTCAAGGCCAGGAGGAAGTCAGTAATAATAGGTGAAGGAAGCCTGCTGTGGTAAACCAAAAATAGTGACAAAAATGTCTTTTATACTGTACTACCATTGTTCTTTGCTAATCCAGGAGTGGAGACTGTACAAAGAGGGCTGTCATAAGATGTGGAAAAAGGCATAACAGTCCGTTGCAATAGAAAAGTAGTAAGCCTGTTCATTTCGGAAATCGCTTTCACACAACATTAACAGGATAAGATTAGAAAAAATGCCGAAGGGGCCGCCTCATCTGTGCCAGTGTTATGACAACTGTGGATCCAGTGTTTGTGTACTTGATGCTCCTGGGGGAAAATGGATCATTTGGCAGCAACTCTGAAGCCTGAGGTTTCCTCCTTCGTGGGAAAAAACTAACTTTTATTGTAAAGCTACTAAGCCTTTCAGTTTACCGTGCCACACTGCTAACTATCTTCAATTAAATTTAGAGACAATGAAAACTGTGCTCAGGAGTGAAATTGAGTGTTGCAGAGAGCCAAGAAGTTAGATATTTTGAGGGAAGACAGTATCTAAGAGGAAGCAACAGAAAAAAGTGTAGATGTAGAAACATAACAACAGATGAGGAAATTCAAATTCATAAAGGTCAGATTGAAGTAGGAGTGCAAGGGCAGGAACCTCAAACATGCCAAAGAGCAGACACCCTGTCTAGTATCTCACTGCACAAAACCTCCCCCTACGTTCCAAAATGCAGACCAGTTGACTCAGGTCATGTCTACAGTGATGTTAATAAATTTGAAACTACATCTTTTTTTTTTTTAAGTTTGTTTTGGTTTTCCATTCTTAATAAGATGGCATTCATGACCTGTGAAAGGATTCTGAGAAGAGTAACTGTAAAGATAGTTGAAGTGTAGAAGGTGAAAACTTCACTAACATTTAGTAGCAACTTTAGGAAGCTAACTTCCTGTATTCACTTAGTGTATATCCATACAAAAGTACTGTATAAAGCCCCATTGCTTATGAAACTATTCAGATTCATTTTCTGCTATATGTGTAAATGAAAGCAGAAATTGAGTGTGTCTCCAGGTTGTATTTCCAAAAGGTTAATATTTTGGTTAATATCTTGCCCAAGGTGTTGTGACAGTCAAATACAATTCTCCAATTTCCACAAGCACAGAACGTGATCATGCTGTAAGGGTTTTTGCAAGAGCAGCAACATCATGCTGATAGGCTCTGTTACTCTCTGCCCCGAGCGCAGGCACATGTGCACACAACACCTTAAGACGATACGTCATCCCTACAGCAGAGGAGAACAGAACACTTCTCATTGAGCCCTCACTAATCACTCTGGAGGAGGCTGCTCAAAGGAGCAGGAGGGGGAGGAGATGAAAGGAAATGAAGTGAGCGTGAGGCTAAGAGGACATTCCGGTGAGCAAGCCCAGACAACCAGAGCTTTATTGTGTTCTGCTTCTGCAGAAGAAAAAGGAAAAGGAGAAAGTGGCTGCATGTGCAAACGCGCAAACACTTCACACATTATCATTGTTCTTCAGAGCACCTTCTGTTGACACCTTTAATTCCTTAACCCCCAAAGAGCGTTAACACAAAAGCTGAAATTCATAACTTTCCACACATTGTTGTATTGAGCAATAATGAACGTATTGTAAAATGCTGTGTGATGGCCAGGTGTTCATTTGAATCAAGTATTCTTAGAGAAATAAAAAAAAATTAGCAACCAAACTAAGATTTTAATGGACTCAAAAGGCCTGTTTGTGGGTTAAAATGTGGTTATAGAGTAATAGGTAAAGTTAGGGTAAGGTGCTGTGTCCTCACAACTACATACAGTGCTGAACATATGTGTGTGTATGCAGGTGCGTGTGTTAGCGCTCCGCATCAGTCGGACAAGGCTGACAAACAGCCATGCAGACAACAATTTACAAAAACTGCAAGCAAAGGCTGTGGATCGCTAGTAGACAGATAAATTACTCATATTATTATTCTCCCATTACTAAATATGACAACCAACTCTTCACAATAGAGCAGTGATTCTGGAAACACTCTGGTATACTTCCGCTTTCTCAAACCAGCCATCAAAGTGGTTGTTCCAGAACAACACACACATACACACACTCACAAAATGCAGTTTCTATGAGGCGCAATGAAGCAGTTGAGCGGCATCACACTGCTCTCCTCAAAGTCCTGCGCTTGCACATTAGGCCTGGGCTTTGCTCCAGAGACGGCACTGTGCCATACAGCTGGTCTGGCACATGCTGACAAATACACACACCTCTTTGCAGTTTACATTGTACCACTTATTCATGGTGCTTTCACGGTCTTACTCATTGACGCACACACCTGACCTGTATTTGTAACCTGAGCAATGCTGGGCCCGTCTGCGAGTAGAGGCAGATTGCGCTTAACAGCAGACTGCCCCCGGGAACACATTTCTGCCTTTGTTAAGTGTGTTTATCCTTTCTGCTGCCGCCCATAGCTCTCTCTTTTCCCTCCATTTCTTACAGAAGATGCTGTTAGGTGAAGGTTGCCTAACCTCTCAGTTTCCCCAATTTTTCCCCTCTCCCTTTCTGTCAAGAGGGAGTAAAGGCAAAACAGGGACAGGGTCAGTTGGCCACAATTTCACAGAGGCAGTGAAACTGAGACAATCCAGACAGATAGAGGCATGTAAACGAAAGCTACCTGGATCAAGTAGCCTGTGGTATTAGCTGACTGACCTGCAGGTTCAGGCCATATTTTCTGCCAATTTGACCTGCTTGGCCAAAGAATGAGATGTGCGGGTGGTGGAGTTGAGGCTGCATAGTAATGCATAGAGTAAGGCTAATTCACAGTCATACAAAATCCCATGTCTTGCAGATGTGGTGTGTGCAGCTCAAAGCCTGTCTACAGCTGACATCAGTACAGAATGTGTGTTTTCAGTAGACAAAGAATGGGTGATATATTTATCCTATAAAGACAGTGTATTTGGAGAGATCAAAATTCTAGAAAATACAAAGAAATGCTACTTTGCTGCATTTACTCCTCCCAGATACCACTAACCGGACATGCCAATGCCTAAGTAATAAACCCAAAAGGCTCAAACAGGACTTATAAAGAGAATTTAAAGAGCACAAGTGGAACATTTCTGCAACAGAAACCTTTGGCTCTGGACTTTTACTCAAAAAAGAAGAAAAAAAAAAAAAAAAAAAAAAACACCCAAAAACTTGCCCCAAGGAAGTGTTCTCACTTTGTGCTTTGAGGCATGTCACACAGTCAGCCCATCAGCCATGCAGTTCAGTTCTAGACTGATGGACCCACATCCTCACGCCCACACACGCTGGTTTAGGCTGCATTACACAGAGAACCCTGTGCAAAGTGTCAGACAACTAATGACCCAGATCCTCCACTCACCCACTAACTCAACCTGACAGATTGACAAAGCTAAATGTCTGGAACAACATTTTCTTGGTAGGTGGAAAAGAAAAATCTGACATCACTAGAAAATGAGGACTTGGTAATATATGCAGGTTGAAAGGTATACTTGCAGAATACTGAAGTTATGTTACAAAAAAAAATGGGGTGTTTTATATACCTTTAGTATTTTTTTAGAAGCGTATTCATTTATTAGAGAGAAGACAGACAGGAAAGATACATGGGAAACATTTAACAAAATGCCTGGCCAAACACAAACCGGTACAGTTGTGGTTCATGGTCTGCACCGTCAACCCCTAGGCCACCAGGGTGCACAGAGTGGTGCTAAGTTTTGTATTAGAGTATAAGATTAAACTACAGTTTTCTTTTTTACCCTATCTTTTCTCCAGCTTGTTTCATTTCCTAGGGCTTTTACATTAATGCTTCGAAAATCCTGTGACATAATACAACCACATTATACCACTGATGGGAGTCTTCAGTGGTGGGAAGTGGGAATGCCATTGCTCTTTGGGAAAGTTTGGGATCAACATGCCTTATAGGATTTACAAGGCCAGGCAGGTCTGAGAATTCCTACGCTGTAGGATCCTGTGACAAAACCCAACCACATTCCCCTAGCACTGACTCGGTGGAGGGAAGTGGGAATGTCATTTCTGTTTGGGAAAGTTTGGGGTCGACTTGCCTTATTGGATTTGCAAGGCTGGGCAAGTCTCAGGATTCCTAGCAGTGTGGGGAATGGATAGAGGACCAGTGTGTGCGTGTGTGTTCTTTCCTCTAGGCTGGTGTTACAGAAAACCTGACTCCACTGCAGAGGAAGCAAAACAGTCACCTCTGTAATCTCCTCAGACTCAATCATATAGCAGTTTGTAATAGTTTGACAGTGTCTGCATGTATTTATATGCTTGTATGAAATTTGTGTTTATGTGTGACTCTGAATGTTTTCCATTTAGATGCACAATGCATTATGTATCCTGTTCCTACATGATATGAGTACTCATGTGCTTGTGTGTGTATTTACACTGGTAGTAACAAAGGAAAAAAGTAAATGAATGGGAGGTGTGTGTGTTTTCTTAAGGCGATAACCAAGTCTTGGTCAACGATATCAACACATACATAGACCAACCACTCAAGCCTTCTTTCATTCACCTGTAGACCTTTACAACACAAGTCCCCTATCAGTAGTCAGGAAGCCTACACTAAGAAGGGAACAATAGGTACTGTATGCACGTTTGCGTATGAACGCAAACGTAGAACACTCTTACTGGGTTAATGGATGAGTGTGTGAGACCTGAGCAACACCCAGAAGTTAGAATCTGATCAAATCAAAATGCTGCAGCAGGTAGTAGTAGACAACAGGACCAGAGGGCAGAAATTTGTCAACCTCAGCTGAAACCTAAGAATATTGCTAAGGCATGTGTCAGTCAGGAAAGTTGATAAAACTCTCTTTTAAATGTTTTTTTTTTTTTTTAAGGAATTCAATGGCATTTTGAGTGTAGGAATGAATCAGTTTAAATGAGCAATGTGTGTGAATTTTATACTTTGGTAGAAGTGTGAGTATACTTGTCAGTGTGTGTGCCTTTGTAGTGACAGGAACTATCATGATGTTTATCAGTAAATGTAATGCATACAGAGTTCTGAAATGGCACTTGGCCACTTTGTGAATACAAACCTTCCTTAGCAAGTAGAGTTTGCTGAGTAAGACCAAAGCTGCAGAGCCCTCAACACATATTGTACAAGTTGCTAATAGGAGGCTTCAGCAAGAAGACAGGTATAAATTAGTAGATATATAGTTTCCACCCCCAATAATCAGTGCAATTAAAGCACACTATGTTAACCACACTATAAAAATACTTCAGACAGTATATACAAAAATGTTTTTAAATTAGGTAAATGAGGAAACTTGCATTACATTTACTGATTCTCTATCTTACACACAATTGCACATTGGATGATTAAAAGTTTCCCCACAGGGGGGAATGTGGAGATTGGCCCACATACAGCATGTTTTCTGAGCCCTGTATCAGCAGGGAAATTTCCTGGAGAAAATCTGAAGTATAACCACTGTTAGTGGTGGCTGACAGTAGTTAGTATTCACCTCAAATTACCCCTGACGATAAAGCAAGACTTAAATGTCCATGAAGACAATATGCACAGGCTAGTCATTGATGGCACAGCCCAGACATAATTAATACATAACAACTAGAGTTGTTGTTAGTGGTGTGTGTTTGTACCAGTGCAGAAAGCACAAAAATCCTCTCCGTCCACCTCTGGTTTCCATTAACACCAAGCCATAACTGAAACCAGAGCCATATTGGTGGTCTCATGCAGGCCACATCCACAACATTTGTTGCAGAATCATATGTTTGGGTCTGACTGATGATTTTTTTTTTTAAAGAAGAAAATCTTTTTATTTTTTATATTCATGATTCATTTAGCATCAGCATAACCTAACTAAATTAGCAGCAGCAGTCCAATTTGGAAAGTCAATTTTCATCATTTGCATAGGTAAAACTAAAGAGGGTGGCATTAATAGAAAAAGCAACAGTTGCCATGGTCTGAAATTTGTTTTTGTATAAAAGAAATATAGAAACAGAGAGAGTGAGAGCCTGGGCTTGCCTTCTAGGCATATGGGCACTCTGCAAATTATTCTTGTTAAAGCTTTGCCTTAACAGACGGCTGAACTGTTGGCTGAACACACACAAACGCATCAGGGCCATGTATGTCAAATATGCTTAGTCTCACTGGACCGTTCATCCATTGACTTTGTACACATATGCAAAAGAAGTTATTTCAACCTGTCTGTACAGTATCAACTCAATGCATTAACTGGAAAAATCCTGCAGTCAGACTGGTTTCCTTAAGCACTACTGCCACCTACTGACAATTCCAAGATCATTATAATGGAAATACTACCTATTACCTGAAACTGAACAACATGAACATATATGAATGCATGGAAGCCCATGCATGATGCTAAGTTATGCTGAGGTCAAGTTTTGGATGACTATCATCTAATTAAAATTACTATGTAGGATTCCATATGTGTGATTACAACCAACCAATTTAGACCTTTAGATGAACATTTCTATTTTTCCAAGGTTTTTGTGTCTTACTGAGATCCTCAGCCAGCTGAACTCGGCGGCCAGTGATGAGCTGTGTCTTCTTCTCCAAGTCCTCCCCAAAGTCATCCAACACCTCCTTCACGTTTTTCTCCAACCGGCGCACTGATAAGGCAGATAGAGAAACACACAGCACAAAAATCAATATCTAATCCAGTAAGTAGCATCCAGTAATTTCTAGATTTTCTGGGATAAATCATATCTCTAAGTTCAGACTAGCAGAAATAAATGCTTAGCTGCCACATTCAAGCATAATTAGACAACAAGTATTTGATTTGGACTGTTTTTGGTGAACATTACATTCTGGAAAAACAATTTGCGCCCGAAATACTGTTTCAAACCGTGCACAAATTACAAACAGTGCAACTGATGTGTCAGAAAATGCAAACCCTGACATTAAAACATACTTTGATTTGTGTTTTGAGTGTTTGAAGCTTCTTTTTACATAAACAGAGGAAATCTGTTATATCATTCTTTCATCATAATTCTCAGTGTTTACCCTCAGTGTTGGTGAGCTGCTGTCGGAGAGTGTTGGCTGTGATGACCAGCATCCTCTGGATCCTCCAGAACAGTACCACATCATTGCACTCCAACTGTGAAAACATGCAGGCACACAGTTCAACTTTTTACACATTGCCCTGACGAGGGTACAAAAGACCCAACTCTCCTTACCTCAGAGTCAACAAAGTGTCGCTGGTAATAGTAAAAACCTCTCTTGCAGAGGTTACAGTGGGACAGTGCCTTCTGCAAGAAGTGTCGGCGATACAGCTGATGCCATGTATCTTTGATCTGTCAGAGGAAAGAAGTCAGTGTTAATGTGTGGCAGTCAACATCCAATTATTTTTCTAATCATTAATTTTTTATTTAAAAGCCAGTGACACAGGAGATGGGATCCCACCAGAACAGGGTCAACTTCAACCCCTCGTCCCTCCAAGTTCTTTCTAACTGTGGTGACCTCATCATTGGCCAAGTAAGCAGTGTGGTTATCGTGCAGCTTCAGCAAACGGTCCAGTTCGTTTTTGGTTTCATTACGAACGTGCTGAAATGTTAAAAGAAAGGGTGAATTCTAACCAGTGTGCCAGAAGTTTTTAGGGGAGCCTCTAAAACAACTGCAATTATACTTAGATACTTGAGACCACTTGAACTCAGACCTGATCTGGTGTGCGATTCTTCCAGTTCAGCCACCTCTGCTTCCAGTCTGGACCCACCATGTCTTTGATAACTGACTCATCTAAAAGAAGACAGAAAAGCAAAAGAGACAACAAAGAAAGGTTAAAAGAGAAAGACCGACACGTTACAGTATGACTATACAAGTTGGCACTTTCATTTAAAGGACTCACCATAAACATGAGATCATGCATCATAAATTCTGTGGTGCTAGCAAAACAGAACCTCTCATAGTGGAAGTGTACTGTAGCTATAGAACATACTAGACAAGATAACACAGAAGAATGATCACTTCTGACCAACTCTACCTAATGTGGCAGACATAATATCGTATTAATCCATGCTGGATATGTTTGGCTCTGATCTTTAAGCACGTTAATGTTTAAAGACGTTAATGTTTAACGTAAATCTTATCTACTACCTACTATGAGACATTTGGCAGCTAAAGTATCAGACGAGGAGTGAAGCACTGGTTGTATGAGGCCATTATGGCTTACGTACTGTCTTTAAGACGTGTCTGCAGAGTTTCTTCCATGAACTGGATTGCAGCATCCCACTGGGGCTTGTCTGTGATGGAACGGTCTTCTAGGGCATTATGCTGGATAACCCTCTGACAAACACAGAGACAAAAAAAAAAAAAAAAATCACATTATTATTAAATCTGCAAGGTAACAGCTATTCATAACATTCATGAGGGGACTTTACACCAATGTCAACAAGACCAGTTTCTTTAGAACTCATGGCACGTGATGATTAAATCGCCTTTAGGAAGGGACAAACTAAATCAACTTGTGCCTTCTGTATTCTTGCACTTGATGTGAATATACTGTGTGTTTACCAGGCTGTCCATGGCCCTCTCATTCCACTTGTGCCTCTTGATGCTCTCGTCCTTCACAGCCTCCTTGAGCTTGTCAAAAATATCGTCCTGGTCTTTGCCTTTGTATTCAGCCATGAAGCGGGCAAACTCCTCCTGCAGTGTCTCCCAGGCAACCTGATGGGGAGCAAAGCATATATGTGAAAGACAAGAATCATATAACCATAGGGTCATTACCTAGAGGAATATTTCTTGTAGTTTCTATAGGCTGTGGGACAGAAGCTGAACAAAATATTGGCACTAAAAACATTTAATACCAAATTAAGTGATAAGTCAGTTATGGCAATACCATAATGTATACCCATGCACAGAACCATCTAAAACTAATTTAAGGTTTTACTTTTAAAAATATTTAACCTCCTTTTTTTAGTATGACGAGAGTTATGAGAACATAAAGTCTGCTTTACCTCCAGTGCCTTGTGTGGAAGCTGCTTGTCGGTCCACTGCTTGAGCTTGATGTCTACAGTTGTGTTAAAGGTACCCGAGTCCATTGTTTGGGCGGCAGGCAGGTAAATGTTTTCAATCACATGAGTGGAAACACGTTCCCAGAGCTTCTTCTGCAGGATGGCCTCCCTGCAGGGGCAAAAAGATAATGCATGCTAGTTTCCAAAGAGAAACTCATGATTAGCTACTCTCTCTAGTGGTGCTTGTTGTGATATTTGTTCTGTGTTCTAATAAGCTGAATGTGCTACCTTAACGTGTTAACATCTTTTTTAGGTGTGGGATATCATTTTTCGATATGGATGCAAGATGGATCTAACAAGCAAGAGTGTTGTGAACAAAGCCTGTTTTAGGTGTCCAGCTCAGTTCTGTTGAGAGACCCAGTGGGGCAGGAAAAAATTCAGTGAAAAGGATTATTGTTGGCGAAGCTGCTTTCACTTTTGTAGTCAGTGCAATTGTCCTTGAATGTATATTTCAATGCAGCTCCACCATGACACTGTTAGCAGCTAACAGCCTCCCAACTCTATCTCTCCATGGCAGCATGACAATGTAACAAAACCTCCCTGAGTCCTCTTGAGACCAGAGCAGTGTTGTGCCTCTCTCATTTATCATAAACACACACTCATATTTCATTAAGCTCCCCTTTTGTTCGGCCTAACACTCCTCACTGTCAATAAATGCTATTTCCTATAGTGCTGGCTAGCCGCTGGCTGGCTAACAGGGCCACCCTGTTCCCATCCATGGGTCATTCATCAGAGTATTGATCTAGGGGAACTGATGGCTTGCACACTTGGGACAACCACAACACCATGCATACTGTACATATCATTTAGTAAGGTTTATTTGGAGTGAGGTATAACTACACATTCAGGTGCAGTTAAATGCATTCACAGAAAAACTTGCAGTTTGTTTTAAAACAGCTTTTTCTGATTGAGCTGAAGCAGCTGTATATACATGGTCAGAGCTCAGAGATCAGAGAGTACAAAAACAAATCACACTGTTTAGAGCATTTTTGATGAATAAGCTGTAGCTCATCATTAACTCACCAGTGCTGTGGGGTCACTTGACTCAAACTAATGACTTCATCCAATATTTCATTTTTGGCTTTTTCAAACAGTTCATTCTGTAAAAATAAAAAATAAGGCACATTTTAATAATATTGTGTTTTGGAGGGCTTTCATGTTGTACTATAATCTACATACTGTCTTTTATATTGGCATGCATTCTTTGTTTTTTTTTTTCTATAAATGCAATTTAGGACAGGCTTAAGTGTCGCAATATAGTGTTTTAACACAACAACTACAATATAAAATAAAAAAAAGGATTTTTTTTTCATACTATTTGTGTAACATGATCATTTAAGTGCCGTCTTTGTTTCTTACCCTGTCCAGCTCTCTCAAGCGAGGGTAGTTGTTCTTCCATTCTGTCTCCAGGTTGAAACGGGATGCTGGGGTGAGAAGGAAGAGTGATAATGAATACTTGTTTGAGCAAATGTTATCAACATAAATGTGTAATTTTCAGATAAGTGACATTATAATTAAATAGAAAGAATATCTGATTACACAGGTTTGATTTTTCAGAGTGTTCACCATCATGATGATGAAATTTATCTCCTGCATAATTTTATCACCATTGATGTTATGTCCTATCGAGCACTAAGTCTTAACAGACAATGACCATACAGGCAAAGAGTCAGCTTTGTTTTAACCTGGCGTGATAAAAAGGCTGCTTTAAGATTGCTAATGGTGTCAGTCATTTATTAAAAATAAAAGTGAACACTTCCTTTTTTAACTGGTCCTTTAAGAGGAGAAGATATGGGGCCAATCACATACTCTTTATCAAATGTTTTACTACTTTCATATGCACATAGGGACAGATGGTGAGAGAGAAACAAACACATACATAGACACAGCAAACCCGCTCTCCCTTTCTATAGCTCCCTATCCACAGTGGAGATTAGGCTAATTGCTGGTTTGTGGGGCCACTGCGGCGCCAAGCATGGAGGATGGAGGCCAGCTATGTGTGATTTGATGGGCTATGGATCAATAACAACACACAATGGGCCAATGGGAACTGCAGTCTCATAGCCATAAATCACCTGTGCTGTTAGCAATGGGCTTGTGATTGTCTAGACTAATTGTAGTTGGAAGGCGAGACTTGGGGGAGTGGAAAAGTGTGGCAGGGTAGTTTGAGTAAGACTAACACTGGCGGAAAAGTCGGGAAAAAGCAGTAGCACCTGTTCCCTGTGCAGTTTCATCTCATGAATTATAAAATCCTGCAATGTCCACTAACAAACAGACCTGATACTATTTCAATTTCAGTTTTATTGATATAGTACCAAATCACAACAAAAGTTGTCTTAAGCCACTTTACAGTGTAAGACCTTACAAAAAATATCACTGTATACTGACAAACCCGATAATCCCACTTGAGCAAGCGCCAGGCGACATTAGAGAAGAAACTATACTAGGTATAAAAAAAATCTACTAACAAGGAAGTCCAGTCCTACCTTTGAAGACATCAGCCTGCTGCTCAACAGACTCTCGAACCATCTTCCAGAAGCAGTCAGAAACAGCCAGACTCAGGTTCTTTGTGGTCACCTGATGGGCCTTCAACATGCCATCCCTAGTTGAATACATACATTAATTGTCAACTTGAAATTAATACAATTTAACATTTAATTGTGGTGTATCAAGTGTAACTTGCCTGAGTAATCTAGAGTTCTGGAAGAAGTCTTCCTCGTACTCTTTAATGGAGTCTATGCTTTCACCACTGCTTCCTACAAAGTGCAGCAGAACAAGGTGGCACAATTCAAGTTATGTTGAATTTCATACAGAATAATAACAATGTCCAATTTGTCTTGTATACTGTGAAACATAACATCTATTTATGAGTTCTAAATTATTCAGGTTTTAGGACATAAATTTAGGTACAAAAGCATGCTTGCACACATTATTTTGGAATAACCACAAAGGACTTCCAAGAAAGAATCCGGACGTGGTCATGATCTGTAAATCCTCATTAAATAATGTGAAATAATTTCTCTGTGGTAGTCACCTTTTCCCGTCACCACAGCAAAGTAGCCCAGGGCTTTCATGGGAAACAGCCTCCCTTCCACTATTTGTTGGATCTGAAAGAAGATGTTAAAGAAAGAATTTAAATTCTCAGTCTCCTCTGCCCGATATTACAAACTTCCTAAACATTGCCTCACTGCTCCCTCTTGTGGAGCAGCTGCATATTGTTGCCTCATAGACTTGGGTCAGTTCTTCCTGCACTGTTTTGAAGACATCTTCAAATAAAGCTGTTTTGCTTTTAGTTGAGCTGGTAATCATGATAATCAATAATTAATCATTTAGACAGATACTTGGTTTCATTCATCAAAGACCAGTATTTGTCAAGAAATAATGAGCATTATATGATTTTTGCTTTATTGGCACTGTACATTCAGTAGTTGATCAAGTAATAAGCCCATCTTACTCTGCTTGGGCTGGTCAGGTTCTTCTCAGCTAAATCCACCTTGGTCAAGACAAAGATGGTTCTCCTCCCTTGGGGGTCCATCTGGCTAACCAAGTCAGTTACAATGCTCCGCTCTGCATCCACACTGCCATCTGAACACACAGAAGAAAGGTCATAAGAAATAAGGGTGTATTGAAAATAAAAAAACATATATTAAAGAGCCTAAAAGTGACAAGATACTGGAATTTGGTGTTTTGCTCAAGATCACAGCAACAGGGCAAAGTGCAGAGAGTGGTCCTTTGACAGTCAGCCACCTACTAACCAACTGACACTACTGACATCTGATCCCTTTATACAGATGCATCTAAAAAATAATTATAATTTATTAAAAAAGTGATTTTTCTTTGTAGATTCATAATGTTAATTACACATAAAGTAAAATATTATAAGCCTTTATTCGTTTAAAGTTCAATGATAACAGGTTACAGCTCAAGATGATCACAAAGCTTGTATCTCAAAACATTACAATATTTAATTTTAAGATAAAAAAAAAGTATAGCAGAAATATTGTGTACCAAGTAAATTATAAAATAGTCCTTTTCACGATATTTTGATTATATTAGATGCACCTGTGTACGTTTATTGTAATTAGGAACAGTTTGCTCATGGCTCACCCTGAATACAAAGGATAATTGCATTGGGATTCTGCATGTAGGCCTTGCTGATGCTGAAGATGGTCTCCTTGGTATCTGTTGCCATTCCTGTAGTCACAGTCTGAGAAAGAAAGAAGAAAAAAAAAACTGTAATAGCTGGATTTGAATTCCTCTATTCAAAAAGTATGACTTCAATTCTCAAAATATTTTCGAAGACATTTGTAAATCCTGCCAACCTTACAAATTTAAAAATGCATACTCACACTGATGACACCAGGTAAGTCAACAAGTACCATCCTCTGGATGCCAGGGCCTTTGACACTCAACGATATTGTCTGATATGAAACAACACAAAGAGTTCTTCTATTAAACGTTGAATTCAATAAATAAGTAGCTGGTTTGTCAGCAATCTGAATAAAAGTATTCTGCCCAACCTCAGAGCTGACTGTCTGTCCCTCTTTTACGCTCTTCCTCATCCTCAACTCAATCTCATGCCTCAGAGCAGCCAGCTGCAGGACAGTGGAAGAGAGGCAAGGTATTAAAGTGTAAACAGGTAAATAACTAGGTGCTAAAGTTTATATTAGGTGAATACTTACATCCTCCTCCTTGGTAAGGTCAAACTCTCGGCCACTATCCTTGAAGATGGCCACATGATGGGGGCCTTCACTTAGTGTAACCTGAACAAAGAAGATGAGGATTGTTAAGACGGTCAGTGTAATTCTGATTATGGCTTAACAACATGGAAGTCACTGGTATTAAAAAGCAGCATAAAGAAGATAATTACACAAACATAAACGTGTCTGAGTCAACACACCTTGACAGGAGAGCGTGTCATCATCTCTCCTGAGCCCCGAGGAAAGATCCTGGCCTGGGCTATCATCTCCAAAACACTAGTCTTCCCCGCACTCTGATCCCCAACCACAACAACCTGAAATACAAGAGGAGAACGAGGGTGAGGACATGGACATAGTACATAAACAGATTAAAAGAGGATAGAAGAAGGGAAAAAATAAATGGAGAGAGGAAGATCAATGATCAGAGTTTTACTTACAAAAATTTAACATTTTAATCAAGGAATTAAAAATAAATTACAAATGACAGCTACATTTCTGTACATCATAAACAAATCCTAAGCAAGTGAGAGCATTTCTAATAAGTAACAGAACTAATACAAACCTTAAAAAGAAAACCCCTTACAGTGAAAAAGGAAATAAATTCACATGCCACTTACCCTGGGTAGGTGGTCCTGGGTGTTGTAGTTAGCATCATAATCGGACAAGATATCGAGCACTTCAGAATACATGTCAATAAGGGATTTCTACATGAAGAGAAACAAAAATGAACATTAACATTAATAGTTTGCATATTTACATTAACTTTCAAAGCTTAACAACAAGTAAAGGGAAATAATTAAACTAGTACCCAGATCAGCATCAAATGTTTATCTGTGTGATACAACCCACCTTCACTTTCCTTTGATGAATCCCTTTATCATCTTTTTGCAGCACCACTTTTCTCAACTCTTTATTCTCCTTCTCCAGTCTCTCCAGCATGCGCTGATATTTAAGCTATGGGATGAACAGTAGAATATGATCAACAATCAGCATCGACCACACTTATATATACTGAGTTCTGTGTATTGATGCTATTCTGTATTTGTGTTGGTGTGGATCTTTTCTGGTTGTGGTTGCCCTTCTTTCTGTCTGAGAGCAACAACACAACAACTACTGTACCTGTGTACGGAGTAGTTCCTCTTGAAGCTGGTCTACCTTCTCTTTGTCTGATGACTACATATTGAAGTAGAAAAATAGAAAACAACAACTATGTTAATGCTTCCTTTCTGTTTTACAAATAACGGCATCCCATGACTCTCACTTTACAGCTTCACAAGCATGAAATCCCACCAGCGCCACCAACGTTCACTACAAGCACTGTTTTACAGAGAGAACCAGAGTTAAGTCAAGTTAATGCAAAAAGAGAAAATGGTCAAAACAAAATCAGTTTTCAGACAGACAAGTCACAAGAAGAGCTCTGAAAAGTACTATTGAATTTAACAGCAAAATTATTAAGTTATTAAGTCATTACAGCTTGATTTATAATTGAGGAAATCTCATTTGATTATGTATTTTGTGCAACGTGTTTGTCGGGAATAGAGTCAGGACAGAAAGAAGAAGACACAGCAACCATGAAATAATGGGATTGGCAGCAGAGGAAAGGAAATTAAAAACACAAACAGACATGCCAAACTACTTAACCAAAGAATGTTTCTTCACTTCTACACCACACAGACGGTACAAGAAGTGTGCAGTACACCTGCAACACATTCTATGACCGATAGAAACAGTGTATTAAAATATTTTAAATTCCCATAGTTAAGAGAATTATTTAGGCATCACAAACACGTTTCTGAGCTTTAAGACTCAACCTCAATGTTGACAGCTTGTCTATTAAAGGTAATATTAAAAAATGCTGCTCAGACCATGCAGTCAGTAACAACGGGTTGCCACTTCACTCCATGCAATGCTTCTGTACATTAGAGTGCTGAAGATGATTATGCATGTGTTTGAGAGTGAGGCAAAGGCTAAAATGTCACTTCTGACACCAGGCCATCCTGGTCCATGCATGCCTTATTCGCAGCCCAAAGCAAATCTTAGCACAGCCTGACAGACCATGGGTTAATACATGGAGGCTACTGCTGGGTATTGTATGGGACAGACTAAAGGACAAGCTGATTTGTTTGCACTACTGATATTTTAAAATTTATTTAAAAAAGTATGTGCGCACCCCTAACACATGCTGCTCTTGCTTCAAGTAGAGTAGACACAAACATCAGTAAAATGTAATGCAATCCAATGTAATGGAGCAATGCAATAAATACTTAAAGAGAATAATTTTGTGTTTCTGCTACACAAAAATACTGACTTTTAACAGAAATTATTTATTGCATGGCCACAACATTGGACTGTATTACTGTGCATATTATTTTGTCGTTGTTCATGTTGTTGTGTCCTTCATTCCCCATATTTAAGGGAGCAACAGAAAGCATAGCCAACAACATTTACAGTCAGGCACGAAATTATTCATATCCCTGGCAAATTCTGAATTAAAGTTACTTTTATTCAACCTGCAAGTTTTGTTTGACCTGCAATGACACAGGCGTCTTCCAAAAGATACTAAGATGATATACAAGAGGCATCATTTTGGAAAAAAATATTACTCATCTTTTATTTACATTTGAACAAAAAATGGCATGTTCAAAATTATTCATACCCTTCTCAGTAATCAACAGAAAAGTATTTATTGGCTATTACAGCAATCAAACGCTTCCTATAATTGCTGACCAGCTTTTTGCAGGTCTCCACTGGTATTATTTTAGCGATGAGCTCCAACCCTTACAGGTTGGCGGGTCTCCTTGCCATTACCCTGATCTTTAGCTCCCCCAACAGATTCTCAATTGGATTTAAGTCAGGACTCTGGCTGGGCCACTGCAAAATGTTTTTGTCCATTTCTTCACCACTTTTAATGTGCGTTTTGGGGTGTTGTCATGCTGTAATGTCCACTTGTGCCCAAGGCCAAGTTTCTCTGCAGACTGCTTGATAATGTTGTTGTTGAGAATTTTGATGTATTGCTCCTTTTTCATAGTGCCGTTTACTGTGCTTGGGTTCCCTGGTCCACCGGCTGAAAAACACCCCCAAAACATTAGGTTCCCACCACCATGTTTGACAGTGGGAATGGTGTTCTTAGGGTTGAAGGCTTCTTTCATCTGATCATAAAACAGAAGACCAGAAGTCCTCTTCTTTGTCCAGATGAGCACTTGCAAAGGTCAAGCAGGCTTTTGTGTGCCTTATCTGGAGAAGTGGTGTCCTCCTTGGTCTGCGTCCGTGGGACCCAGCGGTGTGCAATGTTCGTTGGATTGTCTGCCTTGAGATGTTGCCACCAGCAGAGCCCAGATTCATCAGGATGGCCTTGGTGGTGGTCCTTTGATTCTTTTTTACCTCTCTCACTATCCTCCTGGCCAACACAGGTGTCACTTTTGGCTTCCGACCACGTCGTCTGAGATTTTTCATAGTGCGGAACGTCTCATATTTTTTAATAATACTTCGCACTGTAGCCACTGAAACTTCAAAACATTTAGATATGGTCTTATAGCCCTTTCCTGACTTGTGAGCAGCCACAATGTGCAGCCGCAGGTCCTCAGTGGGCTCCTTTGTTTTAGCCATGACTGTCCACAAGCTAACAGCGGAAACCTTCTGTTTTTCTTCTGTTGAGTTGATTAAAACTGTTCCCAATGAATCAGGGTCATTAGGATGCTTTACAACAACTTGGACTATTTGAAATGGTATAAAACTTTGGTGGACTATGGATTTTCCCATAAACTGTGACAGTTTGCAAAGGGTATGAATAATTTTGGACATGCCACTTTTTGTTCAAATGTAAATAAAACACAAGTAGTAATTTTTTCCACAATGATGCCTCTTGTACATCGTCTCATTATCTTTTGGGAGAAGCCTGTGTCATTTCCGGTAAAAAAAAAAAAAACTTGAATTAAAGTAACTTAAAGTCAGAATTTACCAGGGGTATGAATAATTTCGGGCTTGACTGTAGATCTATAAAAAAGAAAGTGATACAGAGTGTCTATATAACTCTACTCACTAATTAAATCTTGAAATTAAATTAGATGACAACTGTACCCTAATTGAAACTCTTGTCTTTACTGACCTCCATTGGTTTAACTTCTCACCTTGCTGCAGTGATAATGAAGTGTACTACAAGGTACATGAGTACACTGTGACATCACTGGGTGCTAGAGAGCACACTTCTGACCACACCCAACAGTCCCCAATGAGTGATGCTGGGTGTGATCGGAGGTGCAACACACTTAAAGCACTCAACAAGCAAAGCAACACCAGTATTGGCTGCCAGTAAATATAATATATATTCCATTCCTACTCTGTAGGGCTGATCTTTTGGGAGCTGCCTAAGTGGCGTGGGACCTTCACCTTGGGTTTCTGTTGAGGGGGGTTGGGAGCAGGACCTGGCGGTGGGGGACGCGCGCTATTGGCTGCAGCAGCACGCCGGACCTCCTCCTCGTGCCGCTGGATCTGCTGCTGAATAAGTATGAGTTCGCCAAGTAGACCCTGGTGGGGTACGTCATAGTGAGAGAGAGGTAGGAGCAGCAAAACATACAACAACCAGCTTCTGGGCTGATCATCCATACAGGAAAAGGCTGCATTTAAATACAGGGCTACAACAGTGTCTACGGTCCTGGCATTGGTGCTATTCAGGCTGGAGAATCACAATTAGTCAAGGGTCAAGTCTAACCAGGTCTTAGGCTTTGGTAATCTTGCCACAATTATCAGTGCAACCCAACAAAGTCAGCCTTTCTCACCCACAAAAGGGAGATGCCAAACTTTGCCAGACTGAAGGCAGAAAAGGTGACTAATACCACAACCAGCACCTCTCAGCAAGTGGCAACAACAGTGACCACATACACTGAAACAGATTTTTCTAATTAGCAGTATAAACGTATAGAATAAAGTAAAGTTCATATGTCAAAGTTGTAATGTACAGGGAGATAATGTTAGGCAGTTGTGAGCATTATCAGCCTGATGATGCTGATGATTAAATAAGCAAAGCAAGCACTAGTATATTGCTCAATCTGTGATGCAGCACAAAACATACTATAGAGCAGGGGAATTTTGCTTTGAGTTAGGGGTCCCCAACATGACATAACTGTCAGTGCTAATGTTTGCTTCTTTGTTTAATGAAGATGTCAAAAAGAATGAAAGCTATCATCTATTATGCAGATGCCCTCAAATAAAAAAAATCATAATTCCCTCATGTAGACTTGTTTTCAAACCTCTGTATAGTTAAAAAAAACACAAAAACTAGAAACAACATACACATATTATGGGATATGAAACATACTCACTTTGTAGAAAAGGATAATAAACAAAATCCAACAAGAAATTAAATAAGCACATGAAACATTTTGAATGATATATTGTAGAAGAGGAAAAGGTCGCCATCAACGAGACCGAGAAAACAACAGTCGATGGATGACAAGGAGTAAAGGGAAGTTTGATTATCAGAATGAGTGCTATCCAAGAAGCCCTGTGTTCATTTTAAAACCTTAGAAATGTTTAGGTAATGCCACATATCAGAATAAGCTTCTCTGAAGTAATTGCAATTAGTTTGTCCACTAGTGTTGACAACTAACATCTTGAAAGGCACTATAATCAGACATTCTATTACCATAACATTGCTACAAGGCCACACATTTTTCTTAATAAAAGCTGCTCTGGTAGTTTCTCTGTGGGAAATCTTCCCCAGATTATATTGTTTTCTATGTTTGTACATACATATGAGGCTGAATAAAATGAGCTGTGTTTCTACAGTATGTTATTGTATACAGAATGCTGCAAATTAATTTTTATTGTAACTGTCAATTTGACACCAACTATCTTGCAACTGTCCTGCAATTTATATATAATGTGTTTATGATTAGTTATGCACACAGGTTGTACACTTTGTGGACAAAAAGCTCCTACCTTCCTCGTAGTAATTTTTGGGTCAGGGTTTTATCACTAAAGTGAAATGCATTTAAGTTGGAGAAGAAGCAGAGTGAGACCAAGCTACACTGAAGAGGAGAGTGTTAGCAGGTTTTATAAACTTGCCTTTTTGTACTGCTTGTCATCTTGTGTGGCTGCAGCAGAAGAATCTGTGGCTTTCAATGGAGGACTGCCTGAGGTTTCTACCAAAGGAGACATAACACAAAATAAGATTAGTAATAAAAATGCATCACAGACTGTTGAGCGCTGAATAACAAACAAGCTTAAGTAGACAATACTGCAAAAAACAGATGACAGCCATCACTTAAAACATGTCTATGATTAGAAAAATAAATAGCAGTGTGTTAATTTAAGATGTTTGGAAAATACTGCACTTTTATATAATTTTCCATAATTCTCAAATGATGATGTACAGTAGAAAAAGCAGTCTAGTCTTATGATTATGGGATTATTTTGATTGTAAGTAATTAAATTCAAAATGTGAGAGCAAAAATGTGATGTGTTTCAGGAGTTCTTCAAATACCTTTACAAAACTAAATATATGTTTTTCTATTTACATATATGGTACACATGGAAATTCTGAAAAAAATCTATTAAACCTATTTCTTTTTACATGCTATTGTTCTGGTTTGGGCAGTAAATGTACAGAACATTAATGATATTAAAATGCTGTTTTTGCCAAGCAATGTGTTTTTGTATTAAATGTCACATTGTGTAGACCTGTGACATCGGTATCTGAGCAATCAGCTGGCACACTAGGCATCTATTAGCTGTTTTCTTGTCACCTGTGCCTGCTCCTAGTGCTGGTAAAGTAAAAGTAAAACAAAAGCTTGAGTGAAAATTGACACTATTTTTAAAGTAATATTACTTTTTTATTAGTACAAACTGTTACACATTGTACTATGTAGCTTTCCTGAGAACATGTCAAAAATTAGCACATAAAAAAGGTATAAATCCAAAAGGTCAGGAGTGCAGAGATGAAGTCAGGGATATTCATTTGCCATTTTTCTGACTCACAGCTGAGGTGTGCTCAAGTCTGGTACGTCTAAAATAAAAATTAATTTGGATTAGGTCTTCACGTACACATGTGTACATGACTTAAACACGTTTAACCCATTATAACTGCATATGTTAGGCATGTCCAGCTTACATGAATGATTTGTAATTTGTATGTTGTGTATATTTTCCAAGCATCTGGGGTCAGTAACTAAAGCCAGAAAGAGATTTCCCCAAAGATTAATAGTGCAAGAGTAATTCTCAAAGCAGCCCATACAGGCCAGGGGAGAGAGAGGGTGGAAGTCAAAGGAGGCAAATACCATACAAGTGGGACCAGCTACAGCCAAGGACAGTCAGGTTAAAGACAAAACAGAAGAGAAGGATAAATTAAAAGGCGAACAAAGAGGATCTGCTTTTTTCAGATTCTCAGACTAGCAAGAAAAAACTAAAAATCATAGCAGGTTATTGTCCCATTTTACCCCAAGACTAGGGAAAAGAATCAATGTCTTAGTCTTTTGCTGATTCAACAAATGTCAGTCAGGATAAAATTGGATGTATGCATGAGTAAGCAGACACCTCTTGATACCCTGAATCAGAGAACTTCCATCATCCTAGTGACTGGTGTGACAATTCACTAAATAAAAAAAAAACAGCATTAGCAGGAAGTTCTGCTGTCATTTGTAGCAGCAGTGGTTTTCTGCAACCTGGAAGCCAATGCGGTAGTCCTGTCTTTAGAGCCAAACCTTGGCGGGCACTCCTCAGGAGTGCCAGCAGAAACTCATTACGATCCCACACCAATGTGGGAAAGATGATGGTTAAACAGCAGCGGAAAGGAAAGACAGGGAGTGGGCAGCACTACTGAGTGCAGGGTTTACACACCTAACAAAAGATGCAGACCAGAAGCTCCTTTGACTTCACTACCCAAACTCACACCTGTGAAGAACGTGGAGGAGGACAGGAGGGAGGGGGGGAGGAGAAAGGAAGAACAATACAAGATAAAAATCATAAAAGACAGCAGCAAAGGGAAGTTGGTCAAAGCAGGGACACAGCTAATTGGTGTGTAAAGCCACTGTTGTGCTAGAGCTTTGAGTGAAATAGCCAATTAATGAAAAATTGTTTAAAGTAACACAGTGTTTTTTAAAGATCAGCTCCAACTTTATGTGAAGTTTTACGTAATGAGAGCATTCATCTTATAAGGAGACAGACATGCACTGGCAAAATGACTTGGCAAAGCCTTCAATCAGTTTTGGTGTGTTGTTAGTTAACATTTGAAATCAATATAGAAACATATTTGTATAATGCTTGAATTATACCATTGCTACAAAACCTTTAACCAAACAGTTATAAGCCATTTGGTGTAACGAGAGCTCTTTGTAAAATCCGGAAAAAGGAGCAATTTATAACAAGAAGCAGGCTACTCTCAGACTATCTGTCTCATTCTTTTAAGATCACTTTGAAATAGCGGAAACCACAAATATTACAAATGTAGGCTTATCACAGAGAACCCAAATGAACTGTTTTATATACTGTATATATAAGCAGAGATCAGTGGAAATAGGGAAGAGAGGTTTGCCAGTGTACAATTACTGCCATCTATTTGAAACCTGGAAACTGGACTAGACACACTTTTTATTATGATGCAATGCTTTCATAAAGACATAGCTGAGGTTGTGTTCACTCACCAGATGATAAGAGGCTTTTGAGGAATGTGAAGTTCTCTCCTATCTTATCAAAGTCAGGTAGTAGTTTGGCTATTTCCTCCATCTCTGGTAGCGCTTTGGCCAGTTTATCTGTGGAAACAAAACATATGAAGATCAGATCCCATTCCATGACCAATTTATGCAGAAAACAAAGAAACTAAAAACAGGGGCATTACTATTTTCCACTGTATAAATGGTCAAGTGGAGAAAACAGAAAAGCCTGGAGTCTTATCTTAGGACGCATAACTCAGCTATATTTCAAGTATAACGTAAGAATCGCTGTCTTTAGTTGACTACTAAAAAACCGGTGTTCATGTATAATGATGTTTTGGCAAGTTGTTAGCATAAGAATAAGATTAACCCTGAATATGAAGGTTTATTTCTTTCATTTTATAAATCAGCTCAAACAAAGGCACTTACCAAGATCAATGTGTTCACTCAGTTCCCAGACAAAATCAGGAATAACCCAGTTATATTCACTAAAGTCGGGCAACATGTCTTTCCATTCCTCATATGTCTGAAATTAAAATGACAAACCTTTACTTTCACATATACACTAGCTGATCCACCGAACATATGGATATGCCCCACAACAACTGGAAATATCAATCAATGCATTACAACTATACAATTATATGTGATACAATAAGTCTAAAAAACCCTGGATCATGTGATAATTGAGAACAAATTCATAGGTTAGAAAATTGTTGACACATTGTGAGGTTCAATACTGACCTTTTTAGCTGTGTACCCTCCTCCCACTGCTGTTCCCAGCAGAATGTATCGGAGCTTTAGCAGCCTAGCAGCAAGGCGGGCCACCCAGAAGTTACGCTGCTGTTGGTAGTTGCGGCCCCCTGAGCCTGGGGAAGGCTTTGGCGGCCGCATGGGCAAGCGTGACATGGAGGTAAAATAACGGGCAGCTGTGCGATGAGGAGGTCGCTGGGGGTTGGTGTTTCCAGAGTAGCGGTGGTGAATGGCACGGGACAGAGGGTGCAACTTCTGCAGAGGTATCCGGAATCTCAGCCCCATGTTTGTGGAGACCAGGTTTCTGCAGGCCATGCTGAAAAGACAGAAAAAACACAAGCTGATTTCACTCTGAATAATATAATTTCAGTAAAAGCTTGTAGTCATCCCATAAGCTCGATCTCTAATGATGTAGGTAATGATCAAAAAGTATTATAAAATGTTATTTTAATCATGTATTGCTGATCTGAACAAGACTCTGACAAGATACAGGGTAAGTAGCAACTGATAAGTGGTACTTGAGTATATAACTAAGTCACTGTAGCTCACGCATAAGTGTGGTATACTTTGACATGTTACCAGTTTTATAAGTAGAACTGTTGGTACACAGTAGTCCCACAAGAAGATACAACTTGAAGGCAAAGAGAAATCGTTACCTGTCAATAATAGACATATCACATACTCATTCTGTAAATTATCTTTAGTTTCCTCATTTATTACCAACAAATACATAGCTAAGCACGCCAACTCAGACCACCACACCCTGTCCAGACGAGTTGTTTTCAAATAACACCTGACAACTGTGCCGTGCCAGACCTGAAAAAACAAACTACATTCACCAACCACCGGGTTTAGCTAGCTAGTCAGTTAGCTAGCTAGCTAGCTAGCTAAGTAACGTCAATATCCGACAGTAGCATTGGCGGCTTTGCTAATTCTAAATCAATAACAGCGTGTGAGCAAAGCGCATGAATATTTTTAATATGTTCTGAATTATGGACATTATTCAACAGGATGAACGCTAGTCATACGAAGCAGATAGTTAGCTCGACTGTCCTCAGCTGTCAAAAGAACCAGCTCCATATGTTCTTTCCAGACACTACAGCTAACCTTACTAGCTCCTCTAACCGTTTCCTTTAATAAATGGAAACTTACCAGGCGGCTTTGCTCCCGACACGCAACATGATGCTGTTATGAACAGCAGCAAAATCCAAATCTCTTCCAAATTCCCGTTTCAGACACAGTTTAATTCATCTTTCCCAATGATACACATTTGCTTGCCTAGTATGGCAGCTAACTCGCTCGTTAGCCAACAAGGACACAGCCAGAATGACAGTCCACTTCCTGTGGACGGTACTACTTCCGAATCAGCTCTGACAGAAACGCACCAGTGCTTTCGTTCCTATGCAGTACTACACTGTCTGCACTCCCTCCTCAAATTATGTATTTTAATTACTTTTAAATTTCAATCAATGTTGTTGATAAAAATCAATGTGCGAGTCAATGGCAAAAAAGATAGAAATCTGCTAAATTGTAATAAAAAGGTACAAAATAAAAGCCAAAGATCTCTGTTACTGTAGGGATTTGGTCTAGAACAACAACAGCTGATAAAGATGATGCTAAATTTGCCATGTAAATAAATTATTTTATTAAGAATCTTGAATGTTATTAACTACTTACTAAAACAGTCAAATTAATGTAGTAGGGGATATTAAAAGTATTATACAAAGTTTCAATACTGTTCAACATTGCAAAACAAAGAAGTGGTAAAAATAGAATTTAATTAAATGACTTAAGGTTAAACAGCAGTAGAGATGGCTCACAGCAGACCAGTGCCCAGAAATGGTAGTTGTGTAACTGTAACAACGACTATATGTCAACATTTGTGTAGTGTGTCAACACCACATTTTACTGAATTTTGAGGACACCACCTCAGTAACCTTTGCAACTCTCCATATCCAATCTATTACATACTCAGTTATCTACAGTATTAGTGATCACAGAAGAGTCAACCTCAGTATGTCTTTGAAGGAAAGTATAAACAATTTCTTCTGAATGTCTTCTTCATTTTGACTTCTGCCCTTTGAAAGCTTTGCAAGGATATACAGTAGGATCCCATTCACAATTAGAATACAAACACACAGGCTTGCCATGGACTGTTTTAAGAGCATTTATTGAAAAGAAACAAATCAAGATAAATCTGAAGTACAAGTCCTCGAGGGAAAAGATATGAAAAAATAAATAAAAAATAAATTAGAAAGTACAATACAAGTGTGCATCTCAGCCAAAACAAAAAACAAAAAACAAAACTAGACCTCAGCTGAGCATCTTACTGAGGTGTGGGATCTGTAAAGAAAACTAAAAATTGTACTGAAAGAACTGAAAAACAGATGGGCTTTAATAAAATGTTTAACCAGCAGTATATTTTAATTAAAATCAGTTTGGCCATGAACTTTTATTATTTTCTCTATTCTTTATAAATAGACATTTCCCTGAGGAAACAACATCCATGTGAGTCTTATACACTCAGTGGCTGAGTTGATCACCATTCAATGGTTTGTTTAAAATACATGATTTGGATAAGAAGCCAATGCTAACTGTCAAAACGTGGATATATCATGTACCTGCATATGAGCATAGAGGTTTAAACATAAAATCCATTGCTGTGTCAGAATAAAATGCAAAACTGTAGCGTAGGAGAAATGCAATAGTATTTACACTTAGCACGTCATTATATTGATGATTTTTCTGCATCAGGGTGCCGTTTTGAAACAGCGGAGACTGAATCATTTTGCCTCTGGCAACAATACAATTACTTCTACAACTGATTGTTGACATCAGGCAGCAATGCACATTATTTTTTGCCAATTGCATTTTAATATTATATGAATGCAAAATATTTTTACACCCCAATCTGTAAAACTATGTACATGAACATGATCAGAGAGAACAGTAACAAGATTGTCAAGTGTTTCTCAAATTCTGAATATGCTTTAGTTCCCTTCTTGTGTCCGATCCATTCACTTATACAAAGTAGAGGAAGAAAAAAAAAAAAGGGAAAAGCTGAGAAGCAGATCTACTCTAGGAGCCTGCAGAGAAGAATCTTTCCATTCATAATGGTTAAAGTTCAACTTCATTATGTTTACTCAAGATAGAATAAATACTGAACCAGGTGCCCTAATTGTATGTCACTATAACAGATTCAAGCTGAGAAAAACGAACTAAAAAAAAAAAAATGCCCAAGATTCATGCCCAGATACGGAAGAACCAAGCTAATACAATTCCATAACAAAAGTGAAAGTACACACAAATACAATAGACAGTACAAATCAAAAGCTGATAGACAACTGATCATAACACAGTACCAAAATAGTACAAAAAAAGACACACCAGCCCTTTAGTAATCCAAAAACCATACACTTTATAACTAAATCGTCTGACTTTTTATGCACACACTAGAAATGTACACCTCGTATATACAGATAGATTCCAATCTTTAATATTATTATCACCACTTCTGCTGAATCAAACCCCATTTGACAGAACAAAACTCAAGCAAAAATAAACTTTTTTTTTTTAAAAGAACCAATACAAATGTAATGAAAAATCTTTGGAAATAGAATCAATAATCATAGTATTGCATTGCATTTAATTTTGTTCTTTACATAACATTCAATTTTAGCCTCAGTAGGTATCTAGAAATAACAAAGATAAAAAATACCACTGCATATTCAGAGGCATTAGCAACACCGCTGAACAGAAAAAAAAACTAACAAAAGCAGACATTCTTTTGACAAAATATCATAATGATCTTGTAAACTGGCCCAAAAATTTACATTTGAGCCATTTTATGCATTTATTTACCAGATTATGTCTATAACAAATCCTTCTCACATAAACAATCTACTCATAAGATGCTGAAATTAAAACTATGGAGAGTTTGAGCTTGTAAGAGAAAAACTATGGATCACAACTTTCATGCTATATTCAGTATCTCAATAGACAATGGCTTTTAGAAACTGAGCATCATCTGACTCTCTCTATTACTGATAAGAAATCTACTGATTTTGTTTTTATATAAATAAAAACATGAAAAATGAGCAGAAAAAAGTGGAAAAATATGATGCCATGTGTACATGATATAGTGACAGATAATACAGCGCTGTTACCAAATTGTTGAGAAATAATTGTAATCTTGTCATGGAAAAAGGCAAAACATTACAGTTTGTCTGACACCGTTTGCACTCTGAAAATACTTTGGGACAAATTATTTGAAGTCACTAATATAAAAACACAGTTCATGAAAGGCAGGCTGCTTTGCAGAGACTACAGTTATACTGACATTGAAAACCAGCTGCACTGGTCTGAGTGGTTTTGGTTTAAAGTGATACTCTACCCAAAGTCTGCATTTTGACGATCAAATGTTATTTTCTGGTGCCTTAGACAAGTTTATAGTTTTCTCCTCTAGTGGCTGTGATTATCTTAAATTCAGTCATTTAAAACGATTTACAATGGAACCAACTTTCATGGCTGAAAAAAATTGTACAAAAATGCTAAACACTCCTCCTCAATCCCCTTCTAACAAAGATTAGTTTCCATTCATCTGTTTTGTCAGTATGTCTTTAAATCAGTGTCAACAGACTGAATGTTCACTTCACCTAAAGAAGGTGAGTGTGCAAAGCATAGTTTGATCTAGTTAGACGATTTTGGGGGAGTATCTCTTTAAATGTGAAAGAAAGAGAAGTAAACACAAAATATAGCCCTTAACCGTCTATGCAGAAAGCCTACAGTAGGTGTGATACACAAATACAGCTGTTTGTGGTGATCAGCATCCATCCTATGCAGGGTGTGCCGTTACATGAGTGTTTTACATATGCCAAGAGCAGCAAGTGGCTGGGATGTACAATTTCTTACCATAACTGACTGTAATGTGTTTAACCTTTAATCTTCCATAGGAAGAAATTTTGTAAAAAAAAGAAAAAAACAAAAAAAAACAAAATAAATTGTAGTAGTACTGGTTTTCAGTAGCCAATCAGACATGAGTTCATGTATGTAGGATGGTTTGATCCATACAGCCTCATGTCAGTCTCATGCATGAATATCACTGTCCGCAATAATCAGCAAGATTCACGCTGTTTCAGTGTGGATTCAAATACTGAAAACTCAATGTAAATGCTTCTTAATTCTACATTAATGTTGTATATTTGTTAATCTTTCTAGTATTGAAACAATCAAGTCATCAGGTGACAGGGCACTGGTTTCATGCAAATCGTGGTAAGCTTTCAGTCTCCTATCTGAGAGGACATGGCTTTTAAATATAAAAAACACAAGTTTAAAGGTTTGTAGCCACGCTAGCGGCCCACCAGGGCATAAAGCTCATTAGGCTAGAAAACAACATGTTTTAAAGCATAAAAATATTTAGTATCTTTTCATGCTATGTCAACATGCTATGTTAATATGATAAATGTAATTGAGGCTGATGAAAATTCTCTAGTCATTAGATTTAGAGGTATCCTGTTATGAAATAACAATAATGACCGGTTGGTGATGTGATGAATGACCAGGAGCTACAAAAAAATATCTGTGCCAAATATGACACTGTATACAATAACTGTGAGAACCAATGGACCCACTATACTATCATGGCTAAAAGGCTCAATGAGATCTGTCATCAATCTTTTTGAATATATAATGTACAGTGGCATGACCTTTTGGAGTTTCATGGTTTTCTGCATTCATTTGTCATAGAATGTGATGTGGTCTTCATCTAAGTCAAGAGTATTAACAAATATAATGTGCCTAAAATAATAACATAAAAAAAAAAAACCTCATAGTGCCAGTGGAAAAAAGTATTTGGAACATTTGAATAAGGGCCTCTAAAAAGCTAATTAGAGTCAGACATTAGAATTACAAAGTGCACTAGCACTATGAGTTTTTTATGGTTGTTCTCAATAAAGACAAAAAAAGATCAGAATTCTTTTTGTGCTATTATGTTAGGCACATTATATTTGTTAATACTGTTGACTTAAATCAACATAAGTTTAAATTATATTAAAAATTAATGCAGAAAAACATGAAATTCCAAGAGGTTTACATACTTTTTCTTGCCACTCTGTTAAAAACCTTATGTTTAAACGCTGACAAGCACAGAAGCGTCTGCCACAGATCCCAGCCTGTGATTGAAACTAAACGAGCACATCTGTTTGTGTATCACTCTTCGCCACTGTTCTCTTTATGTCTTACATTTTTTACAAACCATAACATCTTGGATTGAATGTATATACCGTATAACCACAATGTAACATCTGAATCTGAATCTAATGCAGGCTTGTCATTTTAAACGTTCACATTCCCCAAAACTATTTAGCCTATTTACAACAACAAGCAGTTAAAATAAATCTTGTACTTTTTCATGAATTTATATTGAATTTATATTGCTCAGGGACACTTAACCTTTGCATGGCTCAAACATTCACAGTTTGCTTAAATACTGAGCTCAAAAGAGAAATTTCATTCATCACAGAGGGTCCATGACATATTTGTAAATATTTTTGGTTATCACTTTATGTTCTCTAATGAGTATTTGCCAAATCATTATACTAGTTTCCTAAAATTACACTCTATACTGTATATATAGATATATACAGGTGAACGCTATACAGGTTATTGCAGCAATGCCACGGTCATGTTGGTTTGGGGAAGCCACGCCTCCTAAAATGTATAGGACTTTGGAGTTAGAAGAAGTTTTATCAACAATTAAAATCTGTTGATTTTACAAACATGTATGTGCCAGAAATGTGAAATTATGACTCTTTTGTAGATCACAGTAATATATATATATAATATTTAAGATAAACTAGCCTTTAGTAATTAATTTCCAAGTTTATTCTTTTTTCTTGTAATGTAAATTGGCTGCCATTATTATATTATAATAAATTAATAATAAAATAATAAACAATAAATACAGAATTAGTTCATCTTTAGCATTTCTTCATCTAACAGCATGTTCTCTCTGAATCAGAGTAGGACTTTGTCTCAGTGCTTTTTCAGACTGAAAGTGAGGGAATACTAAACCAGGCTTTGCATTTCATCTGAAGAGATCTGGTTTATTAACACACCCAACTTGGTTGAATGCTGCTCGGCTTTGGATAGTAGACATTACCATTAGGAGGTGGGAATTAAATTGAAAAAAAAAAAAAAAAAGAAAAACTGTTACGAACAATGAGAGACCTGAGAACGCGCAAGAGCACTGATAGAACTGATTCTAACTGTATTTGATACTTATGTGTAATCTTATGTTTTTGCTGAAATGTGTCTTGAACTACAGTATTAGTTGCAAATTTCAGAACAGTGACGAGAAGCAATTATCCTGACAATTTTATATAAGTGCACAAAACACGAGTTATACTGTATGCATGTCTCCTGTATGAAATTACTAGATACTTCGAGGTGCCAAAGTGTAGGGGGTGCTAGGAAATCATGATTTGATAGGTGGAGCCTTTTTCAGGGTGGGGCTTGGCTTCAGTGGTAGTGGTTGGCTTTGGAGGCCAGTCGGGATCCACACTTAGCTCCTGGGCCAAATGCATGTAGCGTGCTTTGGGCATCTTGCGTGGGCCGCACAGCCAGGAGAGACACTTGAACGCCCGCAGGTCAATGCCACCCTGAAAATATGACAGCCCCAAAAACAAACAATAAAATAAAATTACCAGGGAAAGGACAAAAGGAAAGAATGAAAGTTTCTATAAACTGGAGTTATACTTTACTGCTGCATGCAAAATACTTTTTTTACACTAGTAAACTGCAGGAAGTGAATGTCCATGCATATCAGTCAAAACAAAATTCAGCATGGTAGCACTTGAAAGGTATTAGCAACAAACAGTTTAAAGAGTGAGCCTAGTCTTTAAAAACAAGCTCATGGAGTCAAAAAATCACACAAACAAAGACTTCCACAGCAGAACTTTACAGACTTACACTGACATTTTCTCATTAACCTTCATTTTAAAAAGATATTTAAGAATATTCTACTCAAGTTCTCAATACTGTACAACACACTCGATGGAAAATACTGTGAGTGTCAACTGGCATACTGTAGTTAGCGAGATAACTTTAATTGACTAACAGATAAGTACAGCACAGTAAAACTTGGTGGGATCTGTGGGTAGGACCTGGAGGAGTAAAGGTGGCAAGCTCTAATACATGTAGGAAAAAGCTACGGAAAATATGCACTGTTTGCAAAAAATAATCATGTAGTTATTTTTGTTTGAGATTGCAGTTAATAATGTTTAAAAGTCCACGATAAGGACTATGGTGCACATTTAGAAACCGAGAACTAATTTACAACATAGAAACTTTAAAGTAGTTTGGTCATCCTGCATTATAATTTTTATAATTAGTTTTTACAGATACAAGGTTGAAGTTTAACTATATGAACAAGACTCTAATGATTTATTTTACTGTGTCTTATATTTCTGTCAACTGCCTGGAAAAGAAATAGTGCAGTACCTCCACTATCTAATCTCATACTTCAGATCGTTTTTGACTGACTTGCCTCACCAGTTTAACATTTATACAGCTGAGCATTTTTTTTAACCACCTAACATGGTGGTGGCTCCTGGAATGAAATTAAAAACAATATTCATCTATTTGACCCTTAAGCCTTCAATTGACATTACATTAACAGTAAATGTGACTGCAGCTTCCTACATACAGTACATAACCCTATGACATAAAAAAAGAAAATATAATAATAAAACCTTTTTTATTCATTGTCTGGCACTACCATCTTATACATCTCAAACACTTTTCATTTGCTTCTTGTTTGGTTTTTGCTAGCTTTTTTGCTTGTTACCTCACTTTTTATCTGTTTAACAATGTTCACTAGAAGATTGAAAATGTCTTCTGCTTCAGTAAAAATGTTATAAAGTAAACTAATTGACTATGAAAGCATTTAAGGAGCTTATCCTAAAACAGAGTAACTGTACAACTGTAACTGTTAACAAGCCCTGAACAGAGTGGAGAGGACTGATGTCTCGCACATGCATGGCTTGGTTAGAGGTTACAATAGAAAGGTGTGCTCTGTAAAAACAGAAAAGGAAGTGGGGACAGAAAGAGGAACACCACACAAGAGGAAAATGAAAGGGCTAGAGAAGAAGGTGTCAGATTTTCCCAACCTGTGGTGTCGGGGCATCAGGAGTGAGGCCAAAGCTGCCCTGTTTGTCTCGGCTGAACACAAGCTTCCATAAGACGATGTCAAGGATGAAGGTCTATGGAATAGTGCAGTGGGCATGGGAAAAAAATTACAGAGAAGCTAATTTGATTTCATATACCTCCTGCTGTTTCTGCACAGAGGTTTTTTGCTTTAGCAGAGCTACATTGAATAAAGGTTTTGAGTAATCAAGCGTGGCATGTTTTTTTTGTTGGTGTGTTAATCATTACATGTGAAGTTAATATTAAATATAATTAGAAAGTAGAGAGAGCTTAGATGCTATTGTCCGAAGAATTCTTTGATTGTGTGTAGAAACGTTTTGGTTGATTTGTTTAGTTAACTTAAAGAGGTAAAAGGAATATGCAGTAGTAGTTTAGCAAATAGCTAAATCTAAGATAGTCTGCAAAGTATTCTACGTATAAAAGGGCAGAGGCAGAGTGATACTGCTGCACTGAATGTGGCAAGCGAGCATAAACTAACCATTGTTATGTAGCAGTAGAGGAATGTGTTATTGTCTTAAACAACATCTATCTATCCAAAATTAGACAGGACAAACATTCACTGCTCTAAGCTCCAAATGCATACATATTATCCAAAAATTGTCACATACTGTATCTGAAGTCTAAAGAATTACAGATATCATAGTTTGTCTCTTCAAAGACAACATTTGCACTTCTCTTTACAGTATACTGATCCTGCTGTCCAGTTAATGAGACAAAGATGAGCACACTGCATGAAAAAACAAAAGCTGAACATGAGAAAAACATCTACTGTTACTATGTGGTTGCATGTGTGTCTTACCTCCACCATAACAGACACAGCAGCATTGACTAAGATGATGAGGAAAAGTTTTACCCTCCATTCAAACGGCACACAAACAATCTGTAGGGAGAGAGAGACTACAAAGTTGACCATCAAGGCGATGACATTAAAAAAAAAACAATCATCAAGTATTACCTAGACATTTTAATGCTCTATGTGTCTGCAACACCTCAGTAGGACATATCTTAATAAAAAAACTGACAAATAGTTTTAACATATTACCAACATACTACAGTCTACACAAGAGCTGAGTAAAATGTTTCTTATATTTAATGTCCTCCTACCTCTAGAAACTCGTCAATGCTTTCGACAGGGTGGAACATGATAAACAGCAGGAAAAAATACAAACTCAATGTAGAGATCATAAAAGGGCCTGAAGAGAAAACACAAACAAAAGTAATATAAAAAAACATGACTTCACAATGATTTTAGGAGACATTTATCTGTGTTAGAAAGCAAGTTTCTTACAATTTTTGTAACTAGGCTGTCTGAAAGGTTTGCCCTTTGAGAAAACAATGGCAACAATGAGATACTGGAAGGAGGAGACATAGAAGAGACTGGTGTTCTCAAAGTTTTGGATGTTGTGGTCATCCTCTTCGGTTATGTTGTGGTCAGACACATTAATGTTCAATGACAGGTTGCAGGCGCTGGGTGGGGACAGAGTTTGATTTGAATAAACATTGAAAGTTAATAACACTGCTGTGATGTTACTTTGGTTTAGGAACTGCTCATTAGTTAAGAAAAAGGGCTCTCACTCAGTATGTGGATTCCACACAGTGTACCAGGGCTGCCGCTGCACCCAAACGAATGTAATGGTCTGAAAGCCCAAGCAGATGAGGATCTGGGACAGCACAGAGAACAGCAGAGGGCCTGAGATCAGACCAGACGGGGGCCGACGTGGCACCAGCTCATTCCATGCTGGGTTGAGACTCACTGAAAAGCAGAGAGACGAGAACAAATGATGGAGATGGCAGAAAGACAGACATCGTGTGTGAAGAAAAGGAGACATGACGACTTAGGGTCCGAAAAAAAAAACGGGTGAGAGATAATTGTCCTCTTATACTGACTTGTAAAGACAATAAGGAGGATGATGGCAATGTCGATGAAGAGGAACTGGAAGTCTCCAAGGTTACTGAGGATCTGGGAAAGAAGGACAACAGATGCCACAGATCAGAAACTCCATTCAAACAGAATTCACTAACTCTGTTGTTGTGTTGGCAGCAGTACTGTACATACAGAGTAAAGGTGAGTGACACTGATGTACTGGATGAGGCTGTAGAGTGCCATGAACTTGAACACACAGAAGGAGGTGATGAGAGCAGCACGCCCCTCTCTGTAAAAGCAACAAACACTGTTGTCATCTCTCCAGCACTACACTTAATCCAAAATGTGTCCTTGATAACTTCCTAATGACACAGATTACTGTTACATGCTAGTGAAAAAAAATAAAAGAAACACCTGATGAGGCTGGGGACACAGGAGATGTTTGGGGTCTTGGAAGTGAATGGAGATGCTACAGAGGCCTCAAGTTCAGACAGTGAGATGCCACCATGAGCCCTCTTTAGAGCCTAGAATAAAGAAGAAGAAGTAAGCATAGTTTATGTACAGACTGTCCATTTTAACTTGTAACACCAACATTTAGTTGAAAAAATTGTTTCACGTACCCCACAATCATTTGCTCCATCTCCACACATCCCCACAAAGTAGCTGTGAGAAAGATAAATACAGTTTTCTTTGAGAAACTCCATAAACATGTAATACAATATTTACATTTCTTTTACTGTTTACACTAAAAACTGAATCTACCATTAACAATTTCCTATCAGACCTAGCAGATAGCAGCATAACTCATTATTTTAATGAACTCTGGACTACTTGACAGAATTCACTGAAATGAATTCATGTGTTAACTGAGACACTCACTCTACACCCTGTAGTGCTTCAATAAGCTGGGTTTTCTGGTCTGGAGCCATTCTGGCAAACACTGTCCCGTGCAACACCAGCTACAAGGCAGAATGAAAACAGATAATTATCCCTAAAGAGCAGCAGCAAAGAAAAAATGACATTTCTACACTTGTTAAAGAAAAGTTTGAATTAATATCCACTCTCATTTGAGAGACCTTATACCTTTTGAAGCATGTCGGGGAAATGCTCTGAAATTACAGCAAATGACTTTCCATTCATAGCAAAGTGGTACATCTCTTGCGTTTTGGGCTCGTCCACATGACACACATCCTCCAGGCTGATGTTAATTTCCTGTTCAAGTCAAGAACAAATGAATTAGAGCCAAATCAATCAGGTTTATTTAGCAAAATGTTTGTAATTATTCAGCTGCTGTACTGGATTACAGCATTATATTAACAAACTGGTTTGGTTGTTCAAACAGTTTTCCCTTTCTCAGACAATGAGAAATATATTTTAAATGAAAATATCCTGTTAGCATTAGCCCCATCAGCTCACCTGCAGTTGAGATGCCTTGCTTGGCTTGTCAGCATATCTCCAGGTGATCTTGGCAGCCTGTCCGTCATGGGGAGGAAGCGCATCAGCAATGATGACTGTGTCCTGCGGAGGAATCATTCCACAGTCTCGGGCCACCGATATGGCAGTTAACATATTATCACCTGTAATGTGGATAGGAACAAGTTGTTCATGTACTGTTCTTTGGTTGTGTAAAGCTGCTTTGTGACAATGTCAATTGTAAAAAGCGCTGTACAAATAAAATTGAATTGAATTGAATTGAATAGGAGGCATTTATTCTCATACTTCAATTATTTGTTCACTCCTTATGTTGTTCTACTTAAATATGTAACCGTTGAGTCTATTAAATTATAGGGCAAGTAATACTTTGAGATGTTGATACAATCTCAAATAATTTTTCATGTTCTTTGTTTGTTGTCACTCTGCTCTACTCTGTCACCTCAACAGAGTTTGGCTAACTCTGACAGATGGTAAAATAGTAAATGAATATACATTCACTGGTCACTTAATACCGGTTCTATCTAATGCAATGCAATACAGCAACTTTAGTTGACAAGGTTGTGTTTTCTCAGTTTTTGCTTAAACTATCACAAAAGCAATACTACAACTATAGGTTTAGTATTCAGGTCAAAGTAGGTGGTGCAGTTGGACTGAAGTGCATTATATAAAGAGGTATTTCCCCCACCCATTTATGTCAATAGGGCGAACAAAACATTAGAAACACCTCTTAATAAAATACACTCCAGTAGGACTGCTGAGAAATTAGAACCTCGCTGAAGTAGAAGTCATGCTGTATTGGACTGCATTATATGGCACAGGTGTAAATAACAAAAGTACCCAGTGAGTGTAGTATTATAACTTTTACTATAACCCCAACAAATGAGCATGAAGACTGATGGAACAGGTTAGAGAGAGGATGCATGAGTCTCAAGTAGCATTTAAAATGTATAGTTTGTGAATCTCTCATGAGATACTACATTTATCTGTCATTTGACTGTGGTAAGTTAGTTTGTTAGCTAGTGCCAGTTACACTGAGTAGCCTAGAAATGGTATTAATATACACTGCCTGTCCAAAAAAAATTACACACTCTAATATTTCGTTGGACCACCTTTAGCTTAACGTGGCATTGTTTCAATAAGCTTCCACAATGTCACAACATTTATTCCCATCCAGAGTTGCATTATTTTTTGCCAAGATCTTGTATTGATGATGGGAGAGTCAGAGCGCTGCGCTAAGTCTTCTCCAGCACATACGAAAGATTCTCAATGGCGTTAATGTTTGGGTTCTGTGGTGGGCAATACATGTGTGAAAATTATGTGTCATGCTCCCAGAACCTATCCTTTACAATTTAAGCCCAATGAATCCTGACATAGTCACCTTTGGACACATAACGTTGCTGAACCTGGACCTGACCAACTGCAGCAACCCTAGATAATAGCACCACGGGATGTGTCTTCTGACATGGTTGTTTAAGAAATGAGAAGCTACTCACTGCATCAGTTATAGTTAAATAACTTGTTGCCAGCTAAAACATAATCATCCATGCAGTAATTATCCCATAGGAGGCTCTTACCTATTTGCTTAGTTAAATCCAGGTGGTGACTTTTTTTTTTTGGACAAGCAGTGTAGATAACAGGTACAGTTGAGTCAATACCAGAGGACTAAATCTACTCAGTGCCAAAACACAGAAGATTAACAAACTTACTGTACTGCTTGCCTTGTGTGATAACATTTCAAGAGGTTTAACCAGCTACAGAGAAAAACGTGAAGATTGTGCGTATACGTATGTAAGTACATATCAGAGTGTGTTTGTGCAAACTCATTTTATCATTAGTGACCACAATATTTCAAATACTAACTTAGGTTGCATGAGTGTATATTTGTGTTTGTGTATATTAGCAAACAAGTGTATGTTCTCACCAGTAACCATGACAGTGCGGATGTTGGCTCTATGGAGGTTCTGCAGTACCCCAGGAGTTTCTGCCTTCAGCTTGTTCTGCATGATGATCAAACCCAGGAACTCCATGTTTGTTTCTATGTGATCCCTAATTCAAAGGAAGATGTGTAACATTTGTACTAAGGTCTCAAGTCTACAACAGCTTTAGATACAATAAAAATACTAGTTAGAGTATTTATATAAAAAAATATTTTTTAGATTTTGGGTTATTTTATCAAAACAAAACATTAGCTATTTCATATAGTCATATTTCATAAAGATCCTTATTTTCTATAGACTAGAGGGGGAGTAACAGGTGTTAAACATAACTAGTGTGGAGCAGGAAACTACAACTAAATAGCAGATAAAGCACTCAGTCAGAGTTCAATAGGTAAAATGCAAAGCACAAAAAGTAAGCTACCTGTTGATATTCTGTACTTTGTGCCAGGTGAGTTTGGATTCAAGACGACGGTGAGCCAGAGCAATGACCCTGAAACCCTGCTTGGTGTAGTCTTCTAAAACCTCAGCAAAACTTTCTGGCACTGATATGAAAAAGGAATACATGCGATGTAAATAAAGGCAGGAAGGGACAAACATACAGACAAACCTGTGGTCAACAGTCAAAACTGCCTACTAGGCTGTCACAATTTGCTACTTGTTTGGTGTATTGAAAAACACGTTTGGTCATTATTAAAAGACTGGATCTAATTCATAGAGTGAGTGGTTAAAAAAAAACTTTTGAACTTCCACCACTTTCTTTTAAATAAAGGAGGTTTAGTAAACCAGAGATATCTGACAGGCTAGTGAGATTAAATAAAAAAAAAACATCTATTTTTTTTTTTATTGAAAGCAGTAAAAGAAGCAGACATCTCACCTGTCTCTCTCTTGCAGAGACTAACCACCACTTCTGGAGCTCCCTTCATGTAGGCATCCATACGTTTCTCCCCCAGCAGACGAGCCACCACAGTCATTCTCTGCAGAGCTGAGGAAAAAGGAAACTGGCGCACGATACCAATCTCATACGCTGACTGCTCATGCGCGCACACACACACACACGCGCACACACACACACACAAAGTGGGACAAAAAAATTTTTTAAAAAGAATATGCTTCAAAAAAATACAAATCTGTAATGCAGACATTTTTATTTTACTCAACAATAAACCTAATTCATTTCAATTTATTGTGCATTTATTTCAAGGTTATCAACAAAGATTGAATAAGACCAGAAAATCTAATATAAATATAATTATAAATCTATTTATGCCTAATTTTACAGTTCTTTAAAATTTATGTAAATACTTAATTCTGAGGAAAACCAAAAAAATTGTATCAGATTACTATAATATCAAAAAGGAAGTATACTACTTACCGAGAGCTCATAGAGTTCCTACAATGACAAAAAGAGCAACAAGAAACGAGTTGGTGAGAAAACCAAAAACAAATAAACACTAAAATCAATAATACTTTTATTTTAAAGGAATGAAAGTATGTAAAGAACATCTTTGTTTTCCTTACAGCTAATATACTGTGATTTTAGACATTTGCTAAACTTTGAAGACCTGTGGACTTTGTGTTGAACCACTGAGTTGCTGTACGTACCATATCCTGTTCTGGTGACAGAGCGGGCTCTGGAGGCAAGAGCTGCTTCGGGGGTCGAACTACAGTGGGCATGATACGGTTATGGAGAGATGTTTCTTCCTCTGTTGCCTCCTCCAAGATCTGGGCAAGGTTTAAATAAATATATATTAGAGAAATTTCTATGCAACAAGATCTTAGCGCTGCATTCAACACGTAGATCACAACATTTTATTAAGCAGACTGGATTAAAAGAAACAGCACTAGGCTGGTTTAAATCGTATCTATCATATAGATTCCAGTTTGTTCATGTTAATGTGCTATGCAGATGATACCCAGCTATATTTATTGCTGAAGGTGAAGAAACTAATCAATTAATCAAACTTCAAGCATGCTTAAAAAACGTGAAAGCCTGGATGTCCTCCAATTTCCTTCTCCTAAATCCAGACAAGACAGAGATAATTTTGTTTGGTCCTAAAAATCTCAGAGACACTATGTCCAATCACATTCTTACCCTAGATGACATTGGACTCAGGTAACACTGAGAAATCTCTGAGTTATCTTTGACCAGGACATCTCCTTTACTTCATATATAAAAGAAATATCTAGAACTACCTTTTTCCACCTAAGGAATATTGCTAAAATTAGGAGCATCCTGTCTCAAAGTCATGCTGAAAAACTCCATGCAAAAGTCCATTCATTTATTAATTTCAGACGAAAGTTTGTAATTCACTATTAATAGGATGTCCCAATAACTGCTTAAAAAGCCTCGAGTTAATCCAAAAGCTTCAGCCAGAGTTTTAACTGGAATTAGCAAGAGAGATCATATTTCTCCTACATTACTTTCTCCCCATTGGCTCCCTGTAAATCTCCATCCATCTTAAAGACCTCATAGTTACATATTTTTCCAAGCAGAACTCTGTTCTCAGAATGCAGGTCTACTTGTGGTTTCTAGAGTTTCTAAGTGTAAAATGGGAGGCAGAGCTTTTAATGATCAAGCTCCTCTACTATGGAATCAGCTCCCAGTTCAGGTTCGGGAGGCAGACACCCTCTCTGCATTTAAGACTAGACTTAACACTTATCTTTTTTTAATAAAACTTATAGTTAGAGATAGCTCACCCTGACCCTGGTTCTGCTGGAGGTTTCTTTCTCTAAAGGAAGTTTTTCTTTTCCACTGTTGACTAATTCTTGCTCAAATGGGATTGTTGGGTTTTCTATATAACCAACTATACAATTATACTTTGTAAGGTCTTAAACATTACCCTTTAAAGTGCCTTGAGATGACTTCTGTTGTCATTTGGTGCTATACAAATAAAATTGAATGAATTGAACAACAAACTGTGACATTGTATTGAACAATGTGTAAACATATCCCCTCACACAGTGCTAGCCTACACATAAAATATTGTCATTGTGCTGCTACCAACATTATGCTGATGAATTGATACAGAAAAACTCACCCAGCCTGTGGCCTCAAACATTTTGAGGTCCAGCGGATCTCCAGACAGCTGGCCCTCTATTTTGGTAAGTGAGTGGCAAGTGGCCATACAAGCCACAAACTGAGACTTGACAAGATTTGCTTTGTATGGATTTTCCTCTGAGAGATGGAAACTAAAGAGGCAGGACAAGTAGGAGGTGGGTAAGGACAGATGGCAAGTTTTACTCAAATAAATTAATGTGGAAATGTAGATTTATTCCATAACTACTACAACACAGGATAAAATATTCCAAATTTCACTTTTAAATAGAAATTTAAATGTAGTAACTAGAGACTGGTTGGTTGAGGATTTTGATATTTTTGTCTGGAACACCAAAATGATTTGCAAACTACCCAGAAGATCTGATGTGAGAACACACCTCTGAAGCTGTTGGCCTGGAATTTGACCCAGCCAGCTCACTAGCATGAAGTCTGAGCAATGTACAATTTGCCACTTGCTATTTGTGTGAATAGAACAGTTATTTGTCCAGAAGAATCTGTGCAAGTTGGCACGTTGACAAGGTTCGCTCGACTGTCATGGTTCATTTAAACTATACTATAATATTTTAGATACATGTCACCAGGTTATCAGCTAAACTATGTACATCAGTACAGCAAAGGCTAAACTAAGACAAAACCCTGAGATTTCCAATAATTCCACATTTGATCAGTGAACTAGCGGGTTTACCTGCCAGTTTCAGCTCTCTGGACTCCCCATAGGTCTAATCCATCTTCTGTCAGAGTTCCCGTCTACAAGTACAAAGAAAGCACAATTGAGTGCAATAGTCGACGTCTAATCTGACACATAACTAGAAGCTGGAAGGGGGAAGTCATTTGCCCAAATCAGTAGTTACTTGTTCGCATGAAATGACACCTTCCCATATCATAAATCAAAAATATCCAGATAATATCCTTGATTATCACTACTGATATTTCTGTGTGTAATCTCTTACTGGTACAATGTACTATTAGAACTTACCTTGTCAAAACAGACTAGATTGATTTGTCCACAGATGTTGATCCTCTGTGGGCTGATGCAGAATATGCCAATGTTTTTGAGGCGTCGCTGGGCATACACAATGCCAGCTGTCATGGCGGCTGGCAGTGCCGGTGGCACAGTGATAGTAATGATGTCCAGGGACTCAATGATAATGGTCTTAGCTGGTACCTGGAGAAAGCAGAAAGCAATGGTTTTGATACCGGACAGGAGTAGCATGTAGCAAACCCAAACATTCACATAATGTTTTCAGGAGATGGAGGCATGAACTAAAATTAAAACAACCGTCAGGGAGTATCACTGTTCACTAACAGTTGACCAATCCTTTGCTAAGATGCCAGCAAAAAGAACATATAATGATGCTCTGTCGATATGTGATTCTGGGAGCGATTCTGCCCCCTAGTGGGTAAAAAGGGTCAAATTAGTTTTAAACTTGGGCCACAGTCAGCTGTCAACAGATTAAACTGTTAGACTGGCCTACCAGGTCTGATTGTGTACAACTGTGTATGTAAGCAAGACGTTGCTGAAGATAATCTGTGTGTAAATTCAGTTTTTAAAAAATGTGAACCTTGGCTACCAAGGCAAACCTAGACCAATTTGGTATGTTGAACAGATGATGTATTTTTATGACTCTAAGTAAACAGAAAGACAGAGCCAGTAAATGTTCCTTAGAGACTATAAAATTTGTGTTTCTTTTAGCTGCACTCTCATTTTATCCTTTTTACTGCCACAACTCTGAACTTGTGCAACTCCAAATTAAACATGGCATTTGTGTAATCTGAATAACATGTCCTGCATTACACAGTTCATGATGGCAAGGACGATGGAGTATACAAAGCCGATCCCAGCCACAGCCACCAGACACAACAGGAATAGGTAGGCATCACGGTACAGCTTGAAGTCAGTGGGTTTGGGATAAAGGATGGAGCGCACCAGCTGGCCTTTGGCTGTGCTGAAACCTGGGTGAAGAGGAAAGGTTATGGGTGAAAAATTGTACGTTGGTTTCTATCGGAGATGTTTTTCCCAAAAACGTGAACTGTGACTTCAGTCATGCTTCAGTACTATATAAAACATTTTGTTTTACAGTTCTACAGTTTCTATGTAAAAGAACGTTTCCACAGATTAAAACAACATTTAAACATTAATGCTTCTCAGATTTTTCTGAAACACACTCACCTATGCGGACAACCACAGCCTTGACCAGTTCACCCGTGTAAAAGCGAGTCTGAATGACATTGGTGCCACAGAAGAGTGTGTGTCTCTTATGCTCCTCTGTGCTGTAGGCACTGTCAGCTTCATCCCTCCTGTCCCCTGGTCCTGGGTTTGGAAGGTTGGTCTTTGTCACAGGAACACTCTCACCTGTTAGAGCAGGGGTAGGCTGATGTTAGAGCCTGTTGCTGTTTGGCATCACTGTGATTATTTGTTAAGTTTCTCTACATATATTATTTTCAGGTTTCTCATCTAACCTGTGAGCATGCTTTCATTGACAATACAGGTGCCGCTGACCAGCACGGCATCACATGGCATAATGGTCCCGTTGCTGGGGATAACTATCACATCACCGGGCACCAGATCAGTAGACAAAATCTCTTCGATATCTGCAAGAAAGGGGAGTGGAAATGGAAAAGTGTAAAAAGGTAAATGTGTGAATTAAATACAGACAGACATAGAGCAATTTGGGTATTAAATAAGAAGACAGAAAACAGTGTGTAGTGTAAATGAGCCAACATAAGCAGATGGTGGAGAGGGAGCATGAGTAGGGATGAGAAAGGAGATATTTTGTGTCAGAGCTGCAAAGTCTTGTTCAGCATATCTGTCAATGCTCATGCCCCTCTAGGCAGGAGGAAAAAAGCTGAGACAATACAAGTAAGGGCAGTCAATAATGGATGCAGAAGCAATCATGTGAGCACTGTGCTATGCACAGACCTCCACAGCAAGGTTTCTTAATGATTATTAACTAAGTTTAATTTGGCAGGTTAATTGAATTAACTCTAGCTGGTTGAAACTGGGAAAAGTTCAGCTAAAAACCATCTTAAAAAGTCCTGCAGTCATAAAAAAGTGTAGAACAAGTCAAGGGTGTTTTTAAATATATACAGGACATATGCTACACCCACTGTCTCACATATACAGTCTGTCTGCAGTGTCCCAGCCAGCAGTCATCTGGAAGACAGCCAAAGCAGAGTGACTATGTAACTGAGTGTGGCCAGGCACAAGAAGAGAAGAATGTCTGCAGTCAGGTTTGGTTTGGAAAGCCAGAGACTGAACAGAATAGTGCATGCTGTTTGCTACTGTTTAAATGACTCTACAGGGGTAATGTGCAAAAAGAGAGTGAAAAACAAATAAAAGGGACAAACCATTGTTGGCTCGGCATACAGACACACGGACAATACTGTGAGCTGCCACCATATCGTGAAGCATGATGTATTGCTGGAAAAAGAACACAGAAATAAGCAGAAAATAGATTAGACTTTTGATTCTCATGATTACCTTTGTGACTGAAAGAATGTTTTCAACTGGGTTTGTGAGCTATGAAGCCAGGGGCAACAGACTGTGTGCAGATGAGCCATTCTGCTAGCCTGAATAGCCGGGATTAGACACGAGTGAGGCAGTAAGTGTGTCTGACATGGCTTAGACCTGTAGCATTATCCCATTCTAATTGTAGTAGCATTGTGTATGCAAGGAAAAAACATAGTCTTTTAATAACCACTCCTATAATTCTGTTTTGTACTTAATAGACAAATGTCACCTTCTGAAATGCTAGCCCAGTTCTGTCATAGTTATGAAATCTAATAATGGCTCTATATTTTGGCTCTCAATTTTTTAAGCTCACCTTTTTGATGGTGTACAGAGAGGTAGCTATGGATATGACCGACATGATAACAATGGCCAAAGCATAGTAGTAATACTCATCGGCACTCCACAGGATCACACTGAAGAGCTGGAAGATGTAGAAAGGGTTCAGGACCTGCAGTAGGACAGAGACAGAAGTTAGTGTTGCAAACTAAAAGGTACTGTATGAAGATGACAATAATACTTAACTCAAAGAGACTTTTCATTTTATAAGGTTTTCATATTGTGTGAACACAGTAACCATTTACTTCCATAGGAGGGTTGGGAGAGCGTGCAGGAGAAACAACAAAAAGTTCACTGCGGAAATCAATTGTGTTTTGTTTACAGTGCATCAGTAGATCAAGTCACATGTTTAGAAATTATGCTTTATGTTTATAACTTAAGTTTCCTGAAGGAAAAAAGCACAATCCAACAACAGAAGGCCTGGTTTTTAACTCCTAAACTTTCATATGTTAAGTGGATCAAACACCCATTCTTCGCTGTGAATACTTTGAACTATTATGTCCTGTGTTTCCAAATGGACTCACTCTGACATTACGCTGACTACTAGGTGGCTTGTTGGATATAGTCTGGATAAACTGTGAGCTGAATAACTTGGACGTTCACCTTCTCACATGCAGCTCACCCGGGTAAAGTCTGCAGATGTTCAGGGTGTCAGTGCATGTGTGAAAGCAGCTTATATCTGCTAGTACATAAGTTAACAAGGCCCTACCTCTTTGATAAGCAGCTTGAAAACAGAAGGCACTTTCACTGCAATTTCATTCACTCCGAAGAACAGTCTCCTGACAAGCGGTGAAAGAGACATTCACGAGTTATGTGTTATGAACCAGACATTCATATCTAAACACTCACACAATATACAGTAGATATACAAAACAAACTATTAAAGACAAAGGGTATAAATGTTTTTATTGTAAACAATATTAACAGGTGATTTCACCGATTGGTTTATCCAGTTCTGTCGAAGTTATTTTAATACTTTCAAACTGACTTTGCCTGGCCAGTTGAAGAATCCCTGCTAACATCTGGTCTCACAAAATAACAACAAAAATAGACTTTGGATCTCCTGCCACTGTAACTTACTTATTGTAGCAGATTATACTGGCTAAAAGCTTTGAATATCCTCCTTGTGTAAAGCTGTATGATCAATTCTTTAGAGAGGCAAGATGTTACCTGTACTCCTGCTGGTTTCCGGTCAGGCCTGTGCTGTGCTCCGAATGAAGGTTGGAGCAGCTTATCTGCAGATCCTCCAGGCCGCTGTAGGACGAATATAGTTCAAAGCAGGAGACAAAAGTGACACAGTGAATAATTACGCATAACAGTGGCAGAAATTCACATCTAAACTTTTCTACAACTGTTAGCATCCTGCACATTTTAGCTTCAATCTGTTTATCAGTTAACAGGCAGGTTATTATTATTATTACTCTATTATTGCTGTTAATTACTGTATACTTTTTACCAGATAAAAGCCATAGAAAGTTTAGTTTACTAAAAGAAGTGCCTGCAAACTGGTGTAAACCCAGCCCAGACAATTTCTGTAAATAATCAAGTCATACTTACGTTAAAACTTCAAAGTTTTGTATCTCATCGTTCCAAAAATACTTTGTGCTATGGAAGGTAAAATAACGAATCTGATGGAAACACAAAGAAAAACAGATAAAGGCAGGAGCTTCAAAAAGTGCATTGTATACACTGCCCATCCAAAAAAAAAAAAGTCACACTCTATTATTTTGTTGCACCGCCTTTAGCTTTGATTAAGGTATGCATGCAGGGAAGAAAAAAATCCATTAATGGAATAAGCCGCTCCTTCAGTATATTCAGGTAGTCAGCTGACCTCATTCTTTGGACACATGACGTTGCTGAACCCAGACCTGACCAACTGCAGCAACCCCAGACCATAGCAATGCCCAAGGCTTGTACAGAAGGAACTAGGGATGATGGGTGCATCACTTCACCCGCCTCTCTTTTTACTCTAATGCTCCCATCACTCTGGAAAATAGTAAATCTGGACTCATCCCACCACATGATCTTCTTCTATTGGACAGTTCTTAAGCTTTAGTAGTTTCATCAATCTCCTAAAATGTTTTCTTTGCTTGATGCCAATAATTTGAACTTTCTGAAACAGATTAACATCTTTTCCACAACCACAGGATGTGTCTTCAGATATGGTTGTTTAAGAAATGAGAAGCTACTCACTGCATTAGTTAGGGTTAAATAACTTGTTGCCAGTTGAATCATAATCATCCATGCTGTAATTATCCAATGGGAGGCTCCTACCTATTTTCTTAGTTAAATCCAGGTGGTGACTCTTTTTTTTTTTTTTTTAGACAGGCAGTTTATAATATTGAAGGAATGACATGATAATTGGAGATGAGTATCTACCTGTGTTGGCTGGTAGTCGGCATATCTTCTGATGAGCTCCTGAGCGGGGCTGCCATCGGAGGGTTGGGGTGTGTGTCCGTTGGCCAAAGAGGGGGGCGCTGGGGAGGAAAAGGGGGAGGTGGGAGAGGAAGGAGAGGAGGGGGAGGTGGTCTGGGTCTCCAGGCTGTGGAAGGGGTTGCTCCCCGGGGCCAGCAACACTCGCACCTTGGCCAGGAACCAGCGCCGGAACTCATCCTAGTCAAACAAATACACAAATGAAGTGAAACTAAAGACCTTTTGTGTACTTTTATCAACACCATACTCCTCTCCATTACTAACTTATCACATCAACTATTTAGTTTCAATCTGAATGTTATAGTACGTGTTTTATCAGTGAGGAGAAGTATAAAGAGACGTTTGAATTATATTTCTATTAAATACTGCTCTGTAAATACTGTGAAACAACAAGTTGACAAGAGGCCAATGTCGGGCAATTGGGTAAGCGACCATCACCCTAGTTTTTGAAGTATGTCCTGCACCACTGGCACTGGTTAGATCCATCAGTGGCTTTTCAGCTAAGAGATCACTGTTGGGGGGTTGTAATGATTCTGAAACTGAGACAGAAACTGTATAGCACACATTCACAACCTCGTAGTGAGGACCTCACACCAACCCCTACACAGTCAATAATTTGACAAAACTTTTTCAAGTTAACACTATAGCACACGTAAATCAGATAAATACACTAACATGTAAATAGTACATAATATAACAGCTGTAATGTTACACGTGGTGTTCCACTGGATGTGCATTTTGGTCCTCAAGAGAGGGAAAGAGAATCTACGTAGTTAAATGAAGCTATTGTGCTGCAACTTGTTGATTATAAAAACCACCTTGAAATGTAACTACAACTACTTCTGTTGGGCAGGCATTATTTTCAGACTGTTTCACTCTGCCTAATCTAATCCTTAACCCAAAACCAATGTTTCTATGTAACCAGCATCTTTAACAAGTAAGCAGCAGCAAAATATTTACATAAAAAAGTTTTTCAAATGCCTAAACATCTATGAGAACATTTAAAATTCAATCCACATCCACAAACAGACTTAATAAGAGATTAATAAGAAGCCAGTCAAGGATGAATGTAAATACATGCAAGTATTAACCAACACAGAGTAGAACAAATTCAGACACTCACATACACACACACATACATACACACACACACACACACACACACACACAGACATGTGACAAATCTGTTCATTCCATCTTTAGCTTGTGTCAATGTATTTACTGTGCTTCTACAATACATTAGTTGTTTTAATTCACAGCTTTAAAAGCACAAGCCCACTTTATTTATGCAGCATTCTGACTAGACTCTCCTGCAGTCATCTTGTTTGAGGAATAGATCACAGCTGTGTCTATGAGAAATTTGTTTTGGTATTTATATGTAGTAGAACTGTATAATTTAAATTTAAATTTAGAAGTACATTAAAGCCTTGCTATGTAGATGTTGGTGTCCATGGGGCCATTGCATTATTTGCATTGGGGTGCTATATAGAAAGTCACCTGATGTGTATAATTCTACCGAAAATACTGCACCACAGGTGTACAGCTACTAGCTGCAGTACACAATTACCACTTTATCATCCTACTACCATTCAACATGTAATGTGGCAACATTAACTTTTTAAACAGGCAATTTAAATAAGGTGAATGTAAAAATAGAACCTCAGGTTAGCTTTTCCAGAGGATTTAACTTAAAATAGTTTAACATATTTTATTAATCTGACAATTATTTTCTTGAATGTTTAATCTATAAAACAAATTTCTCCAAGCCCACTGTGTTTAAGAGCAGGTAAAAACTGAAAAATGACAAATGACAAAAAAAGAGCAGCACATCCTAGTATTTAAATGTACTAAAACATCTTACACTTTATAAAAAAAAAAAAAAGAAGATTAATGAATGTTTCTGGGCAATAACAGCAGTTGTACTTGCTACCTACCGTGGATTGTAGCAACACCACGTTGGCATCACGGGCTGTGGTACGGGTGCAGGTAGATTTCACGCACCACTCTGGCATCCAGTAGAGCAGCAGGAGGAGGAAGCCCCCTGTACAGAGCACCCCAAGGCCCACCAGGGCGATGCGCCAACGACACAGACGATAGCCCTGCAGCTCCTGAAGTGTGGAAAAAGAAGACATGGTGCAGTCTGATAACTGGGAAAACAAAAAATCCATTGATGTAAAATGAAAAAGAGGCATACCATCTCCTCCTCCTCCCCTTTGTTGAGAACCTTCAGGTCTTCCTTCTCCATGCTGCAGAACAGTTTGCCAAGCCCCTTCCTTAGTCACTGCAAACACATAAGCCAAAATGTCAGGATGAAATTGTCCACCAAAACTGCGGTGTGAGACAAGAGCATAGTTTGGAAAATGTTTGATACTAGTAAACAAATTTTTATGATCTTCCTGCTGAAGAAAGAAAAAAAAAAAAAAAAGACATTCACCATTTTTATGCATTTCTGTGGTTTCAAAATCATGAAATGACTCTGTGTCACTTCATCATTAAAATTAGACTTTTACTGTGCAGGCAATTATCATTTCATTTAGTATCAATTAGTATCAGTGGTGTTGACAAGCCAAAGAGACAAACTGGATGGCACTGGTAACTTCTGAAAAAAACTTTCAGGGTTTTCAACACAACAACACACCATTCACTGTTTAAAGCTAAATGACCTGAAATGCACCATTGCATTTTTAAGCAACCAGGTCACCTTCTTTAATAGAAGAGCAAAGATAATATATTAGACATATTAGAGATTAGATAATAATTTCGTCCACTCAGAACAACAAGACCAGACACTGCCTATCTTTGAAATATGAAATAATTGACGATTGCATTGGACAGACATACCAACACTAAGCTGTGAGAGATTTAAGCCACTCCATCAGCAAAACAGTGGTGTAAATAAAGCTGTTACGATTCCCTATCGTTATGGAGTGCTTTGATATTCAATGTACAAACATTTTTAAAAGAAACAATGTGATGTTTTAAGCTACTGTAACTGAACGTTAACAGGTCAGTAGTTCATTGGCGCACCCAGGATACACTACAAGAATACACAGCACTTCTGAGGTCAAGCAGCTGTCTGAGAAGGCCTGAGATTATCTCGTAAGAGAGTCAGCACGTCCTCATGCAGACTGACTGAGTCATCAGATGTGTGTGTTACCCAATATGAAGCTCATCCCTCTTTCCTCCTCTCAGTTGCCCCAGAGGACCAACCAGCTGCCAAGGAAGGCACGCTGTCACTTTGTGAGAGTGTGTATGTGAATTCTGCACTGATACTGACAGAAAGGGGCATCTGGGTCAAAACAAACTGTGGAAATGACAATTCAGATAGAAAGTGTCTAAGAAACTAAAAGCAGAACCAATTATTTTGCCACTTTGTGAATCATGCATTGTATTGAGTAACAGAGAGGAAAAAAATGAAGCTAACTGTGTGTGAAGAGTCAAAGTATGAGTAAGCATTATGAAAGACGTTAATTAGTCTAATGGATTCAGTACTGTGATAACATATTTTTTTATCTGTTTGAATCCAAAATTATCTTAATTGTTATCATTTTGTAACAGCACCTCTTGGCACACACACACACTAAACTGTTCATCATATCATCAGACCAAATCAATGTACAGTACTGTACACTACTACTGGCACTATGCAATTACCATACCACACACCACTTAAGTTTTCAAAATCATTCTGGGGCACTACTGTAAAACTTTGGGGCACCAAAGACCTGTACATTGAGTAAAATGCATAAAAGTTTGAATTAGGCAAAACCTACATGCAAAAGGTTTTGTGAGGTATTTTATCTGATATATCCTTAGTCTGGTAAAGCGGTTCAGCATATCCTATCCAGTCCACAACACCACCACTCACATCATACCTAACATAGCTTATTCGTCTGATTATACAGAGTACAGGCATTCCCATGGAAAGAACTGCATAATTTGCGGAAAGTAATGTGCATGCCAAAACCTGTTATATTAGACATGTTTGTAAATATGCCAAATAAAATTGCTATTGAAAAGAATGATGTAGAAAGATTTTAGATAAAATTTAAATAAAAGAATTGATACTAAAGTCTAAATTAAATAAAGTAAATTTTCTAGGCAAGCCTTAACATCCTCTTGCATATTCTGTTCAGGCGTTTTCTAATTACAGCAAACACACATACAGTGGCAAGAAAAAGTATGTGAACCCTTTGGGATTACTTGGAGTTTTGCATGAATTTGTCATAAAATGTGCTTCGATCTTCATCTAACTCACAACAATACAAAAACACAGTCTGTTGAAAATAATACTACACAAACATTATATGTTTTCATGTTTTTTATTAAACATAACATGTAAACACTCACAGTGCAGGGTGGAAAAAGTATTTGAACCTTTGGACTTAATAACTGGTTGACCCTTCTTTGGCAGCAATAACCTCAACCAAACGTTTTCTGTAGTTGCAGATCAGACCTGCACAACGATCTGAAGTAATTTTGGGCCACTCCTCTTCACAAAACTGTTTCAGTGTAGCAATATTCTTGGGATGTCTGGTATGAATGGCTCTCTTAAGGTCATGCCACAGGATTTCAATCGGGTTGAGCTCAGGACTCTGACTGGGCCACTCCAGAAGGTGTATTTTTTTCCTGTTGAAGCTATTCCTTTGTTGAATTGCTTGTATGCTTTGGGTCATTGTCCTGTTGCATCACCCATCCTCTGTGGAGCTTCAGTTGGCGGACAGATGGTCTTACGTTTTCCTGCAAAATGTCTTGATAAACTCTGGAATTCATTTTTCCATCAATGACAACAATCCGTCCAGGTCCTGAGGCAGCAAAGCAGCCCCAAACCATGATGCTCCCTCCGTCATGTGGGGAATGAGGTTTTGATGTTGGTGTGCTGTGTGTTTTTTTCTCCACACCTAGTGTTGTGTGTTTTTTCCAAACAACTCAATTTTAGTTTCATCTGTCCACAGAATATTTTGTCTGTGGAACATTCAGGTGCTCTTTTGCAAACTTCAAACGCGCTGCAATCTTTTTTTTGGACAGCAATGGCTTCCTCCTTGGTGTCCTCCCATGAACTCCATTCTTGTTTGATGTTTTCCTTATTGTAGATTTGTCAACCAAAATGTTAGCGTGTGCCAGAGATTTCTGTAAGTCTTTAGCTGACACTCTAGGATGCTTCTTTACCTCATTCAGCATTCTGCGCTGTGCTCTTGCAGTCATCAACCACGCCTAGGGAGAGTAGCAACAGTGCTGCAACATTAAACCCAAAACCGGTTTGGTTTTTTAAAGGGCAGGACACAATATCATCACATCATCCACATAATCGGGTTCACATACTTTTTCTTGCCACTATATATAATGCACAGGTTAGCATATAGTAAAGCATGTCAGGGTCAAAGTTCACTTCGACATAAAAAACATTGCCACAACCTTCATCAAAAACAAATGTGCTTCCTCTGTACTGTGCTTTAAAGAGGCAGATCATGATACGGAGGGATAGTTAAAGCACTCTGATTTCAGCAATTGCTGAGGAGTCCGGGCATGCCGTGTCAGGGCTACACTGCTTTTGCAAAAACCACCCTACAACACTGCCTAATCCTGTATCACTACATCCCACACTCTGATCTTATCTGCCAGCTGCAGTCAAGTAGACTTTCTCTGGCATACAGTGGGATATTTTGCTTTGGACCAAGCCCTTCCTAGTATTTTACAAAAGTAGCCCCCTGGCCGGCGCTACACAGTGGGTGCAGTGCAACAAGAACATTCCCTCCCCAATCTCTGCACTGACTGGAAATGCCAACACCAGGGCATCACTGATACGCTCTTTCACAAGAGTGCTGTCATGGCATCAGGAGTATAGGATACCACACCAATAGAAACAACACACATTCACACATTCAAACATACCCAGTGCATGTGGTTTTTGAAACCAGACAATATTATATATTCTGTAAAGTTTGAATTGTTCAGATACAACAACAGTAACCTCAGAAAACAAAGTATTGCATAATTACAGGCACCAAATAGACAAAAGTCAAAAGTTTGAAGGCTGACAGACCAGACCTGTTAACCCTGTTTATGGCTAAATTATATTGCAGTAACTGAGGTTAAAGACAAGAGAAGCTAAAGTTTCATTTAGGTACATTTGTGCAAGTGAACAGATATAGAAAAAGTGTCAAAAAAGCACTTTGGGTGGGAATTGTTACACCCTGTATTTTTACAAGTAAGTAAATGACACAGTATAAGTAACAAAACACAGGATACTCTAAGTTAATCTAAACTTTACCAGCTGCTACTGTACTCTAGTTATGTCGCTAGCTAGTCAGTATTCAACGAGATGAGTGGGTTTACAGCTTGATCACCTGGCATTTGAAAGATTTCTTTAAATAAGGATTTTCTAAAGATGGAGATTTGACTACTTGGGGTGTAAATATTCTTTAAATGCATGGTTTGGTTTAGACCAAAGTTTTTCAGCCTGCCTTCTTGGCAGTTCCCACTGTGTAGCACATGCACATTTGTGTATAATTCTGCCTGTAAGAAACATTCATTCTTATAAGTTGCAACTTTTCAGCAGTTCAGCAGAAAACGTCTAGTTACCTTGAGAGCCAGGGACACGAAGCCCCAGGCGGTCCTCCTCCACACAGTTAGGTTGCTCTCTCGCCACACCAACCTGGAACCCTACAGGGGAACACACGTATTTCCAAATATTTTGGTCAAATAGCTTCAAATAACCTCAAGGTAAACTGAGTAAGACACTTTCACTAAATAGTAAATTATCACCTTGAGGGGAAAAGGTACAATGACAAACTTGTTCTGAGCTATGTAAAGAGTCAGGTTATGTGAAATACTGAAGGGGGTCACAGGTAAATATGGATTTAGTGACATATAGGCACTTTAGATTTGTTTTGAAAGACCAATGGCTACAAAGACAAAAAATGGGTTAAAATTAGTCCTGCGCAACTGAATTTGAACCAATGCAGTTTATCTTATTTGGTCTAGTTTTGTATGTTGGCAGCAACATTGTGAAAAATATGTTTAAAATATAATAAACTGTAATAAAGACCCCTCATGATAATGAGACCACAGCCACACTTATGTGTATTTAAGGACAGAATTTCATGGATGAGAGCACTCTACAAGATGAGTGAAAAGTTTCCCATCAACTTAATTTCAGATTTATGTCTTCCTGTTCCCTGTAGCTACTGTAGACTTATCTTGGTGCTAATCCTGTCCTGCACAGACCTTGTTCAGTTTAGGCTTTGTTCTCTGGTAATTATTTCCCACAGTGACTAAGAACCTTTGTACTGGAGGTGTCAACATTTTAAGAATTGCTTAGAGAAAAACTATGACTTCATGCTGACATGCCTGCAGTCTATGAAAGAATTGTCAGGTGATTCCTCATGACTCAAATTTACTCATGAGGGTAGGCCATGCTGCACCAGTGCTGTTGACCTAATGTAATAGCTCGTCCACCACTTTTCCCACTACAAACCGCAACAAAAAACAGACACATTGTTAATGTGAGGATGACAGGAGAAACCAGTGTTCTTCCTTCAATGCTGTGTGGGGCATCCTGGAGTCTGCGTGACTTCAGATATATTTATAGCTTCCTCGAGCCCAGCCTAAAGTCACATTGTTGTTTCTCATTTGATTAGTCTGCTATTGTATTAATAAGCAATGGTGGCTTGGGAAAAAAAACATGTGGCAGCTGTTGAGTTTTTTTTTTTTTTTTTTTTAAACAAGATTAAACCTGACAATCAACAGTTCTCCTGAAGAGAAATTGTGAGACATCAAAAAATTCACTGAATAAGTGTCATAAAAAGAAGTAAACAAACAGATTATTATTTATTTACCTGTGCTGTGACCTATTTACCAACTGCCTTCAACCAACAACCATTAATATTTTTATTTACATTAGCAAATTAACTTTTGTCAAGTATTTAGGCCATTCACAAAAGCACAATGTTTTTTTCTGTTGTGATAATTATTTAATCTATTGTTCATCTGTTTGTACTTTTTAAGAGGTTGTTTGGTTGGTTAAAAAAGAAAGGTTTCATAACAGTCTTAAAGACTACTATAAATTGCTTCTTTTAACTAGCCAATAGTCTGGAACTCAATTATATTAATTCACTGTCGCACAAGACCAAGAAAAACATCAAACATTCACATTTCACAAACTGGGTCGAGACACACAGTTAAGTTCTGTCTTGAAAAAGCTCTTGTTAAGACTCTAAATTATGTCAACAGTAACATTAAACTTACCATCATAACCCGTCTGCTGTCATGCTGTCATGGTATGAGATTAACACGGCGTCTCAAATTATCAGTATTTGCTAAACATTACTGTCCAGCATGAATATGAGCAAAGCAAAACCGCATAAATAAATAAATCAAGGGAAACTTAGACTAGACATACTCTCTTTTCCCTTTCTGTCCTGTTCTTCAACTCAGAGACAAAAAGGAAAAAGTGAACAATGAGCCATGACCTAATGACAGAAGTCTATAATTCATGGAAGCACTTAGAGGAAAAAGTGTTTTGTTGCCATCGTGCTTTGCACTCAATGTGCTTTCTTTATCACTTCCCTTCCTACTCATGGGGTATTATAGTCAAGCTTTGTTTGCCATCATGGGCCAATCAAGCTGTTTATCACTGTGGTCACTGGCCTTACTAAAAATCAATGACCACCTGCCCTTCCTCTGCTGTCTGAACTAGAGATGGTACAGATAGACAAGCTGTTAAAACCCAGGATTCGTTAAGTTACACAGCCAGACGAATCCCTTGCCAAACCTTTCTTAAATCACATTCACATAACCAGTTGTGTTAACATAACTAGAAAAGGATACATTCTTAATTATTAAACTATATCTTTTGTTATACAGAACAATTTGTTTGTTTTGTATCTAACAGAACACTGACACAGACCTGATGAGGGATTTACAGTTGCAAGAAAATGTAAGTGAACTACATGCAATTTTCAGTTTTTCTGCATTAAGTGGTCACCGAATGTTATCTGATCTAAACCAAACTCATGAATATCAACAAAGACAATATTTTTAATTAGTTAAGCAGCATCAGCTCATGTATCACATAAAAGACATCTCAGAAGATGTAGGATTAAAAGGAGCCAATCTGAATCTAGCTGAAGAAATTCCCAAGAGTTAAAATGTCTATCAGTGTACAGTGAGGCAAACCATCTGTAAATGGAGACAACTTGGTGCTGTGGCTACTCTCCATAAAGGGGGTTCTTAGCCAAGATCAGTCCAAAAGCGCAACACAGAATGCTGAATGAGTTGAAAAGGAACCATAGAGTAACAGCTAAAGACCAGAAGGTTTCTTTAGAGCTGGTTAACATCTCTGATCATGAGTCAACCACACACAAAACATTAAACAAGCATAGTATCCTTGGCAGTGCACCACAGAGAAAACCATTGCTCTCCAAATAAAACATTGTAGTGTGTCTGCAGTTTGTCAAAGACCGCCCTGACACACTGCAACACCCCTGGAAAAATGTTTTGTGGACAGATAATAAAAGATCAAATTTGGGAAGAACATGCAGCACTAGGGATGAACGGGTTCTGTAAGAGGGAATGGTCCAAAATTCCTCCTGGATGTGGTGCAGGTCTAGGTGCTCGTTTGAGGTAAATGCTGCCAAATGTGGTTCAATCAGTTATGAGAACACTGTTTCACTTCCTTTTTACACATGAAAGATCATGACGGATGTTATTCAACTCAGAAATACTGTATATCTATGTATATCTGTGACTGAGATCACATTTCCAAACCAGGAAAGTGAAAGTGAAAGTTACTTTTTCTTGCAACTGTAATTAAAAGATTCAAAAAAGCTAAAAACGCTTCCTTATCTCACCACTACCAAAAACTCCCCACATAAGAGAAAATAGAGAGAACATTTTATTTTGCAATCATGCATATAGAGCAGATGTAGCAAGCACAAACCAACTTCCAGTTTCATCACAAGTGTGAAGAGAAGAGTTTTGTTCTTCTCAAACTTCTAATTTACTTCAAGCTCATTAAAATATTCATCATTGTGTCAAACGCAGCCATCAATGCGCCTAACATCCACAAGTTACACATAATCCCAAGAACTGGCCCCAATACGATACCTTTCATGCATATTTTCTTCATCAAAGAAAATCTGGTATTGGCGCCTCTTATTACAGCCTAGAATAGTCATTATAAGGGTCAAGCAGAGATGACATGCATGAGATTGTGGACAAAAAGCGGTTAACAGAGTGTGTACATGGCCCCTATCCAGCGAAAGACTGAGAATAAAAACAGGGAATAGGCCTGGGAAAGAAAACAACAATCCTACAGATCAAAAGTGTACTGAATTTTAAGTCTGACCACATGCTCTTGGATTAACAGTAGCATTGCTTGACAATCTAAGAAAAACTGCTGATACCACCGTGCAAGAGATTAAAAATGGATTTTATTTCATATGGTGCCATATTGGTTCAGACTGACCCTGGATGAGAAATGTTTTTTTTGTATGTAAATGTCAGTTTCCTTATTTCACGAGCAAACTTAAGTTGTAAATGTCAGAAAAAATCTGTAGAAATCTTACATCAAAAATATAAAATAAATGCACGTGTCCTAACACGATCCTGAGATTAAAACTAACAGGGCCTCTAACCGCAATTCAACTTGCTAAACTGTGTAAACATTTGTTGATAAGAGCAACTACAGCAAACAGAGAAGAACACACAATAAAATTAAAATAACAGTCTGTTTAATCTGTATTAGGTCGTAACATGTCAAACATTCTCGTCCGAGGAAGATGTTCATGCAGGTTTTAAGACATTAAACTTTCTTAATTCAAATCTTAACTTAATTAACTGAGTTTCTGGACAAATAAACTCACTGGTTTTGATCAGTGATGAACTCAGTCTACTTGTGATGCCCAGTGTATTCATCCAACTGCACAACGTTACTCTCAGGTTTGCATTTCTATGTTAAATTTCACAGTTGTTTCAATTTTCATTGAAAGTGTTGCCGCTTCGATTGATGTGGACCACTGGTTTGTCTTGGGCTTGTTGGAGGCAAACCGCTATACCGGCACTAGAAAGATGTGTCCCTCTACCACACTGCACTGGGGTCCTATGCCAAACAGTGCAGGGCTGTAGAGAGGACTTTTACTATGTCATGATATTTCTCATCTCCATTCTGAATCAACACTGGCAGGCCTTCCATCACAGCATGCAGTCTTAAAACTGCTATGTGAAAAATCTTGCAGTACTGGCTCAAAGACCCATGGAATATTTGTGCCTCACTTCTTAAACTGAGATTAAACAATTTCCAAATCTCCAGTTTGGACAGCAGCTTAAGCTCTCTCACTGAGAAGTTTAACGGTGAAAAGTTCAGTTGCTCTGTTCCTTTGGATCCAAGAATCCAGATGAGCACAGATGTGTAACAGATTAAGCAAGGTAAATTTCCCTTTCAATTATGAATTTGTTTGTCACCTGATACTGCGGCAGGCCTTAATGAATAAAGTACAAGATATTCACACTTACACTAAGCAGCATATTCACCTTCATCTCTCTTTTGCTTTACAGTGCAGTTTAACTCTCTTATCAACGACAAATCATGTTTTAATGTAAAAATTAAAATTAAGTAGATCATTCAAATACAAACTTTGTTGTTGGTTTTGTTTCCACACAAGGATCATACATCTTTTTTTTCACACAACTGCAATCATTTATATATATATATATATATATATTTTTTTTTTTTTTTCTTACTTGTGTTCCTAGTGAAGCCTGATTCCTGAAGGCACAGTGAGATTACACTGTTCCCCTACTCTGCACATGCTGTCACATTACAACAATCTCAGTTTAAAATGTTCTCAGGTTTTTACACAGAAATTGTGAAATCTAAAGACCTATTGACCCAGCAGCCTGCCTATTGTTCATGCACAGTTTGAGGTTATTACAAATGTTGCTATATCATGTTTAAGAAAAATACTCCTATATCCCCCACTACAAATGATGGATAGCTCAACACTTCATCATAAGCTGCTTTCACACATGCACTGACAACCTGAACACTTTTGGACTTTACCCAGGTGAGCTGCATGTGAAAAACCAAATGTCCGAGTTATTTAGCTCAGAGATTATCCCGACTTTATCCTGCAAGCACCCAGTACAAAGTCTGTGAAATGTCCAAGTGAGCGAGCTCATGTGTGAATACAGCAGGTAATAGTCCAGAGTTTTCACAGCAAGCTAGGGGGAGTTCTCCATTCAGGAAAGCCGTTAAGCACAATATCAGAAAATTTAAAAAGTTGAAAAAGTTAAAAACTAGCTTTCCCATAAGAAACGTCAACATAAAGAGTAATTTCTCATTAATCAAATCATGTAACTTCATCTACTGGTGCTCTGTAAACAAAAGACAATTGATTTACACGGTGCACTTTTTGTGTCACGTCAATCTCCTGCACGCTTTACACAGCGACCACCTCCAACTCCGAAATCAAGCAGACTATTTCCCCAAGTGGAAAAGTATGTCACGCAAACTTTGTCCTGCTGCGTGCTCCAAGCGTGAATGCACAACTCTGCGCAATGCCCGGCTCTGATCCTCCAGAAATATCCTGGAGTACATATGCGAAAACAGCTATGGTGATATTTTTATCAAGCTGTGCTTCCAGTCATACTTTTATTATAATCTCTGAATCGAACAATTGGGGTTAAAGGCTGCAAAAGTTAGGAAACTTTCCTTCATATGGACCAAAGGAACAACAACAAATCACTTTGTGTGTGTTTGTGTGTGTGTGTGTGTGTGTGTGTGTGTGTGTGTGTGTGTGTATGAACATCATTCAACTCAACTCAAAGGTCACATTCTTGCCAAACCCATGTAAAGTAATTATCTCCTAAGCCTCACTATGGCAGTGTAGAAGACATGTGGCAGCCAAACCACTGTCTCTGTTAATATATAAACAGAAAAGAGACAATGAATACATTGTCCTGAACTGCTCTGTACATTAGGGATTTGTGCGACACAAATAAACTTGAACTTAATCAGGGCATTTTTAAACTGATCAGTGTTGGCTATATAAAGCTACCCAATCCCTTTATGATCCTTTGTTTACTGAAACGTTTCAATGTCTGGATATACCAGGCAAGATCCAGAACAAATAATAATAATTAATTAATAAACAATTAATAGTATTAACACTGACAGTGTCCAAAGACAGCCAATGCTTATTTTCCAGAAACTTATTCATACGATGTACACATTTTGAAAATATAATAGATACATATTTGACAAATCCAGGTACCATATTCACATAACAAATTCAAAGAGCTGAAATAATATAAGTAATGTATCAGTGAGTCAGGATAGCAAACTAGAGAGCCAAAATGGAACACAGCATAGCTGGAATACCCTCACAAATTCAGTGTCATTAGCGTAAGACGACCACTAATGAGAGATTCCACCAAATGTCCAAATTCCAACAATGTCAGAGACATTGTGCAGACAACAACAGTGTTTCACCAAAGGCTGTCAGACAGAAGTGTAGTGGGAAGTCAGAGCACGGAAACCTGTCAAACTCAGGATTTGTAGCAGGACTTGACAAATAGTGTTCACTCATGATCCCCATGCTGCTCAAGGAGCCTCAGGTGTGTCACAGAGAAAGCAGACATCTACGCCCAAGTCCAAAAGCATTTCTACAAAAGACTGAAGTTAGTTTATTTGTGTTTTAAAATGTATAATACATTTTTCTCCAAGTTCTGTTTAATGGATATGGTCCTCCTTTGTGCAACCTTCGTTAGCATGCCTAACAGAGAAATGCTGTGTGCTGGAAAAATCCAAATGCTTTTGAAGGTGGTGGAGGTCAATGGAGTTCTTTGGAGAAACAAATCCAGTACAGTATATAGACTATCAAAATGTTGCAAAACAATAAAATACATAGGTCCATTAGAGGTAGTTTTTTTCATAGCACAGTTTGTTTTATCAAATGTACAATTTTTCAAGTAAGTACAGTTAAAATAAATGTGTTTGTAAGGAATCGTAATAGTGTAATACTGATACAGTGTGAAAAGTAGCTCCAATCACTAGATCTACACCAGAAGGTTTTTACTAAGCCATTTAAACATCAAATTAGTCAGCTGAGGCACAATATGGGGGTTTCAGTCGCAGAGGAGGTCAAAATCAATTATTTTGGAATCCTACATTAAGAAGTTACAGAGTATTAACTGTATATTTAATCAGCCCTTAAGGTCAGAGTTTATTATGAAGATGTAAGGTCAGGTCAGGTGCAGAATGGATTTTGAGATAATTGTCACTTCTGATGATGCACGCTGCAAAAACTGTGCAGGTGTCTAGAGGGAAGATGAATCTTTCCTCCAATTTACCGAATGTACTAACCTGTTTTAATGTAATTGTAATTTAATGTTATTTCAATGCAGACCTCCACATGCAAATACTGCAGGATCATTTTAAGACCCTGCCTGCTGCTCCTGCCATAAAGTGCAAATACATGTGTAATGTGTAACCCTCCGCAGAAAAGGTTTAAATTTTAACAAGATAGAAATGTGAAGTGTTATCTTCCTCTGGATAATATTAACTATACCCCTGATAACAGGAACTAGCGATAAATATCAACTATTGCTGACCATGATTCATGGGCTACAAGCCCAAGGCAGCCAGGGAAGTGTTTCATCGGGGACACAGGCGGACATCGCTGGGTGTTGGCTAGCCTGCTAACGCTAGCTTCATTGTTAGCCCGCTGTTCATGTGGATATCCTGATAACAAAGTCCATGTGCCTCCTGCTGCTGGTTGAGCTTTCAGCTGCGGACGCTGCTGGAGCAAAACGGCGTCGCATTAGCAAACCTGGCTCCGGTTTTCCTGCCTTACAGCAGGAAGGAGACTGACGTCCTCACACGCATCGCGCAGCGCTTTAGCTTTAGCTTCGTTAGGCAACTCAAGCAGCGGCAGCAGCAGCAGCAGCAGACACATGGCTGTGATGACAGCGATGAAGGCGCAGAGGAACCTCACAGCACATACTTCAGACAGAAACACACTCACCCAGAACCACCTGGACACGCTGAAGATCACCTTCGAGTCATAGTGAGACGGGGGGGGCCGCTATCTGAAGGAAAACGTCGCTGAAGAGGAAAGGGCACTAAGTTTAGTGGAAAAATGTTGTCGCAGCAGAGAGACCGAGCGCAGGGTTTGTGTTGACAGCTCGGTGAGACAGACTGAGTCCTACAGCAGCGGTGAACTGGCCTGAACTGGCTCACTGACGGCAGGAAGTGACGTGTCGTGACGTCTGGTGGTGGTGGTGGTGGTGGGTGGGGGGGGGTGCAAGGTGCATGGCGCCCATCGCCCAAAAGTAAATATTACAGCTATCAAAGGGCGCACATTTAACAACAGCATGGTGGGTGATATAACGGTAAACCGATCCTTATTAACAGCTGAAGTACATTTACTCCAGTCAGGGACTGATGAGCTCCTGGTAAATGGAGCCTACTGCTGCTGTGTAGGACCTGCATTTATTTCATACAGTGCACAGACTCTGGAGACCCCTGACCTCTAGGGTCCCTGGGCCTGTGGTCAGTAGGACTGCTCAGTAATCCATCCATGTGTCCAGCGAGAGTTACCTACTTTATTTTATGGTATATTCATTGATTGTGATATCATTTTTACGTTTTGCATGCATACTGTATATCCTGCACAAACCTTCATTCATTCATTCAGAGCTTATACCCTGTTTCTGTACTTAGTACTGAGACCATACGTTTAATACTCTGCAGCTCTCCTTGTTTCTTGATACAAAAACATCACCTACTTCACAATAAGTGATCTTTCCCATCACCATCTCATGTTTGATGCTGATTGAGGCAATGTCAGGAGGGGGATCCTGAGTCAGTGTTGGCCTCCAGTGGTTTATATATATATATTTATTTATTTATTTATTTTCTTCTTCTTTAAGAACAAGTTAAGTTATTCCTGTAGCTGTGACCTGTCTTCAGCATTGTCCACTTAAGTCAAGTCAGAGACCAAGCAGCCCAGATTCTGAGTCAAGACTGAGTCACTACCACAAGATCATCATGTGGGACAGTGTGGATACCATCATGCTGACAACAATATTTGCAGAAAATGTGACTCACAAGTGAACTAACAGAGTTATTTGAGTGGGTAGTAAACAAATATCCATCTCTGTGGATATCGTTCTGTCTCTCTGCAAAAATAAGATAAAGTTTTTTTTGTCATTGTACAGTCACACTTGGTACAACAGTACAACGAAATTGCGAGTTTAGTGTCTTAGTCAGATATATTATCCCGCTGACTCTTTGGGCCTGTGTCTGATCAGCTTTGCTTCTACTCCAATATATTTGAAAGGGAAATACTGCAGTTTTTACTCCACAATAGTCAGGTTTTCATTAATATTAAGTGACAACTTTTCAGAATTTTGTGTTACCCATGAACAATCCTCTGCCAAACATGCAAGGTAGGCAAAATTTTGTGAGTGCTCACATCATCCAGCATCTTCCACGTCCTCTGCAATGAAGCGATCACTGACGTATGGGCCAAGAAAAACAAAAAGGCCAGCTCCCCACTGCTGCTTCAGATGTGCTAATCCTTTCTCTTGAACACTTCTACAAACAGAATTCCAACTTTTTGTGTGGGACACAGTTTGTTTTCCTTTCAGTCAGTCTCAGAAGGCACTGACATGAGGCCCAGAGATGGAGCAGTGCTAGAGTAGCATTCATCATGACATCAGACGACATTAACAGAGCACAAACACATTTTATTGAACTTATTAGGAAATAGACATGTAATCTATAACAAAAATAGTGCCATAAAAGCTGTGGAGACACTTTTATAACATGAACTGAAATTCATTTGGCACTGTGTGTCTTAAGATTTATGTTATTCACTTCAGTGTAGCACTTGAGTAAATGTACTTAGTTACTTACTACCTCTGTATAGAAATAGATACATGAAGCGCAGATTGAAATAAAATAAATTTGCTGATATTTCCATTATCGGTGAGGTAGGGAGATATATATATATTAGTGGGCATATTTTAGGGACATTTTCAAATATCAATCAATCAAATCTGTCCTAAATTACACAGAAAACAAAATTTATTGTTAAAGGAATTTGTTTTTGCACTGTTACATAACAAGATGCAATTCATCTTTATTGACACATTTTTTTTTTTAGCTTTCTTTTATTACAAATTGCTCAGAAATCTTCAACTGAATCATTAATGATTAATGTGAATTGGTGGAACAATAACATAAGATTACATCATGATATGATGTTCATGAACTTCAGTAAACTAGAATACTGAATCATCTTCCCGCCCATCCTATTTTGTTAGACTTACCAGGCAAATAAGGTGTTAAGGTGCATTTATTTTTACTGCTGATATCAGCAACTGCTCGGTAACACTTTATTAGAGGTTTCCCACTCATTTGTTTCAGACTTGTCAGTTGAGGAAATGTAAAAGGGAGGAGTAAAAGTGCCTCTAACTCTAATCTGTGTATTGTTCCATTATCAGGCTTTAGGAAGTCCCTTCAGTTAAAAATGCCCTGGTTAGCTGCTCCAGCATCATCGCCTAAAGCTCTAGAGCAGGCAGATGGACAGAAGTCTATGGCTTGATTGATAGCAGGGACGAGCTCTGGTCGTCTAGTCTGTTGTTTATCTGCTCTGCCTGTGCTTTTCCCTGTCCTGCCCTGATAACCCGGCTCAACTAGCAAAATACAGGATACGACCCAATAACCTTGCAAAGCAGCAGGGGAGTAATTTTGTTTTATTAGGGCAGGTCTTTTCTGTAAACCTTCCTGACAGATCTCAGTTCTCAGGCCACTTGATGAATGCAGTCAGTGCAGAGTTTTGACAGTTACAGTAGTTTCTTCCCAAAGTACAAAGTGGACAAAGCTGCACAATATACTTACAGTGAGGCATCCACCTATTACCACTCGAAACCCTGCAATTTTCACCATCAGTTTAACACCGCTAATCAATAGAGGCTTCAGCTTTTTCCACAAACACACACACTAACTAAACTGTAAAAAAATAACTACACAAGTCATGGTTTGAAACTTTTATTACCTCTGAAAGGGCCAGACGTCAACACATTACAGAGTATGACATTTTCTTTGTCATTTTCATAAACATACGGCAGAAAGACTCCCACCCTCTTCTGTACCAGACAGAGTTTTCAGAGGGAGTCCAGACATTACACAGGTGCTAAAGGGTTTAGGGTTTTTTGGCCATTCCATGAGGGGGAACTCATCTCCGTCCTGTTGTTTAGCTGTTGATTCTCTCCACTGGGCATTCGCCTCTTCAAAATCCCACTGGAAAAATGTAGACATGTTGATTTATTATCATAGATGGTTACAGCAGAAGGATTATGGCAATTCCACCATATTCAAATACGGAGTTATCTGGTTGCTTTTTCCTACTGTTCCCCTGGATATCATTTTAATAAGTCATAAAGTCATAAAGAGGGGAATATTTTGGTTTTTACTGAATCAACAGATGTCTCATACAGCAGCTGCAGTTTGCTCACACTAACCAAGCTGCATCCAGGCTGCAAATACCCTTCATCTAGCGCCTGTCTGTCATATGTAATCGTTTCTGGAACACAGGAATATTTGTTATTGCTTTTTTTTCTGAGGCCATGATTCTTGCTTAATACTTCTTACACTGGTTCTTTGTCATGCTACAGATCTTGCATGATTATTTATACCGCTTTAATAACTGATGTTGTATAACCAGCATCAGCCAAATGCCAACAATGTAAAAGGTTGAGTAGTGTTCACACACAGTTAAATTCCAGGCAGCAGGCATCACACAAGAGACCGCAAACATCTCCAAAAATAGCAGAGGGTAGCACTGGCCCCCTATAGACAAGGCAACCATTTTGCACTACTTCCTAGGCAGACAGGCCCAGCCCAGCTTTGGTCTTTAATCAAAGATCCTTTACAGCAGAACAATTGGGCCACAAGACAAATCTCAAACAATTCCACCCCTCACTGTACCCACCGGCCAGCCCCTCACCTCACGCTCACCCCAGCGAAGCGCTGGCACTCAAAATGCAGAAATGTACAAGAAACATGGAGCACAATAGGCAATTCAAGCTGGCTGCAGTAAGCACCGCCTGGCAGGACGCTCTGGGAAGTTGTGTGGTTTTATCTTGATCAGCAATTATGGAGGTATTATGAAAAGCAGAAAAAAAAATTTAAATTCAAGTTCAGTGTAAATACTTCTAAAATAATTCACCGGCACTATGATCTCCGTCTTTACGGCCTTGTACTGCTTTGAAACATTTGACTGTGTTTAATGTAGTTTTATATTGATACTCATCTGAAGTTCTACATTCACACAGAACTCACCAAGTAATTTTAACTATAAAGTAGAAAGAGTGCCTGAGTCCTGCTTTACCTGCTGTTGTTTTTGGCTGCAGGTTAGAGATCTGTTAAGTAGAGGTAAGGAATGATTACCTGTCACTGTTGTTGGGCACTGATCTGAGCTGCTCCCAGAGCAGAGCTAACAGAGCTCCATCAAGTTGACAGGTGAGATTGGATTAAGTTTTCACTCTACCAAATCAAGTTGTATCCTTTACCCACATACATCATGTCTGGTATAGGATATTTTGAACACAAAAGCCGTCCTAAAAAGGTATTCACGTCTTTTGCTTTTTCCTGTTTGGTGAACAGCATCAAGCTCCCAATTGTTTTGGGCTCACACGTTTGCCTTTGTTTGTGATTAAATGACATCCTCCATAGCTTGGCTTTGTCCAGCAGCACAGTGAGGGTGGTTTCTCTTGTGACTGGGAGCGTCCAAGCCCAAGAAGGACAAAGCTTGTAATTTCATTCCCCTTGAAAACTCAAACTAAGAAGAGTGGAGGTTATATAAATGTGAACTAAAACAAGGAGAGTTTTGCAATATTTAGTTCTACGCACCGTTGTCTACCAGAGAAAGTTAGAAGATGCACTTTTACCCACAAATTTGCACACCCACACTTCTCAGACTTATTCCTAGAACATGCCGTTACTACAAGCATGTCTCACAGTTGTTTGTCTTACTTCCCCTGAGCGTCACATGGATATAACAAACACTGCAGTTTCTGTAAGAGAAGAAAGGTCAATGGCACTGAAACAAACGTCTTGTTAATTCTGTCCAAGGAAACAAAGTCCACAAAGTCTTCATTACCTTCAGTGTAGTGCACAGGAAAACCTATTACATAAGTCCACACAAAAAAAGGCAAGAAACTATGCAGATTATATTTATAGATGTTAAAAGCAGGGGAAACACCTTTCACAGGAGCCTCAACGTGCTGTCACCACCTAGTGGTACACTTGGAAAACTACTCTTTAAAGTTTTTTTTTTTTATTAGCAGGCCACATGAACACTGTATGGATGTTCAAACTAATTTCGACACGGTCTTTCATAATTTATATATGAGAGCAATTATTATTGTTAGATTGCTATTATAGATACATAAAGGTAAACCACTATTTGCTTCTCGTGCTGCATTACATGACCCAGAAGTAGTTTGTAGATTTATTGTTTCTGCTTGTCACTGTCATTGCTCCTACTTGTCACCGACGGAGGTGAAATATGAATTACTGTGAGTGTTAATACTTATAGTCGTACCCACCTCCAGATCCGAACTGAATGGCGAAGAGTCGTAGGACGTATCTGAAGAGTAGTAACTGTTGACTCTGATCACTCGCACTGTCCTGTCAGGAAACTGGTCAGCCACCTCCTGGTTGGACAAAGTCACCTCCTTTAGACATATCTGTGAACAGAGCACCATCACTGACTTATGGAGAGAAAACAGTGTATTGCCCGTGTTCAAGGCCGATGGTTTGCTTACATTTCTTGCAGGGCGAATACTGACGTCCATGTAACGTCCCATTTCAGTCACGTTCTGGATATTTTTAATCTTGAGAGATATCGGTAAATAGCACAATGTTTAAACTCAGGTCATGATCTTTACTTTTATGAACAGGAGTCAGACTATAAGAAATACCTGCATACTGTCTTCGTCTTACTTTTATATACACTTACATTTATCTAGATGTGTGAGCTTAAGTAAAAATACTACATAAAATTAAATAATGGACACTAAGAAATGCAGGCAGGATCCATGTCCATGCAGCAGATGGAGTAAAATATCCCTGTATGATTTCTAAGGAGTAGGAAAATCACTGGGATTCAAAACCAACGAATGAAAACGTACCTTTGTTTGTGCTGATGAATGCACTTGCTGTTTTGTGCGTTTCTCCACGCTAGCGTTCCCCTCAGTGGGGATGTCTGGGTCACCTAGAAGACACTCTGTGTCGGAACAAATGCTCACTGGGTGCTGTCTGGCTCCTCTCTTGCACCAGTGGACGACTAGAATCTGACAATGCTGGGTTAAAGATCATCAAATCACATCTCTGAGCAAAAGCTGAGAAACTCACTTAAATTTAACAATTTAAAAAATCATTTCAATGTATTGTGATTGTGCACGAGCCGTGTCTTTTCCTTTTTGACTACATATTAATTTGGAGCGATAGAACAGTGAGAGAAGTACTGTCACACTGTGTAGCTGTGCTTTCTCTGTGTGGTAATATCTGTTCCTGCTCATCTGTAACCAGAGAGCCATAAAATCAATCAATATTGTGTTATAAATGCTCACAAAACTGATCTGTAGTTCTAGTGGTTGAGAGCTTTGGCAGAGGTGTTATTTTTATGTTTGAGAATTGAAGAGAGTGAGTAAAATCCAGCCACATTGTGCTGTACATGAATACAAGAAGGTCCAGCGTGACACAGCATATTGCTGACAACAGCCACGGCATGACTCTCAAGAGAAACAGAACCTCAGTGCCATAGAGGAGTAGAGCAGCCGTGTAGAGTACACCGGCCCCTGAGCACAGCAGTCCAGACAATGTGTAGGCCCAGGTCAACATGTGCCGTCTGTGCTGAAGGGGAAAGTAAATGTCATTTCCTTAAAAGCAGTTTGTTACTGTGAACAATTCTGAGAAACCCACACGAACGTAACCAGGTCACTTACAGGTCCGCAGAGTGCAGGGAACCTGGAAGTACAGGCGATGACAAAAGAGATCAAGCCAAGAACGTATCCCAGGATTTCAGTGTTGTCCTGTTGTAAGAACAGTCGCAGGATGTTATAATGTTACATACAACAGGCTGCTGACTCGGAAAAGGACGTTTTATGTGTGCACCCACACTGCTACGATAATTAAGACACTATTAAGGTTAAAGACTCCAAATGTCCACAGAGGTGGTGCACGCTTACTCTGAGAAAGACCTGCAGTAGTCTCCTGCCGATGAGAGGCCTGTCTGCTGGATAGTGGGAGACCCGGGACTTCAGAAAACCCCCTGCAATGATCAGCAGTATGCACACTGCGAGGAGGTGCTGCCTCCTCCGCTTCCTCATCATCCTCCGCCGCCTTTCTGAGAGATCACACACAAACAGCGTGGCCTGTTCATTTGTTTGCTTATCTGTAGAGGCTCTCTGATAAGTAGGCGTTTTGCCTAAAAGGGTTTGGCCATCTGGATTCAGACACTACAACACTTGTCTTGCACTTATTTAGACAATGTACGGTAAAGATAAAGTTTGTTTTATTGTGATGTGGATCTAAACTTACCTGCCTTTGACTTCCAGCACAGGAATACTGGCAAACAGCAAGACATGAAATTGACAGCATCCACAGCGGAGGCAAAGACACTCATTAAGATCTGCAGGAGGGGCAGGTTGAAGTTACGTGCGCCAGTAAAAGTTAAATGTAAAGCATGATTAAAAGTATGATACCTGAATATGCAGCTGTCTGGAGAGAATGGCTCCAGTTGTGCTGCACAGGTTCCCGAGGAGGCAGTAGAGGAAAAGGATGGTTTCTCCCGGAGCTTCTGTCAGATGTGTGCATCTCTGATGCACCAGCCTTAACAGGGGAACACCGGTTTAATATCAGAGCTGTCACAGCAAGTTACTGAGGCAAATGATGAAAAGGAAAAAAAAAACACTTACAGAAAGGACGACAGCAGTGAAAGCAGCGCAGAAAGAGCGCTGAGACCGAAGGGGACGCAAAGTCTGTCTGCGTCATGAGACAAGCAGGTGGTGAGTGAGTCGGCGCAAAAACGAAGCAAATTAGAGAAGAAGGTGTCGAAGCTTCCTCCATAATGAGCAACTGCAACCGAGCTACGTGCCCCCATATTAACTTCAAATATGTCTGTATTTCATGATGCTGCAAATAAATGAATCCATGCGCAGATCCCGCCATGCAAGTGGCGTGCACACCTGCGCGTCAGGCGTGTTTTAGGGAGGGACTCACCTGTGTCACCGCCCAATAAAATACGTGTATGGTAAAAAAAAAAAAAAAAAAAAAAAAGTAACAGAAGTTTAAAATAATGCAAATAATCCAGAGGTGGTGTCTAACTGTTATCACACATAATTCAGTCCAGTTTTCCCACAAGATAAATACCAACGGATTATGAGATGATTAATGGGAGAGAGAGTAGAAATAATCTCAGATATGTTTGTGAAATAAATTTGACCTATTATCTTACATGAAACTGTTATTTAAACAGGAGCTACTGAGATACCTACAGGTGAAATCACCTTCTGGTGGAACTGTTAATAATTGACAGACATCTGAAACATGACACGAGGTGGACAGTGCTGCTTTGTGTTTTATTTAATGAGCTTATCTTATGTTTAAAAGTTCAAATGTACTGTAGTGGAGTGACAACCTCCCCACGGATGTGTACTGGAGCAGAACTAGGAAGTTGTGCTACTTCAGTGATGCACAAATACTACAAAACTGCACTTAGGTAAATGTTTTTAATCACTTTTCACTGCATGTATGAGGCCTTGTTTCAGGGTTTATAACTGAGGTTGAAGTCAGCAGTTACTTGAATCAGGTTTCTGATATGAATGTATGCACCCTTGTAGAATTACTTAAAGGTATAATTTACTGTAAAATATGCAAATGTGAAAATATCCACATTATTATTCATATTACCACTGCTACTGTAAAGTATAAACCGATGAAAATCAAATAAAGAAGCAATGAAACAAAATGAAAACATGTTTTATTGTATAATCCATCTTAGGTAAATTAATCATAATGGTGGTTTAAAGCTGTTTCCAACAAACAATCATTTATATTAATGAAATCTGTATGATGTGAAAACAGCTTCAAAATTCAAGATGGAAAATGTCAACGTCTCACACATTTCATACCAGCTGGATGTCGGCCTGATCCTTAACACTGTAGTGAGATCTACCAGAAAACTGGTGGCAGCTGATGGAATGATTCATAGAAGCCTGAACCTTCGATACTCACACAAGTAAAGGGTTTATTAAATGGCATCAATCCATACGCACAGATACTGCTCAGTTTAGATTCCCTTGGAATCACATATGTAATGTGTGTTAGGGTTTCTCCATTCCCACTGAAGTGATCTGCAATTTAAAGTGCTCAGATTTCAGATCGTCGTCAGGCGTCCAGATGCTTGTTAAGCCGTCGCACTTTCTCCTTCTTGTTTCTGTTGCCATGCTTTTTCCAGGGTTTCCCCACTACTGTCTCAGATTCAGGTTTTCCTGGACCAACTGGTCCACTGCCTGGTTTGTAGCCCATGACAGACTGAACTCCTTTGGAGAGTGCCCGCACATTTTCCTAAAGGCAGAGATCCTGTTAATACTCAAATACTTCAATTCACATCAAACATCCTCTGTGCAGCCCCCACAAAGTACTATTCATTCATTTTCTTAAACAAGAAAAAAATTTATTTTTACCTGATGGAAGAAGTTCTTGTCAACCACATTTTCAATTCTCTTGATTTTCTGTGGGTTTGTTATTGTGGAGAGGTCACAGTTGTCCACGTCTCCTTCCTGGAACTTGCTGTGTTGTGGCTGAAAGTCTTCAGCGTTTATATGTGGAGGAGGATGGCAGTACAGGAGCTTGCCCTGTAAGGAGTCCACATTGTTGGGAACAGTGTTTGGGAGACAATGTTGTATTTAGGATGCAGATATTTTAAGGGAATACATATGTAGCATTGATGCAAGTGGTGGAATCAAATTCAAAACATCTTGTGCTTGGTCAATGGCTGATATACTGTACATTTATAGAACAGGTTTCTTAATATGCAGAAACACGGACAAATCGTAAAGAAAAAATAATAACAAATTTACTTGAAGCTAAAACTTTTTAAACCTGACCCTGGTCTGGAACTTACATTGACGTAATCCTTCAAGATGTACCGGGCTGATCTGGCCTGATCAGGCTGGCCGTGTGACGTCATGAAGCCTCTCATGTCTTAAAAAGAGGAAAAGAACACTTTACAAACATAAAAATAATTACTGTGGACTCTATAATAATGCAGTCCAAAACCACTGTCAAGTCATTTACAGAGTTACATGGTGACAAATACATTTATAGAAACACTACAAATGTCTTGAGGTCTTACATCCATAAGCCATGAGCAGCTCCTCAGAGGTGGGGGGCCTGTCTGGGTCTTCATCTTCACGTGGTCGGATGATGTTGATGCCGTAGGTGCCTTCTAATACATAACGTGGTATCGTTTGACATACGTGTCAAATCCGTTAAGGCCCAAAGAGTTTAAGAGTCCAAGTAATGCATAAGATAACATTTTAAATAAACACATCAGCAGAGTTGGTAGATTTTAAAAAATAGTGATGATCAGGATGATTGTAACATGTAAATGCTATATGTGCGTGTAAAAAATCAAGGTGAATGATCATAAAAGTACCTTCAAAACTATTTTCTGTCATAAAAAGGATATTTGAGAGACTGCAGGGACGTGGTCTCTCATCTGGTCAATGGGCAAAATCCCAGAGCAGATCATCTCAGCTTTGGTAGAAACAAAGGAGGGCATGACCAGACCTGGGCAGTCACAGAGGCACAGGCCTGGCTCCACATACAGAGTCTGTGATACATATAAAAACAGGCAAATTAGGCTTTCTGTTGATGGAGTCTGAATTCGTAAAGCGAGGAGCTGAGAGAAGTCGTGTACCTGAAAGTGTTTAGTGTGTCCAGGAGTGGCAGAAACAGACACCTTCTTGTTCCTTAGTATAGTGTTGATGGTGGAACTCTTCCCCACGTTAGGATACCCAACCTATTAAATTCAGATATGATGAAAAAGATTCATTTACATTTTCATACATACAGAACTTTAACAGTGCTTTAACAACCACTCGCTGCACATTAAGACATGGCACAATGTTCTGACACATTTCCTTTTAGTAGCCTTTAAAAATGGTTAAAACATTGTTTTTTATGACTACTGTACATGTATCACAGAGACTTTTTACCCACCAGTCCCACAGTCAGTTGTCCTTCTTTACACCTGGGCCCGTTGTGAACAGCCTTAAACAAGTCCAGCAGCTCATCCTTATGCAGCAGTCGGCTGGAGTTGTGAAAGGAGGATTTACTGGATGAACCAACAGACTTTTCATCATCCTCATCCTCTGAGCATGTGTACCACTCCTCCTCATTTACAGTTATAGTTTCCTGCTGTTCCTCCTCTCCAGCACTCCCCTTCCCCTCTTCATCCTCCTCCTCCGCTTTCAATCCCTGTCCGTCTGCCCCTTTTTGGCTGACGTCGTCATTGTCACTCTCGCCACCCTCTTGATCTTCCACTTCCATGCCCTGTGAGAGAGAAGTTTGTGATGCTAAAACTGTGTTTATAGCAGGTGACATTCAGCTTCTCAAGCCTCCATCTCCCTTACCTTTTCCTCTGCATCCAGCCTGTTGCTCTCAGCCAGAGCAGACCAGAACACTGCCCTCAGCCCATCTTTCTCAAAATGTTTAGCCCAAGCTCGTCTCTGCTCTCTCGTCAGCAGGTCTGCTTTGTTCACCAGCAGCATGTTCACCTTATGCTCCGACACCTCCTTTACGTAAGCCTCCTACAAGCACAGTGAGAAAAAGAGCTTATAATTAAATAAAAATTTAATGTTAAAGCCGTATGTTTGATGATTGTAGAGATTAGATAATAGAACATTTTTCATCTACCGTTGTTAAGAAAAAAAAAACAGCACAAATTAAATAAAACTGCAATGAAATGTATCTTTATATGTTTCTTATTGTACAGCCACTTGTCATTAATTTATACAGAAAGATGAAGTGACATTTTGCAGTACAAAAACATTCCACTCCCCACCAAATCCCTACTTTAAGACTATTTAAAATAAAAATTCTTACCAAGTCAGGACATCTGAACAGCAGAGGATTTCTGGCATCTACTATTTGAACAACAATGTCACTAACGGAAAACATGAAAAGAGATTTGATTTAACCATCACAGAAGGAAACCATTTTACTCGATAAGAACAGAACTGAGCTATTTTTCTACCTTCTCTCCATGACTCTCCAGAGCTGCCGCCAGAATTCAAGATTCCTCTCAAATGGGGTGAGAATTAGCTTTTGTTCCTCTTCCAGCCTTAAGGAATTACATTTTGTGGTTAGATCACGTACGAATGCTCTTGAATGTGTACAGACATCGTGACTTAGTATACTGCAGCAATGATCACGGCGAAACACAACTGCTTCATGAGAGCGAAAGCGTAAACGTACTGTGCAAGCTCTCGTCTCCACTCCAAGAAGCTGTCTTTCTCAGCCTGCTGAAGAGCATCTGTACTGGTGCCTTCATTCCAGTGGGGCCTTAAAATAAAGGCAGTAATATTACATAACTTAATGCAAAAAAAGGCTTAGATTTTATAACAGTAAGTGGATTTGTTCTATTTACCGACGAGGAATTCTGAGGAAGTGCCTGTTCTCTTCATGCAGCTTCTTCAGCCTACTTTTCTCCTCAGTCGTTAATAAACCTGCTCTAGCTTCTGCTGGCACAAACCTAATGTTGAGTTTCTCTAAAATAGTAAAGGAAAAAAAAAACAGTCAGGAACAGCAATTAAAAGGGCAGATGTACAGACATACAATGACTGTATCACTTACCTGCAACAAACTCAGTTCCTGCTAGTTCTGCAGTGGCCAGGAAGTCATCCATGGAGCTCTGCTCTGTCACTGACTGCAGGTTCAGTCGTCCCCAGTCATAGCCATCATTCAGTTCACTGGTGTGGAGCTGGACGTGTAAAATAAACACATATTAAGGTGAGATACAATGTGTACCACGTAAAAACTGGACTGGCACACAATTAAACTCTTGCCTAAATAGCTTACAGTATGTAAAATCCATGATGATGATGATGACCTTGCAACAACACATATCGTGGGTAATAGTATACATGCCAAATAACAATTTCTAAAGTGTTTGTGAATGAATACCTAAAATAATGTCACATGCCGAATGAACTACAATAACCTATTTATTACACCCGTACTTTACACAAATACTTAAACTTCCTAAAAAGCAAAGCAGAAATAAATACGTATTTTCTTAAGGGAGTCTGGCGCAAGAAACCAACAGCACTTTTCAGAACATTAGAAAGTCAAAATGTTCTGTCAAAACGTACAAATAGTGAAGGATTTGAGTGGCAGCTAAAACAGAGACACACTTGCTTTTGACTCAAACATACATAATGAATATAAGATTAAATGTGATTAATAAAAAAGTGTTGGTGCCGTGTCATACCCATGAGTCGCCCCTCTTGTTTCCTCGGCCTGCCTGAAGTCGCTCCTTTATCAGAGCTCTGCCCAGTCCGCCTCCTCCACCTGCTTTCTTCTTACCCATACTAACTTCTGATAGTCACTTCTCAAAACACACCGTAATATAATATGTGAGGAATCGCAAAAAAGATATCTGTCGCTAACTGCTGCGACACATGTGCATTAAGTTGTTGTCGGAAGAACCGGAAGTGGCGCAAACCAATCGAGTCAAATATCCTGACAACTCTACGTTGACGAAAAATGGCAAAAAAAAATATAAATATGTTTGATTTAAATAGTTACTGCTTCATATATCATGTCTAGCTGATTAATTCGTATTACCTGACGCAATTACTGCTGTGACTAATGTATCTATATTAACATAGTTATGGTACAGTCCACAGGTTTGTCCAGCTTTTAAATGTGTCCTGAAAATAATGGGACTGCCCCAATATCAGTTCCTCACGTTAATAGAAGACAGTTTTACACTCAATTAAATAGAAAAACATTACTTATAAATATAGTATATAACCTTATTATAATTAATAAATGTTGAATATAACAAGTATGACGAGTGAATCCTATTCCCTCGGCACAAACATGCGCATGATTAACAAACGCGCTTCTGGGTGTGAACCACAAGAGAGCAGCAACAACCATCAGTGTCAGAGTGATAACATGTCCACCAAGAAACTATCTGAGCACTGACAGTGAACATTTTACTTCTATATAACTCTAATGTCTATATTCTTTATTTCAGTACTGTAAGGTGCAATCATACCACTAAATCTTATTATTTATATCAAATGGAAAATCACTTTCAGAAATCTAACTTGATAATTTGAGAGAGATGTAAACACGTTTTACTATTTTGCTCGTGGTGGAAATGTGGTAATGAAATTACACTTAAGACGTAAAAAATAATTAAATCAAGACCAATCAACTGCGAGGAACTTAGTTTCTTTACATTACATTTAACAACATTACCTGATGCTCCTTGTAACTAAGGTATGTTTGTGTTACTAAATGTCATTGCGTAATTGTTGCATGTAATTAATAATATTTAATAAACAGTCGGTGTTTGTATCGTTCTTAAATAATTCGTCTTAATTGTGTGTTTATACAAAAGTATGCAGGCAAACGTGAGAGTTTTCTATCAATGAATACAGTCGGGAAAAACCAACGCAAGGTTATTGTCATTTGGTTCAGTCCACCCCTGTCAGCCTGAAATGGTTCCTCCCTTTATATAAACCGTGAAGCTCGTCCCAGCCTCCAGCAGATCGTAGTCTGCGCTGCAATGAGCTGGCACCGCCATGGACAGGAGCGCTGTGAGAAGCTGCACAGATGATGTACGGTTCATCACAGACTCAGACAGACTCGCTCATAAATGACCTGACAAGCACACAACATCTCTAGGAGTTAGTAGTAATAAAAAAGTTTTGTTTTTTTTTTTCCTTTCTCTCAGTGTTGCTGTTGACTGGAACCAGCTTTAAAATGCTGCCTTGGAAGAAGAATAAGTTCGACCTGATTGAGGAAGACAAGCAGTCCAAGCAGAAGGGCTATGCGGTGAGTCTCAACTACTCCGCGCTCACCTCCTTCGCCAAGTCCTGCCCCGAGAGCGCGCTCAACAGAGTGGGCAGCATGTTCAAGTCCAAGAGGAAAAAGGTGAAGATCACCAGCGAGGACCCCACGTACACGGTGCTCTACCTGGGCAACGCCACCACCATCCAGTCCAAAGGAGACGGGTGCACGGACGTGGCGGTGAGCAAGATCTGGGGCAAAAGCGAGATGGGCAAGAATGGCACCAAGATGAGGCTGACCATCAGCTCGCAGGGGATCCGGATGGTACATGTGGACGACAAGGCCAGGAGACCGGGACATCTGTACTTGCTGCACCGGATAACCTACTGTGTCGCGGATCCGAGGCTACCCAAGATTTTCGCTTGGATTTACAGGCACGAGATGAAACACAAGGCCGTGATGCTGCGCTGTCACGCAGTGCTGGTGTCCAAGCCGGAGAAGGCGAAGGCAATGGCGCTGCTGCTGTACCAGACCTCGGCCACAGCCCTGGCAGAGTTCAAAAGACTAAAGCGCAGGGACGACGCCAGGCACCAGCAGCAGCAGCTCATAGGGGATCAAACCATCCCGCTGGTCCCCCTCAGGAAGCTGCTGAACGGACAGTGTTACTACAAACCCCCGGTGGAGCGCAGCCGGAGCGCGCCCAAGCTGGGCTCCATTACAGAGGACTTGGTCGGGGAAGAGGAGGAGGAGAAAGCGATGCACTTTGAGTGTGAGGACATTCTGGACACGGACGATGACTGTGTTACCAACGGTAAACACGAGTTGACTCAGATTATTAATGACTTGGGGGAGATGAGCATTGGAAACGATGTGCAGACGCTGAAATCTGACCTCAGAGTCACCAGACTTCTCTCAGGAGAGAGCACGGGGAGTGAATCCTCCATTGAGAGCAACCAGGAGCCCCCTCCACTCATTAATGGGTTTGAGGAGATAAAGGTGCAGGAAATTGCCTGAATAATTTTGTTTTAGGCATTTCTGGGCTCTGGACGCATTGTTTTTTTGTTTTTTTGTTTTTGTCTCCACGCGAAACATTTCCTCTGTGTTGTGTCCTTGTGTTGGAGAGTGTTTGTCTAATCTGTGCCTATGTGACTAACTGAGGGGATCCAGAAGAGATCATCCAAGGTTCTGGGACAATTACCGCACACAGACACACAATTAGGCTTCCGGATGATATTTGGAAAATGTGTAAACACAGAAAGGAAAAAAAAAACAAAACAAAACAACAAGTGCATGAACGTTTGAGAGATAATTGGTTGACAAGATCCCAGCGCGCTTTAAGACGCACGACACTAATTCCATCTCTTTTATTTAAGAGGATTTGTTGTAGCCTCAGGCTTGTTTACCTAATGTTTTTTTATTCTCTCGTGAAAATAGCATTTTTCTGTTGAAAGGTGCTCATCATGATCCAAAAAACATTCCGACTTTTGAAGCACGTTTTGTTTTTGTCCTAAGTGGTTTAGTGGGTCTAAACAGGCATCCTTAACTCCCCCTGCTTTTGTAACAGCCTGTTCGTTTATTTTATTTTATTTTTGCACTGTTGTGGAATTCATTCAAGTATTATGTTGACTACATGTACATAATATGTTTGTTGGTATGTTGTCTGAAACACAAGTGTCATATCTTTGCTGTGCAAAAGAAAAATCGCCTTTATAAATAATGATGTAAAGTAAGATGGTTTAAGTATAAATATGTCATATTTTGAAGAAGAAAACGTGGTTTGTTATGTGAACCTCATAGAATTATCAATAAAAAAGCAAAAGATTTAAAGTCGTGGAAGTTTATATGCAAAATTTGTGATGAAAAATGTGCAGGCAAGGTTTTTCTTTAGTGTTCCTCAATATGAGTGGGATTTACATAGAAAAACTCATGCAGGTCAGATTTTCTCTGCTGGAAAATACTACATTTCTGAAGTCGTAAATATGTTTTCTATTTAATCATCTTTGCTTCTTCAGAAACCTTTTCTCCAAATAGTTTTCCCGGAACAGGCTGTAAAGGTTATTTAGTTAAGGTACTGAAGCCCCATTCATTCTGGCTGGCCTCAGGGAAGCCAGACCACACAGTAGGACGTCACCACAAGCACAAGCTGCTAGAACATCACGAGTCTTTTAATGACAAGGAAGCAGAAGCACCAGAGGTCGTTTGGCAACATACAGTGCTGACAGTTCTTTTGCTAATAACCTACATCCATGCTCCTTTGGTTAGACAGTACAGAGAATATAACCAAAGTCAGAACACATTCTGGTAATAAAGACACTGTAATACTGTATGTATTATTATTACAATGACACATTTGATCTGGCCGATAAATACTGAATCACAAAACCTGCATTAGCAGTTTTGCCTGTCAGTTCAACTTCACTAAAGTGCCAGCTAATAAACTCAAATGTGATGAAAGATTAGTGAGTAGAGTAGTTCCTTATATTAAATACCACATCAAGTTTAATATCTAAGCAGAAAAGAAACCTTCAGCTGCCATTGCTTCCGACCTGTGGTCAGTGAGGGATGTGACTTAGCAGCAGTGAGACTTCTCCTGCTACTCTGAATGTGGAAGGCCTGTTACTGTCACTTCCTTTTTACACATAGCAACAGGCCCACAAACATGCCACTCGGTTGTTGCTATCAACTCAACCCCACAGATACTGATGTACGTAAGCCATTGGTGTTCTGCACCCCAGAGTCCAGTTTACAGCACCCAGAGATTCTGCACCAGAGCCAGACATGTTCTCACCAACACCAGCACCAGCAGCACCAGCAGCAGCAGCAGCGATGCTGTACAATAACAGAGCTGAGAAAACAGGTTTGCTGCTGCCCAGAGGAGGTGGATATGGGGATTGTTATCTGAACAGACTGTTTCAGCAGCTGACATGATCCTGTGCTGAGCCATTCACTGAAAACAAAAACACTCCCAACGTGGCTTTAGAATGAGACCCAGTCAGAAGTTTAATGCATTTCAGCTAGCGAGCGGATTGCGAGCACTCCTAAAAGCTTCACAGCGGATGATCGTGAATTTGTGTGCTCCGAGGAGACACAAACAAACACGCACTAAATTGAGACAGTTGCAGCTGGTTTTGTGCGTTGTAAAATGTAATTGTGCATGTGAGCTGAAATTGCAACAGAGCACAGTAACCCACACAGTTGGCTTCTCCTCCTCATGTGGTATAGTGCCCTGTCTACACCAGCTGCAGCATCATGAAATTCGCCCTTATACCACGAAGATGACGGCATGACATCAGCATATGCTCATCTTAATGTAATTAGTGGCCAGCCAGTGCTCCTACCACATAAACATAAAGACAGAGCAACAGACGAGTTGTCTCCTGTTCCTCTTATTTCCAGCTGCTCGGCACATTTATACTTGGATGTTTCTCCCTGACCTACATTCACATAAGCCTCTTTTGTGTCCAACCTCTGCAAAAACAATTGTGATCTCACAATCTCACAGGGTTACCTGGATATCGGCCACCATGTGCAGCCAGCCCATTCACACAATTGAAGGTTTTTCAAGTGTTTTTTGATGACAGGTGTTTGTGAAACATGTTTCAAGCTGCCAAGCGGGCGAGCAGAGATGCTGAGTGTTAAGAGAGCAAAAAAAGAGGCATTTTGATATTTACATTTACTTAATCCAAGTATGCAGGTATGTGTGTTTCAAAGGGAACAAAGGCCATATGTTAGATTAGAAAAAGTGTCTTTTTGGACAGAAGAATGCTTATTGGGTTGGCTTATTTCAATGTTCATCTAAATAAATGTGCATAATCAGTATAAAATGCTAAACAGCTTGAAACAACAGAAACTGTGCTGTTTAAGGCTGCAACAAATGCGTCTGGGTAGTGTAATGGTAAGTTTGCCGCCCTACATGCAGGAGACCAGGGTTTGTATCCTGGCTGTGGCCTACCTCCAGTAGGGCTCCTTAGGCAAGACCTCCCTACGCTACTCGGTCTATAAATATAAGTCCAAAGATGATGACTTCAAATTAATTGTTTGAAAATCTCCTAAACTGAGAAACTAGGTCTGGGACATTTGAATTTTGAAAACTATTCTTTGAATGTTATCCCAGCTCTCCGTCTCCCTGCTCTTCTATGCTCTTCTACCATCTGTTATGCTCTTTTTGTATTAGTAATTATCAAATTACAATAAATGCTTTTGGCATTTAGTTTAAAAGGTAAAGGATTGCTGAAAAAACTTTGAAACTTTTAGACTATGAGTCTTTCTTTAGGAGGCACAGGCAGCACCTCTTCACACTGAGATAAGCTGTGGATTTCTAATAAAAAAGTTGAATACTATATCTCTGAGTGAAAAACAACGGAAAACAGAAAGGGTACTAATCATGCAGTCAAGTACCTACATTAGTAACTTAGAACTGCACAGTACCCAAGTAAAGACACATTCTGCTCTTGTATATACTGTAATCTATGCACAGCAGGGTTCAATAAACAAAAAAAAAACAACTTGTAGATCTCTGCAGTTACGTATCACAAAACCCCTTCATCAAAAAATCATCACAATTCACAGAGAGAGCAGCTGTGATTAAAATTTTAACCACACTTAATCATCCTCAAACAATAAAACAAACAATAAATTAATCTGGCGGCCGAGGTTGGCACTGACACAGAAGCCGCAGAGCAGAAGCTCCTAATTATCAGCTAGTGGAACACTGCTACGGGCCATTGCTGAAGCGAATCATCACCAGTGCCAAGCTGCCGCGCAGGTTCATTCTGAACCTCGCTACAAAATCTGTTTGTCTATAATGCATGAGGGGAGCTAGGAGAGCACCAGAGCTGTTAGTTAGTGTGCCTGGATCTGATTACACCAGCTGCACGAGAGGGGTTGAATCAGAGCACAGAGGGATGGTGACCTTCTCCTGACTGGAACTACTGTATAAGCTGATTTCTAAGAATAGTAGGTGGGAGAAGCATGTTCCAGCATGCCCACAGATCACAATTAGATTCTGCATGTAGACTGTACATCAGAACTGGGGGGCAGGTGAGCAAGCATCGCTACTTAAGTGCGGAGGTGTGTAATTAACTCACTCTTCAATTATGGAAACCACTGTTTCTGAACACTAAAGGTTGTCGTCAACTTTTTAAGATTATGTGTTTTGACTCTGATAAACACACAGTGTCCGTGTCAGATCCCACCAATGACATTATCAGGACGATGGCTGAGAGTGAGAAAGACAAACACAGATAGAGCAGACAGACAGCGAAAGGCAGAAATAGAGAGAGAAATCCACTATGGTGCAGATTCAGCTCTCATTAGCTTGAATCTGACAGCTGTCCCTCAGGAGCTGAGTGTGTCTGTGCGTGCAAGTGCACGCTGTGCAGGTACAAGTCATTTTCGTGCTCATCTGTTTTAAGAAACACTTCATGTCTCTAAGGTGCTGAAGTGGAGAACAGATACCTGATAGTTGACGAAATTCATTATTGATAATGTGCATGTATTGAAAATGAATATGTCTATGAAAGAGCAAATGAAGTAGGTAGATGGTAGAAATTCTATGCACTGGTGAGAGACAAGTTAAATGACACAACCAAAGCTGAAACAGCTGGATCATAGCCACACTACAAACATGCTAAAGTTAGCATGTTCAGAGCGTGGCCCAAATTGATGGTCATTCCTGCAACCACATGCCCTTTATGACTAAAGATCCAGGGAATCCAAGAGGGAACGAAGAGGTGCATTGGAGGTTTTGTTGAATTCAACATCAGCTTCTCTGTGCTGGGCTCATTACCTCTCCTTCCTCCGTTCACTACGTACAAAGTTGCAGGTACTTGCAGAATATTTCATCACTGTGCACTCAGCCATTATTCAGCCTCAGTCATGAGTCCACCCTACAATTTCCCCCATGAATCATACACGCTGAGCGTCTCACACGCCACTTCTCGGTTGATCTCCATACAGCCTGCACAAATCATGAGCCGTGTCCACGTCCATGGACCGAACCCCATGGGGCCGTGAAACTCTAGATCTCGCAGTGTCCCAGCCACCGCTGCTCTTGTTTTCCACTTGCTCCGACACAAAAGCTTTGCCCCTGGAGAGCCATAGATTTCAGTAGGGTTATTTCTGTCTTTCCGTTCATGGGGAGGAAATGGAATAATAACAGAGGAGAGAGAGAGAAAATCACGGGGTGACCCCTGGACACACTGGCTGCCTGAGCTGAATGCAGAATCCAAAACAGGATTCGTGAGATGTTTTTCTGTGTAGAAGGACACTTGAGGTGCATTCATATGCCATAAATGATTGTCCATCCTTGTTTTTATTGTTCATAAAATCAGAGGAGGTCAGTCACCAGATACTGCGGACACTTTTTTTTTCAAATCTGTTGATGAGGAAACTATGGTGAAATCAACATGTGTAATTTTCCTGTTTCAAATACAGACAGGAAACAGGTGCAATGTCCAACCCTTCAGTTCTTAAGCTTGTCCCACAGTATGAGTGTGTGACTTGGTTTGAGTTTTAGAGGGTCATTTTTCATGGAAGACCAGTTAAGGGGAACAATAGAAAAATACACGTCTAAGTCTAAGAAAACCTGACCCTGAAAATGTAAAAGGCTGGTTTTATTATAACAAATTCCTCACTTACTTTCCACCTAGCTGGTTGCATGACTGGCTTCAAACACGACAGAAGTAGAGACTCTTAAAGCTGGGAGGCATTGATTAGACAAATCAAATCTTTCCACTGACTGCATGACCCGTAACAGAAACAGACCTTGTCACTGACAGATAAGTCCGAGCCACTGTATTTAGATCAATTCTATGCAGCGTGTTGTGTACGGACATGCTGCTGACTGGTATCAACAGGCTGTTGCTGTGAGAGAGGATCAGGGTCTCTGCTTTGGATGAGTGGGTGTTCGACTCGTGTTGCCAGCATGTCATTGACATCCATGGATAGGTGTCCTATTGACAGCTCAAAGGTAATGAGAAAACATTCTGGACAATTGAGTGCAGCCCCCGTAGAAATTGTGGGGGATTACATTTTTTCAAGCCACTTGCACATGTTGGTACTTTACTCTGGTCAAATGTTTTGATTGGACTATATGCAACTGTGCTCTTGACAAATTTACTCATAAGCAGTATACTACTCCTTACAAATATACAATCATGTATATTGTACATTAGTAGCAGTATAGAAATCTATATTAAGGGAAAACTAGAGTGTCAACATTTTAAGAGCAGAGAAAATATTGTTATTCACCTGGAATGGAAACATTATAGTCACTGAAAGTTATCTGGGTTTCATATGAGATGTGTTCAGAGACAATGCAAAGCGACTTTAAAATGCGGCATTGGATGCATTCAAAGCCAGTGATGAGGCACAAAATTGAGCACAGGTATACACAAATACAGCGTAGAATTGCTTGATCTGAGGCGAACATAAATCAATGCAAGCTGAGGCTTTATGTATCTACTTCAGAAACAAACAAAGATGAGAAGGGAAAAGGTGACAGACTTGAGTGAAGTGAATTAGGGAATGAAAAGTTTTTGCTGAGTACTGAGATCAGTCAGAGGAGTACAAGCTATCTAGTCAGGACATTTTGTCTTTGAAGTGAATAAGCAGACTACGCAAACAGCCCAACTATCAAACCAATGCAAATGACATTATGAAAAAAATACTTAATAATATGTCTGAATACATTTTTAAAGATGTCCTTTTTCTGCCTAATTAACAGCCAGAGTATAAAGCTTAACCTAACAGTTAAGGAATAGAAGCTGATTAGTATTATCCATAGGCAGTTTGGAAAGTGGATGAAGTGTAGGTGTGACGCTACTCATCGCTTTGCACTGGAGCTGTTTGGAATCTCAGAGTAGCTTTAGGTCGGAGCCATGTGTCACAGTTGTTTCACCCTCAGACCAGCTGGGGCAGCATCACTTCCTGGGTTAACTCACCTGTTTGTTTTGCTTCCAGGTTTCTGCCGCAGCTGGGGCAGCGTTACCCTGAGCATTAGTCGATCACCTGCTTTGCATTTGTGCTCTGGTCCATCTCCTGTTTCTTTCTCTTCTGCTTGACATTACGTAGCAGGGCACCCAAATTAAGAGTCCATAATGTCTCCTGGAAAACATAGTTTACTTTGTGAAGTCCTGTGGAGTTGGCACTTTTTGGAGTCAGCATTTAGTAGACGTCAGTGGAATTGCGCTTTAAGATCCTTTGGCCTCAGCCTCCAGTAATAGTAGTTGGTGCCTGGTATTTACTCTTTGTTTGCATAAGGTTTGGCGTTAAAGCTTATGTTAGATTAGGGGATTGGTGTCAACTATACCGGGTGTCCAACAGATCTGCAACATCATTTTAATTAATACGTTTGGCATGCTTGTTCTGCTGGTCAGAAGATTATGGGGACTTTTATATTTATTAGAATCTAGCCTTAATTTCAAGGGGAAATTCTTAGAAAGCTTCATAATTTAATTTTTTTCTCACTAAGAACAGCTCTTGGGACTTACGAAGCTTTGTGAATACTACACGTCTACAATCCCTCTCGCCCACTGCACTCTGCAGAGAAATGGTGCAGGGTGGTTCCTACACCACAAAGCACTTCAACCTCAACGGTCCCACGATGGTGAATCAAGGCGTCTAACCCACACACAGCAGCAGCCTTACTCTGAATACTCTGAACCCTCCCGCAAGTCCCTGTGGTACTACGGTACTATTCACAAAAACAAGCAAGCAAACAAAACAAAAACTCAAATGTTCTGTTGACTGGTTGTCAATGTATTCTCCAGGCACATGGTCGGGACAGTGTGCCTCTGGAATGTAAACAAATGTAATAATTTGGCTGTGCCTGTTGTAACTTTGTCTAAAAACCACTCCTTAGAATCACACGACATGGCCGAATGAAGTGTAAATATATGCTGCATAGATATATGCAGATAGACTTTCATAATATAGAGCGGCAACCCACAATAGAGGAAGATATAGTGAAGCTTATGAACCGTGAAGGCCTTTGACAGACCTGAGCAGATTGGTAGGGTGAAAAACGTGAGCTGGTATGTTCCCTGTGTGCAGGTTTGTACTGTACTTGATACAGACATGCTGTGTCAAACTGTTAACACCCACAAATCATTGCTGAGGCGGATAAACTGGAGGATACAACAGGGAAGTATCTCCAGTGAACTGCTCGTGATTAACACCGACTTACACTCAGCATTTTATGAGTACGCATTTTATGTCCAGTACACAGAAAAGGTTTTGCAACCCTGTCACTGGAAATTCGATTTACATAGCATTACATTGTTTTCTCTGTTAAGTTGTGATGAGAAACAAAAAAGCAGGAAGCCCATATTTTTGTGCCGTACCAGAGCCGTGGGAGGCGTACAGATGGATAGTGGTTGTACAAAGCACTAAAGACTCACGTTCTCCTCTTGAATCCCACATACGTTTGGGTTTAGGCAACAAAAGGTCAGTGAATAGAGAGTGGCTTCAGGGAAATGTTGTTACTTAGACTGTCATCTTGTGGAAGCAGGTTAACAGAACTGTTAAACTCCTCCAGATGACGTCATCTGGAGGATGTGAGCTGTGAGATGTTTGTTGTGTCAACCCATGTTAAGTTTCCTCCATTCTTATAAGTGTGTTTTCTGTGAACAGTACAGTCATTTTCACACAGACATGATATGAATGTGTGCATGAATCAAAAAATAAAGCGAACTAGAAAAAATATTCAGGATCCATTTGCATGTTAGACATTTTCTGATTTAAAACGTTTGGCTAAAAAGATGTTTTCATTCACTTTCTTCACTATCAGTGCTTCTTGATCTATGTCCAAGTACGAGAATCTGGGTTTCAAGTTTCCAGCAGCCCTGAGCTGCATCACATCACATCACATCACATCACATCACATCACATCACATCAGCGGTGTCAACATTTTCCCAACCATGTGTGACTGACTATTCAGGATTTAGCCAGATGGCAGCTCATCTCTTCCAAGCTTCTTAAGGCGTCTTAAGACACAGGCCATGAGCTCCAGGAAACAACAGAGCAACCTTGCTGGACTTCCACTGCCACACAGTAATCTTATCCCCTGCAACAGCGATGTCTCCACGGAATTAACATGTCATCAGGTCTCATGAGCCATACACTGTCTAGGAAATACACAGTGTCCTTAGCTGTTGCTATGCTCACTTCGTTGCCTGGTTTACCTGGAGATGAGCCTAACAGTGGCAGTACATTTCTTTCTGCACTTTGAACACTTAAAGTTTGAATTTAGTCAGGGTTGTTACTACCGGCCTTGCCAACTACATCATCTGTCTTCATTTTTTTTCCCTGTGGCAGCTTCTCAGAACATAAAACACATCACATCCTGTTCACCAGGGGATTTTTCCTGTGAAAGAACTACCTTCTACTAGATGCTTAGACCAGCATGATTTCGTGCAAAAGGGTGGACTTTGTGTCATATTAACTACTTGCAGAGAGAAATTTCTCTTGATAAAATCATTACTGATTAAGAGATTTTTGCAGCAGTATTTAAAAAAAACAACTCAGCTCTTATCAGCGGGTCTTTCCCTCATAGTGTGTCAATTTATACATGTGTGCTCTGTCTTTTAGTTTATCTGTTTTGAGATTTAATTCCAAATAACCACATGCCATCGAAATGTGCTGCTATTATGCCACAGAATATCGTGTACTGTATCAGATTTGGGTCACACCCAGATGATTAAAGCATAATTGTGTCCAAAGACAAACACAAAAGCTGACTCAAGGACACTCAAAAGCAAACATGCTGAACAAGTATGAACACAGTAAAATATAAGTGGTAACAGCAGAAATGGACACAGACTCACAGACAGTCCCCTTAAAGCACACACACAAACTAAAACAAGATGTCACTTATGAATCGAATATGAAATACTCATAAGCTCCAGGGGGAAACATTGTTTTTCTCTGTTACAGAAATGAAGAAAACTCATTGTGATGGCAACTTTTCACAGAACAGAAAAACTAAATCAAAACCACATTGTTCAGCTGAAAGATGAGATTGTTCCATAAGTGTGTGTGTGCTCTCACATACATCAACACACACGTTTGTGTGTGTGAAAATCTGTGATAACAAACATGCCAGTGACATTCTTGCAGCGACCTTTGACCTTCCTTTGGCATTCCTTTCCTTGTTTTTGTTGTCGGTTTGTGCAGATGAATCATGTTTGGCCCTGAACATGTGGACATTGAGGTCAAAGAGAACAGTTCTGAAATCAGTGCAGCTCTACTGTAATTTACATGCGAATTGCTATTGCGGCTGATCTGAAACAATAGGAGACATCTCCTGGTCCGTGTTTGGGCCAGGCCTGTCGTGTTGTGGCGGCTACGGTGATGTTTGTGTCGCCACTGCAGCTGGCTGCCCTGCGGGTTATCGCTGTGGAAGAACTGGCTTCCTAAAGTGTCTCACTCTCAAGGCATCTGCTCAAACATACAAACAATAATAATTAAATTTGCGTATGATTTAGCTGCTCCTATTAAAAAATGTATCTCTCAAGAGCTCAAGTTCAAAGGGAGGTGAGGTTGTTGGGATGCTGACTCTGACAAAATGAGTGCTAAAGAGAAAATTATAGACATTAACAGCTGGTATCTCTACCCCCGTCTGTCCACCTACTGTACTGTAACACTTCTTCTTCTCCATCTCTCTGCCCCTGTCCTATTTTCTCTCTGTTCTCCAAGTGTTTACTCTCCTGTTTCTCAGATCCTGTAGTTTTATCATAATCACATAAACAACAGACTGTGTGTGTGTGTGTGTGTGAGCTTCTCCAACTTTCCAGACAGCACGACAAAGGGAGAGTGGCAGTTTCAGAGAGCAGGCCTTCGTCATTTCCTTCCCGTTTCCTTCATTTCATTCTGTGGCCCCCCTGCTGCAAACTGACCCCCTCTTTCCTCCACCTGGAAACGCACAAAGAATTTGACACGGCACACAAACATGCACTCAAAATCCTTTCCTCAGACATGCACACACTTTTGAAGGCACACAAAAGCAACCAAAACACAATGCAGGTGCTTCTACAGGATTGGGACAAAAAACAAAGCAGCAGCAATTCAGCCCTGCAGCAAATGTCCACTTTAATGTAGCTTACGTTCATTCATATTCATGAGTTCACTTCATGCCATGCAAGGTAGTGGAATACAGTGTAACAAGCTATTGTGTATGATCTTGTTTTAGTATTTGGGTATATGGGTGTATATGGGTGAAATGAACAGAATGTGAGCACATCAGGCACACGTAATTATGCGTTGTGCACATATGTTATGAATTATGTGTCACATGCACTAATCAGGATGATTAGGCCGAATCAGCATGTGCAGTAGTTGTGAACAACTCAGTAATGCAGACTTTCTGGTGCAGTGGGTTACTAAAATGAGAGTCAGCAGGTGTGACTTGAGGGTTCTCTGCAAACTGCAGCAACAATACCTGAGAGGGCGTTCAGAAATGTTCCTAATTGCACCATGGTGACACAAGGACAGCTTAGACATGCCACTGTCATCAAAAGTGTCTTTAAACAAGAAAAGTGTTCTGTGATTTCACACCTATCTTGAAGTGTTATGCTATGCAAGTCAATAAAATATGTCCAGCTCCGCTGGATGTGAAAGTTCTGCAGTATTTGAATCCATTTCCAGTTTCAGTTTGCTAAAGTCACATACATCACCGTGCCTTTCAAACGTGGGAAACCAGAGGTATTGCAGTGCGCTGGACTGGATACAGAGGATAAGCACATCGCTCTGTAATCTTTCAGCTTATGAAAATGAAATTGACAGATACCATTGTTTGCTCTAATAAGCAAATTGTACTAACTCTGTGCGACAGGAATGCTCCCAGTCAGGATTCCTGTGATTAAATGGGATTGTACTTTGTGTGTGTGTGTTTGTGTGCACATGCTTCACAACACAAGAGTAAAAGATGAAACTTTGTTAAAAGAGTGCAAGACAAACCGAGTAGATAATTAAAACGTGTTGAATATTTAAAACAAAAAACTAATATGTAGAGTATTTGTCAGCAGTGTCCTATAAAGGTTATATACACAAATCTGTCACAAGATTAAAAACACCAGGTTTTAATGTTGTGGCAGTGGAAAATACATTTAGTGGTAAATCATGTTTTTGATCAACATAGTGTGGAAAAGCTTAAACTGAATCTATTTTCAAAATGTTTTAACCTGGCTTTCAAAATTGATTATAGCAACTCAGTCAACACCGCAACAGCACAGCTGTAGCACCGAAGAGCAGAAAACACTGAGCACTGAGATGCTTGTTAAAGGAAAGTAAGATCTCCAACATGTAGCCACGCTTAGCTCAGTACAAACTTACAAATCTTTGGTGTCTTTCCGATCGCCTGCTTTGATAAACACTGAGCCATGAGCAGAGAACACAGACATATGACAGTTGGACTCTACTGTAACGTCACCACAACGTGACCAGGCTCCAGTACACTATGACCTGCTGTGTAAAAAGGGCATAAGCAACTGAGAGCATGAGAAACTGAAATCCTCCAGTAAGATGAGGCCAAGCTGGAGTTGGACGGTATGAAGGCAGAGCTGGATTCCTCTGGTACTTAGTCCCATCTGTCACTAGAGGAGTCACGTGCCTCCACCCGCCCATCTAACCTGTCGACCTCGACATACTGGAATGCAAAGGCGCTCATATCTGGCCTCTTTGAAGAAACTGGCATTCCTCCAATAGCTTAAGAGAAAAATGGATGAAAGAAGAAAATATGTGAAAGAAGTTCAAAGAATATGATGAGAAAGAGCAAGGTAGAGAGTGTAAGGGAGGAGAGGAAGCCAGAGGGTCGGTGACAGATTAATAAAACACATATAAAAGAAGGAAAAACACTCACTCTTGTCTGTGTTTAGCTAGATTATCTAATACTGTTCTTTATTAAATGCCACTGACATTTAAGTAAATACATCATTCAGAAAAAAATCCAAAAAATGCAATTTACTTACTTACTCACTGAATGTTGATTGTTTTTGTCCAACTTGCCACTGACACAGTGTGATGCTGACAGTGCTTGATTTTAAAATAGAAAAAAAAAAATTTAAATGTGGTGTGAAATGTATCATGTTGACACCTAATTGATTTGTAATTAGCTGTTGCATGTATGGACACATGGAATATGAGCAGGCAGCACAGATCATTGTACTTTTATCGGCTGAGGTTTATTTCGGTTTCATTTCTATTCCATGTGGGTAACTTGAATTTCATTTCATTATTTTGAATTGACATTTAAAAAAACACCACAGCAGCTTGTTACTCTCGAAACACTAGTGGTGACAGTCACTGTGAACAGACTTCACTGAAGCTGTATACTCAAAATCTACATGACTGCACACAGAAAATATAGTTTACTATGATAAACACAATTTCCTTCAGGTTTTTCAGTGTGTGGATACACTGCATTTGCATGCAGCTGTCTTAAAACATGCCAAATTTGGATTCGTTTGAAGTAATCTCTGAATCTGGCCAGTAACCATACTAATCCCCGTGCATCCAGTGTGTTCCTATCAGTGGAGACGTTCCTGTTCTGTACTTGCGATCAAACCTCTGACCTCACTGTTATGGACATATGGTGTAGTTGGCTGACAAGAAGCTGTAAACCAGCTAATGTAATGGGTTTCTATAATCCTCTGTCTCTGTAGATTGCAGGGCTAAGAGGTTTTCTTTAGAATCATTATTGTCAATTTTTCTGAGGCCCATTCCCAGTAGGATCCGATCACCATGGTTAACAAGCATACTGGAAAAAAAAAAATGTGGCATGGCATTTAAGTTTAAAAGCGACATTTAAGGACAAAAACATATGCAGACGGACTCCATTAGCGACACTGGCATTTAGCTGCACAGGACTGTGGTGCATCAACAGACTGTACAACAGATAATAGCCTCACAAACATGTAATTATGACTTATTCAAATGAGAGCATCAGCTGCGGTCTCAAACACTAGAACAAAAGCTGTGAGGGCAACTCCCTTCAGAGCCACACTCACACTCACACACACACACACACCTGTTGACAGAAACGTGACATGACTTTGATTAGATTTTCAAGGAACGTCCTTAATTATTACTCATAGCTTTAACTGCTCGTTAAATTGATGTTCCAAGTAACCTGCGGGAGGGTGAGATGTGAATGAGAGTCGGAGATGAATGAAATGACAGAAAGGCGAAAGTAGGTCAGAAAAGCTTTTCTGTGTCAAGTCCTGCATATCTATTAACGCAATTAACATCTGCAGTAACTACAACAACATGGTGAGATTCAGCTCAACTATGAGCCTCGAATGTTTCACAGCTTTTTTAGTGGTTTGGTGTCACTTATTACGCCTTTAACACATTTGCAGTCTGAAAAATAAAGCGACAAAGACACGTAGTGCCTGTGTTTGCATGAAAGTTTGTATTTTTTATGTGTGTAAGTTAAACTTAGAATATTTTCCACCTTGATAAAGAAAATACCATTCTGTGGAAAATTCTGTCATATTTCTAAATGCTCACGTGTAAAAATACTTGATATCAGGAACCTTGGTCTAAAAATAACAACAACAACTTTGTAGGCACTGTGCTAACTGTGCTCATTTGTTTATTTGTGTGTGTGGGAGAGAAAAAAAGATGTGCACACACATGTTTACAGAGAGCAAGAAAGAATGTGTGTGAGAATGTGGGTGTTTGTTTTGCATGTGTCTGAGCTTGGCGTGTCTTCTGCAGGGCTCATTGTTGTTGTGCAGAGGCTCCCCGTCCGCCAGAACAGCAGAAACTCTCTTATGTTCTGTTCCCTGGATGGGAAACATGCATGTACAGTGTTTGTGTTGCAAGATCCAGAGCTCAGTGCTATGAAACAACATGAAGCTGACTCTGCCCAGTGCGCAGGCATGTGGTCAAAAATAGCACAGGATATCTGAGGCAGTGAATCGCCTGTTGCAGAGCCTCTGCCTTTTTTTGGGTGCTGTGTGGGAAAGCGAGTAGGGGGTGGGAGTTTGTGGTTGGAAGAGCTTAATCAAGATTGTGTGTGTGTGTGTGTGTGTGTGTGTGTGTGTGTGTGTGTGTGTGTGTGTGTGTGAAGGTGAGACACTGGTGTTTCCTGTGTCTGTATCTCTTTTTCTCCACTTTAACTCAGAGTTAAATATTGCAGTGGACATGCAACGACTCCTGCAGAACTCCTGCAGAACCACTACAAGATTTTTATCCATAGTGCTCCTCAGTTTGGAGTTAGGTAACTTGCTCAAGGACACTTCAACATAAGGGCCGTCAAACCTGTGATTGATGGACAACCCATTGAACCTTTTCCACTAACACCTGCCCTAAAGGGTTTTTTAGCATTAAACAGGTGTTTTGGGAAATTGTCTTTAGCTAAACGGAGGGTCTAAGGTCTAAATAATAAGGTTCTAATATGCTATAAGAAAAGACAGAAGCTGAATACATTACATTTCAGTGACACTGTAGATGAGATTTTTGATCGAGTGATCGCCTCTTTTCAAAAAACACAGAACTCCCACACCCACTCAGAACTGCCACCGCATGAAACTTCCCAGTGCTGAGTTACAGAAGTTTGCTCTTGGCTAAAGTGCAACATAAGTGATAAAAATACGGTATCATCTATTAATATAAAAAGCTTACTATCATTATAGAAGACCAAGAAAATGTAATTAACAATCGCAAAGTTATGGATTGTGATACACACTGTATTTAACCATGTCCAGCAGTTATTTTGTGTTTGCATTATGTATCTATTAACTATCTATTTTTATCGATTTACATGATGAACACTACTTCATTCTTATGTAAGTGTTCCTGATTAGCAGCACGTTAGAGTTTCGGCTTTTGTTTTTGTCTTTAAACATACAACTGTGAGTCTTACAGTGTGTGAACTTGTGTGTTTGTCCCTGGTTGTTTGTTGGCTCAGCTCCTCACTCTATGCAAAAAATGTTTGAATGCTACAGCCTCCAGGGTCTGAACTGACACATTCACAAAGCTGTGATTTATGCAATGGATGTACATGTGAGTGTGTGTGTGTGCGCGTGCGCGCGTGTGTTTGTGAGCCTGAGACAGACAGGGATGTTAAAAACAGATACAGAAAGACAGGTCAGAGACGGCAGAGGATATTTTCACAAACACATTAAGACTTACAATGGTCAAACATGAACGTAGAGACACACACGTGCACACACGAGCTCCGCAGCACACACATACAGGAAGTGTGATGGATAAACAGGCGTCATGGCGGATGGCGGTGAGGCCAGAAAAGGCTGCTGCACTGAAATGTTTTCCTTGAATCACTGACCTGTGATCTTCAACCTCTCACGTCACCTTCAAACATTCTCCGAATATAGAGTGAGGGCGTTTTCAGTGTCTGCTGTGAAATGGAAAAAATAAGAACCTGAGCCGAATCCGTGTTTTAATATTCTCCTAATTTTATGGTCTTTCCCACAGATGTTGTTTTATTTTTTTTTATCAGCTTGTTGCCTAACTGTATATTTAACACATTTCAGTGCTTCTATGGTCCTAAAATGTCTTGTATGTAACATGCAGACTATTTCTGGGACAAGCACAGTGGCTTTCTGCAGTTTAGTTGACTTCTTGTAGCTTTATATTTAACACACAGAGAGTGACATCAGTCTTTCCATAAAATTACTGAAAACAATCCACAATTGTCAAACCTTTGTTTTAAGTTTTGGACACTGGACAACAATTTTTTTTTATTCTTATACAAAATGTCCTACTTTTGCATGTCAGGCCAACTTGCCGTGCACTCGCTGAACTGCTGCTAACAAACAGGAAATGGATAAGAAATGCCAGAGTGTTTAACTGTCTTTCAGTCTAAATAGCAGCTCTTTTAACGTAACACCGTGTTCTATTGTTGAAGTTGAAGGTCTTGCTACATACATGGAGGTGGACAAAAATAGCAATCACAAGGCTGTAAACAGGAAACAGGACAGAGGTTCTGACTCGGTGTGTCTTGGGTACGTTTCTTTGACTTCCTCTGCCCTGTCATCTGCTGCTCTCTATGTTTTTGCAGCTCCGTCACCGATCATTCAACATCTCTCACACACTCACTGCATTCACTCAGTGTACAGTAGTTAAAGAGGCCACATTGAACTTTGCATTTGTGTGTGTGTGTGTGTGTGTGTGTGTGTGTGTGTGTTTTCTTGACCTCGACCCCCTCGAACAGGATCATCTGAGACCTCTCTCTCACTCACACACACCGACACTCACACTCAGGATGCAGTGTCAGCTAATGGTGGCACCACACTGCAGCGAACTTTCACTCACACTTTGTGCTGCTCAGACTTGGATTAGACGATGGCGTCGGGGAGATAATTCACTGATTTTTTTGGGATTATTACAAGGAACACCTGATAATATTTACACAAATGCAAAAACTGAGTTGAGAATCCTGGAGAGCTGCCAGTAGGGATGTGTGAAGGAGTGTCTCTGTTTACTTTTAATCACTTAGTTTACAGTTTTTTTCCACAGTGATTTACAAAGAGTGCTGCTGAGGAATAGCCTCCAGCTCTGTTATCATATCTGACATACAGAAATGATCCAGTGCCACCTGGAAGCTTGGACTAATTAGTATTTTGCCAAAAACACAATGCTAAACTGACATAAATTAGGTCGTGTTGAACAAAGTAAATGAATGATAAAGACGAAAATCAGCTCTAAAAAAAAATAAAACAAGAGTCTGAGATCAAAACATCAGAAGGTTGGGTTCATTCAAAGTTAAAGTTTGGGTAAAAGCAACAAAAATAGTCCCTGAGAGCAGCCTTTTTATCTCAAGGTCTCCATTAGTCAAACTGTCAAACTGCACTCAGAACAGCTGCTGTTGTTTGCATATTTAAATCTGGTTTTAATCGTTTAAATGTGTTTTTGTACACAAGCGCTAAAAAAAGTACACTCCTAATTTGGTCTGTTTGGATCTGAGGAGTCCTGTGAAACTACTCAGAGCTTTCAAACTGGTCAAATGCAATAATAATAATAATAATAATAATAATAATAATAATAATAATAATAATAATAATAATAATAATAATAATAATAATAATAATAATAGGCATCTTTGTTCGGTGTCATAATGAATAAAACAATGAAACAAATTCATTGTTCTTTCCTTTCCTTGTCAAACCTACAAGCAGAAATAATGAGAACACGAAAGTACGTTTCCAGATTTCACTGTGAGGAGGTGAAAGGAGGTCAGAGGGAAAAGGTCAGACTACACGGTTCAGCTGTGGAGTTCTGTGTGTGCAACAAAATTAGAACTATCTTAATTTTTCCAAGGACTAAAATATTTTAGATTTATTAAGGGGAAAGCTTTTGCGTTGCTAACAATGACGTTTAATTTGAACAAAGTACAAATTGAAAAGTACACAATGCGGTTGTTAGTTGTCGTTGCCAGGACACTGATTGACTAAGTGACTGTAGAGAGTTCATTAAGGCTGTGCTGTGACGACACTGCCCTGTTTGCTGTTGTCATCTATCTATATGTTCAACTACACACCCACATGCAGGCAGGTGAGCATGCACACCTAGATTTACACCCACATACTTCCACACATACTGTGCACACTCCCGCTGCCTGCCCCGCCCCCGCCCAGCGGAGCCTGATCTGTGTCTGGCTCCTGTCTTGTGGTGCTCCTCTGTCTCTGCTGATTAGCGCCTCTGCTGAGGAAGTCTTCCAGGAGACAACACCAACACAGCACTGCTCTGACTTGGCATGCATGTCTGGGCTATTTCTAGCCGCCGCCGCCGCCTGCACGGTCTCAGGATGCAGCTCAGAGCAAGAAGAAAGAAAGCAGAGGATCCTGGCTCTGGTTCATGTCCTCAGGGGCTCCGGAAAAGGGCCTCCAGAGGTGTTTTATTCAACGCGACCTCTCAAGACAACAACCCCGTTGTGAACCCCAGAGCTTTGTTTGAAATGGGACAGTAATGGATGGCTCTTTTTGATCAGATTCCACACAAAGGGTCATTGATGGAACAGGATATTGTGCTTTCTGATGTTGCTGGCGGCACAGCTGACTCAGCACTTTGTTTAACATTGAAGCTGTGAAGAGATTTATTTAACCTCCTCTTACCTGTGGGTACTTGTACTTGATTTACTTGATTTTTTTTTTTGCAGGTCATTATGTGTGCTCTTTTTAGCTGTCCAGGCCAGGTCGTAAGGACACCTTAGTGGGTGTTGTCTTTGGAGAGGAGTCTTTCCTGGTCGTCATCTCTCTGCTCCTGTATTTAGTCAGTAACCAACCAAGAATCCATTTATTCCAAAGAAAAAGCACACACACAATGGCTGTTGTGGCTATGATAGATGTGTTTCTATGTCTGAGTCACATGTATAGTATAGTATAGTAATCTTAGCAGCAGTAGAGCACTAAGAGTCAAAGATAAGCACAGGAAGCTTCACGTCATGTTCAGCTGATAGGAACATGAAGCTTTTAGTGTGCACTCAGAACCGTGATGTTTTCTCCAGTCTGGATGTTTTCTGGTGCCTTGAAACATGACACAGGACACTAACACTGCCCCCTGGGAAACAGATCATCTCCATTCCACTAATTTACAGACTTGTTTTAGGAACACAGCTGATACTGTTATCAGTGCAACCACGAGTGAGACAGTTATTAAACAGACCAGTGACATTTTAATATGAATTTACATTCACACCAATAGAGTTTCCAGGGAAGAAAGCTCTGTTCTTTGTACGTTTGGTCAAGCCACCAAATCACCTTCTCTGAATAGTAACCAGCTCTTCCTGTGTTTAATCCAATTGAATCAAACATAAAAGAAACACATTTCTCTGTGAAAAACCCACAGTAGCTGACACTGCCATGCTGTCTGGGGTCTAAATCAGCAAAACAAAAGTCTACTGTATTGATACATACGTGTTACTAATATACAGTATATTACTGCAATACAGTAGACAACATGTCCCTATATTTATACTGCATACAGTTCTGTATGCTGTATATACAGAAGACCAGATCAGAGTTTGGATACACAGGATTCACAGTTTTAATCTTTTTATTTGATTTGCTGACAATAAGAAAATAGTAATTATTATTAGTATAATAGTGTTACCAAATTCTCATTTAGGAAGATTCTGCTTCTGATAGCCGACTGCACAGTGAATTTTCAGCAGCACTGAACAAAATCGGCATTCATAAGTATCAGTGTGCACGTCCTGCTGGATCCCAGGACATTCTGCTGATTGTAAGGAAAGCTTTAGAGTCTATAATCAGTGTGACCAGCTTATTTCTGTGCCAGCTGACACTCAGGATGCCACATGTTTGCTGCACAGCAACACACACACAATGACAGTGGACGTTGTTTGTCTAATCCAGCATTCCTTGCAATATAAGCATAATGTTTTTGATCACATAGCTACAGCTAAATGAGTTATACAAACAAATAGACACCACACACTTAGCAAAAAACAGCTGATTGGTCCAGTAATGACTCAGAATGAAGTGAAACATTAACCTTGGTCCATGGTAAATCCATGAGTCGATGTCTTGTGATGATGTGTAGCAAATTCCAGCTTTCGACTGCAAGACACTTAAAGAATTTCACATGAAATTGATGTGTAACGTCAGCCGGTTCCTGTCTATTCTAGGATTTACAGTGACCCCAGTATGGCCCGACAGGAAGTGACCCATACAAAAACAGAACTTTGGTATCTGTGGTGTTTTTCACGCTTCTTGATGTTAGCATGGTCTTATTGTTGGTGTCGTTCGACCCTGTGCAAATTCCCACATCTTGAAGAAACACCAAGTGAAGAGTGAAGATTAAAATCTTACAGTAACAACACTGCTTTGCTGCAATGTTACTTTACTTTATAGATGTCATTTAATGTGCAACCGACACCAGTGACTAAAGGAAACACGGCTTATTTATCTGATTCATGAATCATAACACAGAAAATTGATTTTTTTTTTCTTTCAATGCTGTTGTATTCTCAGTAAATTAATTAATTAGTTAAATATTTATTTTGGAATATCTCAAAAAGTTCGGTCCATTATCAGGGCGGTTCAACTGTGTTTTAAAAAAATCCCATGATTCAGGCATTACTTCTATCAGTAATAGGAGCACGTGTGCAGTCGCGGTTACAAGTACTATTTTTGGATGAGATCAGTATCAGAAAACTCATCTGTTGACAAAAGACAGTTCTTGCAGTTAGATTTATTAGTGACACTTGAGTACATAATGAACCAATTTTGGTAAAGTCTGTTACTTTTTAAAATTGGTTTATTAAGCCAATTTACTACACGATATTGACACAGATTTCATGGGAACAGGTTTACATCTGTCTCACACATCATATTGCTGGATATGTTCCAAAGTCATGATGCAAAATGGAAAACCCTGCCTCTCCCCTGTTGAGCTCTATTGGATCATCAGTCTAACCTAAAACTTCAAGACATCATCCTCCTCCCACACACACAAACAGTGACTCACTATTACCTTCCTAAAAACAACCCTTAATCTAACTGCACCTTGAAATGAAGCCTGTGCCCTTGTAATACGTCCTTACATTCAAGGTTGAGGATGTTGATGTATGTGAGCTATATATGTAAATCAGGGAAGAATAAAACATTTACAGACACAAACACGCACATAACCAAGGTTGATGGGGACTGAAGTTGACATTGCTTGGGCCAGTTAAATTAAAACTCTGGGTCAAACTTGAAGTTGAATCACATATTTCATATATAACTATACAACACATAGTGAAACAGGAACATACTGCAGAGGTCAGACAAAACATCCACTTTAAAATCAGTGTTACAACATTTCAGGGCATCATGGGTCACATGTCTGTCTGTAAACTAGGAACAATTCCACAGCTTGATAAAGCTGGTACCAAAGACACAAACAGGAAGTGACCCGTATCCCACAATGGTTTCTCAAAACACAGTCATTTTGCTCAGACGTTAGACATGTCCTCATTGTAGCTTTGTCCAGTGTTTAGTACGCTGACATGATCTGCTTGTGTCTTTAAATTGCTACTTGCAGTTAGATTTATCAGTTGTGTGGTTTAATTTTTTTGTGTATGTCCTTATATGTAATATATACATATCCATAATGTTACGTCACTGAAGATCATTCTGAGTGTGAACATGTTTCTTTGATGTCAGTTAACTAACATACAGTCTCTGTAACACACGACGTCCTTACTTTCTTTCCTTGTAGAGACGGCCTACCTTAGAAAATAGAGCTCGTTTCCTAGGAACAAAATCTTTTGCGTCTGTTTTGCAGAAATCACCAAAACAAGACATTAACTGGCCTCACTGCCAGAGTCCATTGGGTGCTGCATCCGTTAACTGCGATTATGTAACAGCAGATGAAAACAACACCAACTATCTCTTTCACTGGGCTTTTGAAAGAAGAACCTCTGTCAGTAATTGCCTGAGGAGGGATTTATCAGCAGCACTCCACTGTTTATCCTTACGAGGCCTTACAAAGAACCGGTGTCACTTACAGGCGAAGATGAGTTTTATAATTAGAATTGCACAGGTTTTGATTGATTTGTGCACATGTTTGCGTGTGTGTGGTTGTAATGAGCCTGTTTGGGTATAATCACACTTTCTTTGTACTTAAACATAATAAAGCAATAAGGTAATATTTGTAAATTAGACACCTAATCACAACATGATATTTAAATAATTGCCCAACACTGTAGATGACAGTCACAGTCACTTGTAGCCATGGCTACATATCCCACCTCCAGCTTAAAGAGTAACTTAACACCCCCTCAAATTCTTGTCACTGCTTACGTCCAGTAGTTTAACTCAGTTTCACTCTGCTGCAGTGATGTAGAAGCGTACTAGTGACATCACGTCGGGTGTCATTAGAGGTGTAGCAAAGCACATTCCTGACCACGCACAACCACACCTACTCTTTAACATTATGGGTAATTACAGTTAGAATCTGGTATTGAAAGCAGTGAAACGTGTCAGGCATTTTAAATTAGGCTTGGCTGATGATGACAGCTGTTTCTCTGAGGTCTTGACTTAACGGCAGTCGCTCGATAGTCCAGGACTGGGATTTCCTACAAGTCTACCTGAGCCGCCAATAACTAGCTGGATTCCATATTAACTTAAAGACATTAACTATTACACTGAACTGCCTGCTGCCTAACACATAGTATGTGATCACCCATATGAGGATGGGTTCCCTGTTGAGTCCGGTTTCTCTCAAGGTCTCTTCCTGTTGCCATCTCAGGGAGTTTTTCCTTGCCACTGTCGCCCTCGGCTTGCTCATCAGGGACAATCTGATTCATACACATTCACTGTTCATATAAACGTCCATAGTTTCTTTGGTTGTGTAAAGTTGCATTGCGACAATAACAAAAAGCGCCATACAAATGAAATTGAATTGAAATGTTTTTAACTAATAGATGAGTGATTCGAACCTACAGAACATCTGAATACCCAGTGAAGAAATTTACATTTACAGTAATTTCAATAAAGAAAACTCAGTAGAGTGTGTAAAAAATGTATTTCATGAACACAAAGAGAAAGTCGGTGGATAGACTCCACTTGTGAGAACAGAAAAGGAAGCCAGTACAGAGATATAAACTGTGAAAATAATGTGCTGCTGCCTTTTGGATCTTCCGCAGATGTTTGACTGAAGATACCAGCAGCACACACAACACTTGATTTAGTTTGTAGTATTCCGTGACTGTGAGTTTTCCACAAGACAAGGGTCATATTATAAAAGCTATTCACACTAATGACGGCTCTGCTGCTCTGCCCACTGATGCGTTCAGTGGAAAGCTCGTATTCCAGGTAAGCGTGGTGTGGAACAGGCAGGTACAGTAGCAAAGCTTTGTTAATCTCTGCCCAAGCACGTTTTATCACCCACATCTTTATGAGCTAAAGCTAAACCTATTCCAGTGATTTGATGAACAGTCAGCTGACGTTTCCCAGTTATGTCGCCCCAGGGAGGCAGACGACAACTCTGGATGAGATTAAAATGTTCAAGGCCTTTTCTACAAAATGGTTTTAACCTGCTAGGTGCACTATTTATGTTGAACCCTGTGACAGACACTAAAAAAAAAATCTAACACACACAAGCGTAATAGGCAGGCAAGAGACAGGCAACCAGCACATGCATGTCCATACACAGTCATCACAGATACGTACATACCTAGCTGGTGGCTAAAAATAAACACGAGGAGGCTGTTAGGGTTATCATGGCAGGTGATAAAGACCTGGGTAGAGTGAACAGGAGGAGAAAAGGAGGAGGAGGGAGCAGATAATTTAATAGTTTAATTTTCATTTGCTGGGTTCAAGGTGTATCTCTACTGACACATCCTCATTGCCTGGCCTGCAGCCTCAGCAACAACACGGCTGCATCTTTAACCCCATTCAGTTTACTGCCAACAGCTACGACTATGTTTAACACAAAAACAACACCAGGTAGGTCTTGAACATAATGGACAGCGACCGTGTGTCCAAGTGCACCTGTTAGTTACTGTTTATATCCCATGACTATATGCACAAAATAATCGGGTTAAGTTTAATGTTAATTGGAGGGTGTGGTGACAGGTAATTACCCTCTCAGTGATACTGATCATCTCATTACTTTACACAGAGTAACTGGTGAAAAGGCCTCGGGAGGGAAAGACCAGTTTATCAAAGTGGACAAGTAATACTGCTGCATTGTAAGTGCAGTGTGAGGAGACACGTACAGATCACCCTGAAGGAATGTGAGCTACAAGTGCAATGATGAGATGTTTAGTGGTGCCCAGATATAACTTACCTTCTAACAATAACTAATTATTAATGGGGAAACACCAACAGAGACACAGTAAGTACAGAGACACTGAAAAAAGTCAGTGACAAAGAGGGGTTGATGCATCATTGATCATTTAATTGTTAAATCTGAGTATTTCTTTCCATCATTTCCATCTACATTTGGTTACGCACAGTATGAAAATGTGCAAAAAACAAGTGGATAGAACCCACAGATGCATAAATGTTAGTTTTAATGCAACAGTCTAACCATAAACAGTGTGCAACTTGTGTAATGCTAAAGATGATCAGTAGGAATAAAAGTGAGAAACAACCAAAACAAATGAAGGGCCCAAGAGCAAATCACTGCAATCCAGTACACAATACAGTGAATATATGCAGTTAAAGTCAAATAAACTCACAATGCAAATAATCTACAAATAATTAAATTAATATTATTAAAGCATGAGTAAGCAAATACATGGTACAGTGAAGACTCAAGCACCATGTTTTGAATTGGTTTTCCTATCATTTTTATTATTCGGTTCTGTAATCAGTCGGCAACACAGTTTATTTGACTTATCCAAATATACTTGTAGCTTCACGATATGCACACAAACAGATGTGCAAATGTGACAAATATATGTAAACACACACAGACACGAGACACATACAAATACTACAGTAAGAATTGCACACATTCATCAGCCTCTGTTTACAGTAACATTTCACACGGCGGTAAGTGGTAAGGAGTGCACCGTCATTCTACATCATCCAGACACAAACAAATGAACATGGGGTGGTACAAAGCAGAAGGAGTTTTCAAATCCAGTGTTGAAAGTGATTTATTTACAGAAATCTGGTCTTTCAAATCTAAATCTAACCATCTCCATCTGTGTAACAGACTGTTTCTTCTGTTACACTATAGTGTCGTTGTGGACACAAAGGCTGCACCTGTCATGCACAAAACAACCTGCACATACAAATCCACTCTCGCACACAGGCTGTGTGTGATGCAATATGCTGAAATCAAGTCTCTTCATACTTCTTAAAGAACCCGGAACAAAGCAAATTTGGAGTTCATTTGGAGTAAGCACTGTAGTTACAGTATTAATTAAAAGTATATTTGTATGATCAGATAAAGAGATGATTAGTGAGGATAGAACGCAGTTTATTAAGAAATTAAACTCATTTAGCAAACAAAACAAGACAACATCTGCAAATCTGCAAATTTAAGAAGACCATGGATGAGATTAGATTAATTTACCCCACTAGCTTATATCTTTTGCCACTAAAGGATCAATCTGTACTGGCACAGTATTTGTGGCATTACATTTCCGACTTGACAGTTTCAGGACATTCCTGTGCAGAACTACCAAGACAGGTGAAACTTAAACTGAGGAGAGACAAAAGCAAGAGTGTGGAGTTTGTTAGATAGCTGAGATATAAGAACAGACCCATCTAAATATGACATGCACTGCCTTCAGGCCTTCTTCTTAAACGTGTTATTGCAGGTCAAAAAGTCAGAAAGAGAATGTGAGAAAAGAGAAAAGCTGTCAAACCACTCCTTGTTTTCCTATTTCAAAATTGGCAAGGTTTTTAACATTTGTTGATATCATACCCTTTCACATAGAGATCAAACAGCTGGGATGGAACAAATCTTCATTTTCACTATAGCTACAGTAGAAAAGGTCACAACCTGTATCTTTGTGGGGATACTGGGTTATAAAGATCAGTGTCCCCTGTCGAAACAGCTGCTGAGAACTTCAACTACTCACAAGTCCCTTGGTCGTGTTTATGTGTCCAGTTGTTATGAGTGTGGTCATTTGTCTTCTCTGGTCAGAGTTCAGCAGTGTGGTGGCCTTAAATCCAAACATATGAAATCAAACCAAGAGATAAACTATGGAAATAAATACAAAGGAAAAACAGCTGAGGATCTGCAGGAAGTCTTGTGGCTCACCAGAACCCTGACAGTGCTCAACCCAGCAAAACACAAAGATGAAGAATCATGTCCTTGTCCCGCATGCCAAACCACTTAGTTGTAAATGAGCCAACCTAGAGACCAACCGAAGACATTATGGTCAAAATGGAAATGAGTCAACAGTGCTTCCACTGCAACATATGGCCTTGACTTTTATTATATCACATGGATGGTCTCTACTGTCTACATGTCAATATTATTGATATTATTGATACAGTATCAAAACAGTCTCCACAGGGCAGGTTAGATGGAACTATCTTAAATTGAGATATTTGTCATCACAGTCATTTGTCTGAAGCAGAAATTATGGATGAAGAGGAGACTATTAATCAACTAAACCGTTATATACACTTGAAGAGCACAGTTCCAGTAGTTGCAAAACAGAGGTTCGGCCTTATCCGTATCCAAAATGCTATCACATTTTGCAAGTGCTGATATTCGCATATGCTCTCTAAATATGTTTGCAGAGTTTTAAATTATTGTTTGATGCTAATAAACAGAGCAGACTGGACTAGAAAATAAAGAAATAAGAAATAAAAGAATTCCAACATCCCTGATGATATACATATCTTATCAAGTTTTTATTATTATTATTATCATTATTATTATTGTTGTTGTTGTTGTTGTTATTATTAAATTCATGGAATATCTCATGCAGTATAGGCCTTTTTTTATGGTAGACATTTTGACTTCATATTAGGAGAGGCACAGTTGTAACTAATGAACCCAGTAACAGCTGCTCTGTTCTATTCAGGTGTTCAACACAGGAGGAGTATAAATCATTCACGTTTTTAAAATTGGTTGAAAAGCCTAAATGTAAACAAGCCACTTCTCTAAACTTCCAGCTAAAGTTCTCCTGTTCCCAAGGCTGCAGGTTAAATTGAGGCAGGAGGATGTGCTGCTGCATGACCATGTCTTGGTCTAATGCATACTGTCACAAATGTCCACCGGGAGAGCGCAATGTGTAGCACAGTGTGCCGGTTAGTTTCAGTAACTCTTTATTTGGGGTTGCAATGATATGGTCTGAGGCCATGTTCTGCTAAATACCACAGTTACATAATAGATACACACACAGCCACACACACTAAAGCTCAGACCAGCAGCCGAATACAACATTTACTGTGCAACAAATCTGCTAAATTTCATACACCTCGTTTCTTATCAGTCACATCATTATCCTAATTAATTTAATGTCTTAACTTAAGGACTTAAAGGGGAGAAACTATGCTTGTGGGAGTTCCACTGAGATGTATTCACTATTTTAAGTGTGTTGCCTTTTGGCAGATATTTAGTGCATTGCGCACCTCAGCCCTCTAAAAATACCAGATATAGAGTTTAATTGTGTCTGTGATTTGTTTCCCTCTCACTTCAGTAACTTTAAACAATATTGCCATTTCTAGCCAACAACCAGTCTGTACAAAAATAATGGCAGTGCTCTGAGGCCTGTTGGAGCAGGTGGTTTAAACGTATTCTGTCCAAATCGTTCCTGGTGTGTGTGTGTTCCTCGCTTGTAAGTTGCTTTAGATCAAAGTGTGAAAGCTACAGGCTACGTTGGGAGCTCTGGAGCTGAACTGCCAGTGAAGCAGGGACACAATCCATAAAGTTTTTACTGCTTTTAGCTACCATTGCCTGAAGCTGTTGTGCTTTATCGTACCATGCTTCGGTCTATTTTTTATACAGAAACAAATTTAGAAACATACCCAGACACAGAACAATTAGAACCATTTGTATCTACTCACAGAAACAGTCTGAATTGATATTTTTAAAAATACTTTTCCTAATCCTAAGCAATTGTTTTTACCTGCCTCATAAACCTGTATTTTAATTACCAATATCAATATTCATACAACACTGAGTGCAATAAACATGCTCGTATGTTGAAGTGAACTGATTTGTGGGAACATAAACAGTCATGTTATTACTTTAGGCACATTATATTTATTTATACTCTTGACTTGGATGAAGATCAGATCACATTTTATGACAAATTATTGCAGAAAAACATTAAATTCCATATATACTTTGCACTAATTTATAAGATGATCATCAAGGTCATTTTCCAAGGAATTTCTCTGTTTGAAGATGTGTGTGTGTTGGCGCATGTGCCAGACAGCCCAGAAATCTTGTGATGAGCTTTTTATTGATCTGTTCACTTCCTGCTGTGTCCAAAAACGTGTGTAAAGAAACCCTGCCGTGCACAGGAGCCCAGCACTTCCTAGAAGTTCAGGGGCTGTGGAAAGCTCTTAGAACGAGGCCAAAACTACCAAAACCAAAGTTGATCTGAGGTAACAATGAAAAGAAATCAAATTTAAGTCAATCTCACTTAAACCATTCTATCCAGTTTATATGTGAAAGATCTATAGCGCTCACTCCATTCATTAACAGCTGTGTCGACTGTGTTGTGATTGCACATCATTGCTTTTTGATTTTCAAGGTACTTTCCAGGAAGACTCTACTATTTTCCCACTCTTCTGCTGGATGTCTCCTTAAACCATGACAGCATGGTGAGAAATGTGTTTGGTTATAGGTGCATAATGGACTGTTGAAGCCACTGTGCACTCATTTATATCTGCAGAACTAACTCCTTTCAGACAATATTGAAAATATAGGAAAATGTAGTTTTCTTATTTGCCTTAGTCCACTTTTATAAACTGTAGACATTCAACATGGGAGGAATCACTTAGAGTGCCCCTGTTTCTATTTTGAATGGAAACCAGAGCACCTCGTTAGTCAAACACAGTTGGGATAGCCTATCTTTAGCCATACAGAACATGCTCCTAAGATCTGAGAGCTGCCTGAGAAAATCATTCATGACTTCTATAAATACGTGAACCTGGTGTAGATTAACCAGTCTCCACAGAGACAGGTGCGCTATGGTGGTATAAATTCAGATCCGTATTTACCGTAGCTCAGTTTGTCACGAGACCACCATCCCTCTGCATGCTCCATGCACATGATATTTAAGAATGAGAGAAAGGTAAGCCAGTAAAAGGGCAGCGTGTCCTCTTTACGGGAACACATGCACACACTCCCATTGCTGCACAGTGCATGTGCACACACACATCACATAAAAGGTGCTTCAAGATCAACAAAGAGATAAATGACAAAAGAAAAACTCATGTTGCGTATTTTTCTGCTCATTTACAAAAGCTATTGATCACAATAATTTATCTTTTTCATATCCTAAGGGACAAATAATCCACAGCAGGCACTGAATTCAGTTCCTTTCTCTCAATACCTCTGTTGCTTTCTTCCTTCTGCTGCTTACAACCAGCAGGAACAGAACAAGGTTGTAATGAAGCAAAACCTGATAGGTTTATCTGCCTTCCCAGGGGAAGAACCTGCCTCATTTCTCATCTGTAAATGATCGCTTCCCGTACAGTAAACCGGTAAATAATAATTTAAAAAAAAAACATCAGCCAGTGTTAAGACAGTAGCTTCCTGTGCCAGTGTGGAGAGAATGACTGATAGTCTGGGGAAACACCGAAGCATGGCATATTGTTTGTCAGGTCCACTGCTTGATAAAAACAAACACTTTTAATAAAGAAAAAAAACACAAGACTGTGGAGGACAGGCCACAAACTGGAAGAGACCCCAGGGTGCTGAAAGAGAACAACAACAACAGAGGGAGGAAACATCTGCAGAGAGTGTCAGCAGCACATAGTGGAATTTCCGCATATGGAGAATGACTCATGAAAAAGTTCATTTCCATCTTAAAGACAACAATGCTTTATCATTTGTACAGAAAATAAGACCACAAAAAATGATAAGTCATCACATTTTATAATGAGAAGTGAATGACTCTGGAAGAAGAATATGTTTCATTTACACTAGAAAATTGACAAGTGACACAGACTCAGCAGCTTTATAACACCTGTGTTGTGACGTCTACACAGTGGAGTCTGTGGATTCAAAACGTCTGGACTCCAGATTAGAAACACTAGATGGTGTGTGACTGTTCCTATTAAACATTATAAGCCTCTTTTTTCAACTGTGTGACTCCACACCTCACCACCGCGAGCCAGACGTCAACAGACAGGTCGTCCTTGGGTCAGCTACGGTGTCTGTTGAATTAAAGTCAGGCTACCCCATTTCCCAGCACTGTTCATTTTCAGACTACAGTTTGGCCTTGGTGTGAATGCTGAGGGGGATGCACGTCACCATCGAGGTTAAACGTTATTGAATTTATGCCACAGAGAGTACCACACAATTCACTGAGGGTTTACATCAGGCAAACATCTGAGCCTTGATATAATGGACTGAACAGTTCTCCAAACAATAGCAGAGCCAGATTTAAATGATATGAAATGTAAATGTAAACAGATTTTTAGAACCTAGCTGCCCTTTTAAACCACCATAGCCGTCAGGTTTTGTGGAAGCAATACTCACCACCAGTAATCGTGTCCAGAAACTGATCTGTTACTGGATTTTCAAATGGGCACCTCCCACCTCAGATGGGTGAGCGATTAAGGAACATAAATAGTCTCACACAGACGCATCTCAGCTGTCATTTCTTTCCATGTTGATGACTAAGAATTGCAACATCATCAGTCAGTTTTGAGAAGGGATACATTTTCTTGTATCATGAGTTGTAACTTGCTTATTTGTGACAAAGGTTGCAGGGAAACAGACGCTTTTACAACCTACACCATGATTACATCAAGAAAAACTACAGGCAAACGTCAGCAGCAGCTCGTGTGTGATTTAGATTCAAGTTAGAGCCACTACTCCTTCAATTCTGGCTTCCAGCAACACAGCAATATGATATCTTTGATAGGTGATGCATTAATGGGAATCTAATGTCTGGTCACAGTAACATTAGTCATTCCTGTAACACTTAGCTGAAGAAGAACAGACAAACGTTTCTTGAGCACGAACATCCCTGTTCGTACAATGGAGTCTGATAGAGATGTACTTCTGTATATGAAGTAGCACTTACATGGCCTTGTCCCATTTATTCACCAGCATCACCATTCCTCTCTCGTGGCCTACATACGGCCCCTATTCAGAGAAATGGCAGTTCAGCGTCATGTCACACCTACGTCTTCTGTGTTCTCTGTGTGTAGTAGTGGGAAAGCACTCAACAACCTACTGGCACACATCAGCTCAAGCTGGGCGGTAAAATACAACAACAGCGAAGGCACCGCACTCAGTGTTGGCATAACAACATGTATGGGTCAATGAGGGGACCAGAGAGAATCTCCTATTAAATAAGGTCCTGTTTATGATTGCTGCACAGATTACATGACTGTTGCTATTCTTGCACGCATGTGGTTGATATTTCAGTTTCAGTTTCAAGTCTGCATAAGCATGGCAGTGTAGGACCTAAACTAACAAGATCCAGTGCGTAAGGCCTTTAAAATGTCTGTGTCCAGTTGCTAAGTTACACCTAACTAAGGCAAAAGCAGGTGGTAAAAAGGGAAACGGTAAGGTTGTATACATAACTTCCGGGAGCTAGTGTGTGTTTTAGCAAATATTTCACTGTCGTTCATTTCTGTCACTTTGACTGGACTTTTAGATCTGTGTGCATAATAGTAAGCCAATAAGCCAGTCACCTTATTGCCAACAAGTGTGTCTAATGTACTAATGTAATCCTACAAATTGGGGTACCCTGCAGTATAAATACTGCCAAATCTTTAAAAGGACTGCTACGTCTAAACCCGCTAAATGTATTTCAGATGATGTATTCCCTGTTGTTGGTCGACTGGCATCAGGCCAGTCTGTGCTGTGGCTCCATGCATTGTGCAGAGTCCACATAGCAGCTGGTGTAAGGCTCTGTATCTAATGTGGAATTTTATTATTGTCACTTCCTAGTTTCTGCTCTGCTGAGCGGGAAACGGTGAGCTCAGATTCAGTTCAACTCAATTTCATATCAATTTTATTTGCATAGCACCAAATCACAACAGGAGTCATCTCAAGGCACTTTACAGTGTTTAAGACCTTACAAAATATAACTGAACAGAATTATGATGTCTTGATGCCATTTTTCTTTTTAAATGAGCTGACTTACTTAAATTGTGATTGAGACTGAAACTCTTCATTTATTTACTAATAGGACTCCTCCTGATTCCAGAGGATAATAATATCTTGTCACGCTACAAAGGTCTAAATCATTGTTCTGACCTTTATTCGTGTCTCCATGCTCCTTTAGATGAAATGATCGGCCAACTAATCTATTACAAAACCTACCAAAAATTATTTGTACAATTATTTTAATAATCAGTAATAGAAAAGTGCTAAACATGCAGCTTTTCAAATATCATAGTAAATGGTCTCAGGGGACTTCAGTTAAATAAAACAATTTGTGTCATCATGGGCTTTTGAAGAATTAATTAACTATTAAATCATTTTTACGTTGATTAGTGAGCAGTAAAATGGATTTAATCATATATACCAGATGTAGTTATGTATTAGAGAAATATTCGAACTCAGTAGGTTTATATTATACTATAGGTTTCTTTGGTATTTTTATGATCACATCTTAAATGGTCCGGTTTAAAAATCACTTCCTCTACTTTTTCAGTCTTTTTTGCCATTAAAACAAGAGGGGGAAACATTCAGTAAGCTGATATGGTTCATTTTAAAACATTCACCAAGGTGCTCCATCAGCCTTCACTCAAAAGCTGTATTGAACGAGGCTTCCATTCTGGATCAATACAGCAGCTCTCAATAGGCTCACACTGACCGGACAGTGCAATCTGGATGCAAGTGGTGGTGATCAGCTCCTGCAGGATTTCAGGGACAGACAAGGTCACCTTTCTCATAAAAAAGAACAAGTTGTTTCCCCAACTCTGCACATCCATCCTCTTAGTGTTGGCCTTGGGCAGAATTAGACCCTGCTCCTCTTGTTCAAGGACTTCAGGATCGTCCATAGTTATAATCTAGAACTGTCATAGCTGGGTGTGCATATTCACACAATCCTTTGCACAAAAACAGTGTCTACATAAAGGCCTGAATGTCTACGCTGTGATTAATGCAGAGTGTTGTGCAGCTTATAGAATGAGTTCCTTTGTAAACTCAATCAATCATCTTAACCAGTGCTGCCATATATGTACACACTAATGAACAGAAGGCAGAACAGGGCCAGACAAGAATGGTTCCACTAATTACTCTCAGCTATGAATCGTTTTTCTCACAGTGAAGCAGGGCATTCCTTAGTCCAGCTTCTATCATGCAATGTTTTTTCATCCCATGATGACATTAGCACACTTTTTCGGTCCATTTGTCTTATGAGGTGCAAGGGATCAAATATCTCCTCTATACATTACATTGTATCACTGTGGGAAATCCTATGAGCAGACCTTTAGAGGCTGCACATTTCTACATAGCGGTCACATTTGATACAGTTGATGGCATTTTCACTTGGCAGGTAGTCTGCCAATGACAAAGAGTAAACGAGACAGCTGTGAAGGAAAATAGAGTGAAAGCAGATAAGACAGACAGCAGCCTCAGCATCCCTCACTCTGCTCTGTGAGCAGCAGGCCAGGGTCAGCAGGATAAAAACTCAAAAATGTATGAAGATATGATGTCTTAGCTGCACTGTGCTCTATGATCTAATGTTTAAAGCTTCCATAATATTTTATGTAAAATAAACTACATAGTGTGTTTCATTCTGCTCATTTGTTTTCAAATTGTTAAGTTTAATACTATCTTTTTCTGATATTTTACTTTATGCTTTTGCAAATAATTAAAGTAATTGAGATAGAAAAATAATTGTTGTAACTCTTTTTTCTTTGAAAAACAGAACAAACTATCATATAATTTAAAGTTCATAACTTTTTAAAGACTTCTTGTATCATATGCTCATGTGCAGACACTTGCACACATTGCTATTTGATCTACCTTCTGCTTATAAAACGATCACCTCGTGACCTTTTGAAAATCATACGACTTTGGAAATCTCTTGGCCACTTTAAAGAGCTAATAACATGAAAGTGAAATTTGCAGAAAGTAAGACATTCTATCAGTCAGAACCAGGCAACGGGTCTGTACTCCAGAGAGGACAAGCGTTTTTTACAGAGGAACCATGTGATTTTCTGCTGCATGAAAAGCTCCTAAATGACTGCTATTTGGATATATTATTGATATATTATGAAGGGCTCAAGGGTGGAGGTTGATTAAAAATAAGACCAGGGAAGCTTTTAAATAGTAATGATCTATATTATTATTAAATATTTTTGACAACATAATAGTAAAACATCACTGTTCTCACACCATGTGGCGTCACACATTTTTAAAATGACATTTGATATTTATCACAAGCACCGGTAACTACAGCTTCATCTGAGCACAGCTTTGTTTATTCAATTCAGTCTTTTTTTATATTGTGTACAACGACCAGGGTGCTGATCAACATGTAAAAACACTAAAAACCACGAAGAGACAAATAGAACAAACATCCAAAAACATCTCATCATGTCACTAACCTCTCATGCACCATACACTGAATCAAATGCAAGCGCAAACAAATTTAGAAGTTTTTAGCTCTGATGTAAAAACAGCCAGTTTAGCGGTAGACCTGATCTCTAAAGACAAAGAGTTCGAAAGCGAAACAGTCACCCCAGAGTTTACTGTTAGTCTTAGGAACACAGAGCAGTAACGGGTCGGTGGAACGCAGCGAATGCGAGGGAACATATGATTGAATTAGATTGCATAAATATGATGATGGAGTCCATAAACAGATTTAAAAGCAAACAACATAAGTCTTAATTTAATGTGGTAATCTACTGTAAACCAGTGGAGATGTCCTGTTTGTTTTGACACAACAGTACCCCACTGTTTCCATTCCTGTGGGAACTACAGGTTCATCTAATGCCAGAACTCCTAGTCAGTCAGATTGTAGGTATATAGTGTGTTCTTTACACTATGACAGGTTTCCTAAAATTGCAGTATGTTGCAGTATATTGAATCATAACCCCCATATGAAACGTAGCAATGCCAGATTCCTGCCAATACCCATCCCTAAAAAAGATGTTATCTAAAAGAAAGAAGGGCATCTTGCACACATACACTGGAATAATAGCATTTTTAGTATTTATTAAGAGTCAGCATTTACCATTTATCTTCATTTTATTAAATTATGTTTAATCTGTCATAGTAAAAATTTATATCTGTGTACGTTGCAAAAAACATTCTGTCTTTATATACTGCTTATCAATGCTTAAGTGGTATAACAGTGTTACTGTTTATGAAGTTAAGGAATATTCTGACAGTGCACTTACGTACGGATCAGTGATTTTTTTTTTTTTTTGCTATGAGGCGACTAACAAGTTTACAAAGTCTGTGAGAAAAGGACAGCTGGCATGGAAAATAGCATGCATAATATTCTGGACTGAGCTCAGTGATAACGTCTTCTCAGAGGAAAAGGTGACATCATACACAAGCCCATCTACTGGCCTTGGCCACCCTCCACACCAGAGTCAACATGCCATCACAACATGGCACACTCAGCCGAAAATTCACAGCATTACTTGTAGGAACAGACTTCAGATGTGGTCTAAACTTCATCTATCAGCACAGCTCACTGTAAACAAATCCTTCTGATGATGTAACATCTTAACTGTGAGAACTGGGAACACAGTGTATTAATCTGCCTCTTGCATTCATCCTGCATCTGTTGGTAGCACAGAGAAAACCGTATCTGAATATAAACATATATGTATTGTAAACAATGTTTAAAAAACAAATGTATAACAAGAAAAACACATCATTAGTCCAAGCTTTTTTGCATTGCCACCATCTGTTTTGCAGGTTCTGATATTATCATGCATCTTGCTCCTGCTGAAGCAACATCAAAATCAGACTTTTACCATTATTAGGGTAGAGTCATTGTTCAGGAAACACACAGTTAACAGTGTGATCTCCGGCTACATCTTCAGGGTTTTTCAGCTCTGCTCCATTTGCAGTGTTACACTATCCGTTTTTTTTCCCGCTTTGACAGCCGCACATCTGTCAACACTTGCTGGTATAATGAGCCCCTGAAGTGATCCACAAGGTTTTTCTAATACATGAGCCACATGTGTCACATTAATACACAGTTCATGCAGATTTGTGGAGGTTGTGGGTGATGAAGACAATTGCAGTTGATTGTGTAAGAGGAGAGGCATGATTGTGTTACAGGTATTGTTAGTGAACAGTGTATATGTATATAAATATAATATTAAGTGTACTGTGACAGGCTGATAATTCAACGATTTCAGTTTAAACTGTATTTATTTGTTCAATCAACATTTGATGCCAACTGCTGCTATGCACATTATATTTATTTTGCACGTTCCATAAACACAGAAGTGAATGAAAGCCTCACATTAAATAAGCAAAGTCAATATTAAACTAAATATACCAGTGCCGCAAAAATAAATGTTAGTGCAGAGCCCCACACTCATTTTACATTTTGCCTATTCTCTCAATAAGTTGCTTTGTGTTAAGATATAGTGCAGAGGGGGCTAACCGGTCCTTGAGACCCACTGCCCTGCTTGTTTTCCAAATATCCCTACACTTACAGTAGTTTAGTAGTAGTTTACTGCATTTTAAGAAGAGTTGGAAGGTGTTAGTTAACTTTTGATAAATCTAATTATTTACTTGTTGCCTCGTGTAAGATACACTGGATAATAGCATCTGCCAAAAGCAACAGCTACGTTTTCTTGATCAAGAAACCCAAAGCACATCAACTGAACCCCTCAACTTACAAACTGTGTAACAAAATAGATTTTTTAGGAACATTGCAGCATGAATAAGGGTAAATTATGTTATTACTTGGATTATGTTGATCCAACAGCAACATGCACAGACTAACTTGCAGAAGGTGTTAAGTCCCTGCCTTGTTACAAACCTTAAGTACAGTGTTTACACATAGATGGAAAGGACATGTTGTTGTTTTCTACATGTGTAGTGTGCTATTCTGGATCTACAAGTGCGCTGTGGATGTCTCCACTGACATACATGCAGTAAATGAGGAGTTTCGATCATGGCACATTGAATTATTACACAACAAACACTGATTATTATATAACCAACCTGAAGTTGCTTTTTAATGATGGAGACTGAGGCGACGTCTGATAACAGGTAGATATTCCGCTCCTGTCTAGAACACAACCTCTCGGGTTCATGTTGGTGTTGCCACGTGTGGTTTGAAGATTGTGACTGAAAGCGTGGGTGTACATGTGAAAAGATACAGCTAGTGGAGAGACAGAAACGAGGACAGGGAGGTTGGTGGCCTTAGTGCTATGACACTGTAACTTCCAGATTGCATTATATCTGAACACTAAATATATGGCAGTAATGACAAAGGCTTCTGAATTTATTTTTAGCATTTGTGTATTTGTCACCTGCGAATTGCACAAATCATTTAAAGAGTACATTTGGCTTTATGCAAGTGCTTGTGATTAATAAAAGGTGCCAGATCAACTGTACTTAATCACGAGCATGACTGTGGGTCACTCACAGTGCTCTGCTAGGCTACTGTCCATTAGTGGCATGAACATAACGTCATGAAATGTATCACGAACTATTTTTACTATACCCATCATATCATGTCAGATAGTTCTGGTAAACATGTTGACCTTGTGCTGTGTGTACATATATTTTAGATGAGTGGTTTCCCCAATTCCTCTAAGTTGTAGATTAAATGTGCTGTGGCTAAACTAAGGCTTATCAGTGTATAAGTGTAAGTAGGTAACATACCCTGTTCTCTTTAAAGAGAGTTCTCTCACATCACTTACTACAGTAAAAGAGCTTTGTTTTTGTATTTACGTCTTCTTGAGGAGTTAATGGGTTTTTCCTTTCATTGCCACATCATGCAGTATACATGAGATCTGAGTCACAGGAACATTGCGTGCAGGATGAAGTCAGGAAGCATCACCCTTCCAGTCAGAGATGCATTTAAATTTAGCCTTGCAACTTGTGATATAGTTAGCTGACCTCTGCCTCCTGTTGGGATGCTAAGCTTGTGTTGTAGGACTCCTCTGTCAGGGAGGAGGAAGAAAGGTGACTGTCTGAAGAGTGTGAACAAACAAAAAAGGAAGATTGTTTTGACGCCACCTCACAGATTAATATTTCGCGACAACCTTGGTCTGTTCCCAGGGTCCCTGGTCCACTGGCCAGCTGGTGGTTTTAATGTTGTCATAGACCAGGGCCAGCATAGGAGAGATGTGGGGCGACATGAAGCTCAGTTGGTTGAGCAGTTGTCCATAAACCAGTCAGTGGTTCGATTCCTGGTTCCAGGAAGACCGGGAATCAATTAAGGGGATCAATAAAGTATGGCATCATTATGTAATACTGGCCTGACTGACAGATGTCAATCACAACTTGCTGTGTGTAGGGCTGCATAGATGCTCAGTGCTGTTAGACCCCCATCTACAGGTAGCACAACATTAAACCCAACAGGTGGTATTAATGCTGTGGCTGCTCAGTGTATAAAGAACTTGGGAACAGGCCAAGGGTGTTGCACTGGTGTTAATTTATTTAATACACAATCAGCCATCATTCTTACTGTGTTTATACCTGCAACAGAGCTGCTGGACCAATAACCCTGTGGACACGATTATATTATTATGTGAAAGTACGTGGAAATCCGGTGGCATATGAAGATGCACCTCATTGAAATGTCAGGAATTAGATATTTTTGGCTCCTCTTAACGTCATCTCACCAGATATCTTTATACAAGACTGGTTTTTAGTTGAGCTGTAATCCATTTATAACCACAGTTGTGTACACAGAAGCAGTGTTACAGTGTGATTTTCTTAGTCAGCTGAAGAGCTCATAGGCAGGCAAAAAAAACACCTTGTTCAATTCAAGGCAAATCTAACTTGTGGTTAATTGGTGCTAGTGGTGATTTTGCTTTGGCTGCATGTGGTCCAAAGAAGAACACCTTGCTATTAAAAGTGTATTTTTGTCACCCAGATGTTTTGAATGAATGTTGAAGTGCACTGCAAAAAAGAGGGAAATCATTGCGCATCATCTGGGGGGGGTGCATTATCAAGGTACTTTCTGTTTTATGATGCTACGATTATCTTGCTGAAGACAAATTGTTTCAAATAGCAGGAAGTAGCAGAGAAGTACAGGCTGTTATTATTTTCCGGTGTTCTTTTTGTACATGTATCATATTTCGACAGTCGTCTTTTCCTAAATATCTCTTGCATTTTATTATTTATCATATGAACTGTTGTGATTATTCAGTATATTCTTACACATAAATGGCAAATGCTGCTTCGAGGCAACAATACAGGCAAGGTCACAGCCAGGGCACAGTTTTACGTATTTTTGTTAGTGCGTGGTGATCCACTAGTGCCTCATTATTGCATAAAAAGTTCTCAGTAATGTTGTTCCAGACTGGTTAGGTGACCTTTCCAATTATCTGTGAGCAAGTGTTTGCACACAGGACCCCATTTCCATTGATAGACATGTTATTATTAGTGATTTGAGCAGACTTTATGTCTAGCTGGAGGTTGTCTTTACTTGCCAGCTGTTGCTCTGAACCAAACTTTGTTTTGACATTTACCCATTTACTGTTGTGAATACTGTAAAATTGAGCTTTTTGTTTACTCACATTCAATAGCTTGTTAACAATGGGCTGCTGAGGCAATAATTAGACATGGTAGTCATCCTGTGTTAATGTGATCCCCGTAGGAAGCTTACAGAAATGTGTCCAACCAAATACAACAGACCAGTAAGCTGCTGTTAGCCATAAATATCTCAATTTATCAGTGAGCCTGTGTGTTGAGTTTACTGCCATTGCATAAGAACAAGTCTTGTTCAGCATCAGTGTTTTTTGGCTCCAATCAGGCTTGCTAATGCCCACAACACCAGCTGCTATGTGTGAGGTTATGGTAATCTAGTACTCTGCTTCTTAAACTTGGCACAGCAGCTGCATTCACAGGGAGGGGTGGGGGGGGGGGGGGAAGCAAGTTACAAACTGAAAGAAGTATCAGGGAGTATTTGTTTCCAGAAATGAATCTCTAATTGCCTGAGTGGTTTCAGTAGGTTGGTGGTTCTTGGAAGATTGAGAAGTTCTCCCTGGAAATCCGGAGGGAGAAAAAAAAAAATTCACATGGTTTCTCAGGAGTTTACAGGAGCACCGAAGCGTGATGAAGAAAAGGTGCCCTTTACACTGAATGAGCTCAAACACAACAAACTAAAAATTACCTTGTTCTTCATCAATGACTTAACAATTAAAATGGGAAGCTGCTCTGAGGGTAATCTCTACATATAACCAAGATAATTTAGCAAATTTATGTGCAATAAAACCTGTGCAGCCCACTCTTGACTTGTTAGGACTGTTGAAACAGTTTGATCTGTACTGTTTAGCCAGCACTTTCACATTTAGATTTGATAATTATTACTTCAGTTATTTAAGAGGAGGTACTTTAAGAAGCCTGCTCACACCTCTACTCTCTTATTTGGGTTTACTTAATCCTTAATATACCGTTGGTACTCATAAAGTGATCTGGGTCTCATTCAGATGGTCATTCAGAGAAATATAAGCAGCAAATAATAACATTACTTAAGTGCATGTGAATGCAGCCTATGTGACCTTACATGTCTCCAGTGGAAGGTATGTTATTGGAGGCTTTTCCTGGTGCAGGGGGCCTCTGCAGATTAGATGTTGTGTTGATTGATTCATCTGGACCTCTCGCTGCATTTTCCTCAGGACGAACACTTGGCCATCAAATCCCTCACAGTGGGTTCATTGTTTTGTGTTGTAACAAACACCATGACCAAGCATTCCTCAGAATCACACTGTTGAAAGCTAAAATGAGATTGTACTCCTGGGCACAATGCATCTTTTTTGCCCTTTAAAAAATCTAATGTATTCTAAGATGTGTAATCAGCCCTTTTACCAAAGAGAATGTAAATATTGGGCAGTTCTGGGGTAAAAACACAGATTATAAATTACCTTATACCATTTGTTGTGTATGGAACTACAACACTTTTTTGCCCCTTTGCAGGTAACAAACTGTAACACTGACACAGTATGGCAAACTGAGTAGATACAGTTGCATAATACACATCAAGTATACGTAGAGCAACATTAATTTGGAGACTTATGCTTTCCTGGTGAACTAAAGTTCACTATTCACTCTGCAGTTCTCCTACAACTCTTGGGGGATGTATCAGACTCTAGCTGCAAAATATTCCACTGTGTTTATGAGAGTGTTTTGCTAAAAACTGCTAGCAGGTGCTGTCAAAAATGAAACTGAACCAAAATGGTAAAGATGCAGGCTGGAAAACCAAAATAATTAAATTAGAATTTATGAAGATATAGAAAAAAATACTGTTAGCCTATTGGTGATTGCAGCTTGCAGGCAGCATTTACTAGTGCAAAGAAATTATTATTTTCCATCCTTCTTTTCCAGTGAGCTACTGCTCTTGACTACATTTACATGCACTTAAATAACAAGGTTACTAAGAGAAAGCAACTTTTTCACCTCCATTTTGGAATTGTTTTGGAAATGTGGCTTCACTGTATAATCAGAAATGCTGCCTTCTCACTTTGTGTGTATGTGTTTGTGTAACTGCTGAGTAAACTGCTGTCCAAAAGAAATCTGTGATGGAAAGTGACTTACTCAGATTTGTACAAGGCCATTTTCAGTTACTTTGATTTAAAAACAAAGGCAGCATCCTTCTGTAATGACGTTTTCCAGGAGAAATCTACTTCCATACTAGTGAACTAGCTCCCTTTTTAGGTAGTCTATTTCATCTATGCTATCTATTTTAAATCCCCCAAAAGCTCTTCTGTTCTAAATATTTAGCTGGAAATATTTAGCCCTTTGCCAAAGTTTGGCAGGCAGAAATGTTGAGTATTTGTTTTCAGTCTGTCAACCTGCCTGCCTTCAACTTTTAACCCAGGGGTTCCCTCTTTTTCTCATAATTTCTTTCTTTCCCATTCACCTTGGCAGAGTTAATTGTGCTGATGAGAAACGGCTGCAGTACTTTTAGCCTACAGAGAACAAGCTCTCATAAATATTCAAAAGGAGCAATAACTGTTCCACTCTGCTCACATGCACCACATACATCCCTATAGTATGTACACAAACAAACTTAGTTGTTTTCACCCACAAATAGACATACAAGATGTACATGTTATCATCTCTCCACACACAGTTCCACAGTTTTTATTCATGAGCTTCTCTGCTGCCTACTGATTCACCTGTTCATGCTGCAGTGAGAGTTAAAGGTAGTGTGTTTCATAACATGGGCATACCAGCAAGGTGAAGAAGGACTGGTTCAACTGAGGAAGATGAGGAGACAGATAAATCTCCATCATTCCATAATAACAATAATAATAATAATAATTATGATGATGATAATGATAATAAACAAACAAGCTCCAGCCAATGCAAAGTATTATTATCCTGTCTAGGTTTTAGTTCACCATGGCAATCTGCTCTCTATACAGTAATTATTACTGGAGTACAGAGAGAAATAGCTAAGCTGCAGCTGAGCCACTATTATAAGACAGCATCAGATAATGATTCAGAGGATAGGGCGGCCTTCACATGGATAGGATGGTCTTCACAAACTCTCACTTCCTTGGTTCTTTGGTTCCTTGCTCTTTCCGTTGTTTCCTTCTCTCCATGTATTTTTAGTAAAGAGAACTAAGATGCAAGGAAACAACGCAAAAAAGGGAAATATGGATGTAATAGATGCAAATATAGATTTACCCATAGTGACACTATATTATCATAAAAACTTGCTCCATTTGCCCTAATGGATGAGAGTTATAATTACTATGACTGCTGTGGCTTGTCACTAACGCTGGGCAGTATGGCCAGAATAATATACTGCATTTTAGGATTCTGGAAGCTCCTATCTACAGTAGAAGTAGAATAGGGATACCTATTGTAAAGAAACAAGGTTCAGTGTTTCAGTGTTCGAAAAGTCACTCCAAATATTCTGGATATTACAACCTGTTTGAAGGATAAAACATAAACATGTTGTTATTGGGGTTTTGATGAAATGAATGATGCTTCGCTTCTCTTGGTAGGGTGGGGAACTTTCAAATTTGCTATATTGTAATCATCTACAGTAGATTTTATTTTGAATAAGGCTTTGTTTTGATTAAATTCAATGCACATTAAGAGACAAATTCGAAGCTCGTCAGCGAAACACTATATCACACATTTTTCAAAGACCGCAGGATTTAAGTAACGCTGTGAAGAAGGCTCAGTTTCCTCTTAGCTACAGTAAGGAAACTATATTTTTGGCTCTGAGATTCGACAGGGAGGATGAATGAGATGGGGGTTCTGGGGCTGAACGCTGACCCTGGACCTGCTGCGTCTGCTCCTGTGTGATATGAGCTGCCTGAGGATTATGGCTGCTCAGAACATCGGGCCTTCAGAGATCAGCTCTGTTGTGTAGTAGCTCTGATAGTTACCAGAAAGGAGCGGCTGGGCCCCAGCAACTCCATCAGAAAGAAATGTCTGTGAGGGTTTGTAGCCGCTTGTGTATTGCCTTGCTACCCAGACAAAAACACAACACCTTGGGAGCAATACTCTTGTTGATTTGGGAGTTTTGCAGTTGTTATCAATGCTTATCTGCCAAGTGAAGGCCTGGCTATAATAATGGCCCTTTCATTATAAATGACCTTATTAGGAACGGAGCTTACTTCATGCCGTTTGCAGGGTGGCTGATGCGTTTGTGTGTCCTTGACAAAACCAGCTGGAGGCACAGGCCTTTGGAGAGTAGACATTTTTATCAAGGAACCTCATTTTGGCTAGTGCCCAGGGCCTCTGGTTTACACTTCAGGACATGCTTTGTTTAGAATATTAAATTTGACTTCAAGATAAGAATAGAAAAGGAGAGTTAAAATTAGTGGTTTGGCTGATTAGTGTTTATCGCTATCCACCACCACCTATTTCAATACTGTACACTGAAACGTGTAAAGGCAATAAGCAAATTATCAAATTACCATTCCCACTTGAGTCCTGTTTCATATGCACTGTGTGAATTTAGAAATACTGATCAAGTTCAGTCCACGTTATAAAGATGATTAAACTGAGCGAAAAGGAGCAAAAAAAACAAAACAAAACAAAAACAACAACAACAAAAAAAACTGTATAATGAATGCTACTGTAGATTGGCTACTAACCTCTGTGTGTTTTCTAATGTGTGTGAAGACAGTTGAGTTGTGGTTTTGTACAGTGTTGCACTGTTGCACAATGTATCGGTGCTACTTTTCAATAACTACAGACACACACACACACACACACACACACACACACACACACACACACACACACACACACACACACACACACACACACACACACACACACAGATAGATCCCTCTGTCCTGGTTAAAAGCAGCTCATCCTGCTCTTAGTCTAGATGTTGATGCCAAGTTTCCTCTAGGGAACACCATCAACAGGAAGTGTTGAAATGAGGAACTGTCCAAACAGTAGGACATTTTACACGGGCTAGCAGAAGGTAGCAAAAAATAAATCCTAATGTTTTATAGTATACAGAAAATAGGCAATAACAGCTAAGCTTTTTAATATGGTATGTCACTAATTATTAAATGAACAGAGAAAACTAGTGATACACATAAGAACTATTTTTCTCAATAATAACATGAAAGATCAGAATTTGTTTTGTGTTATTACTTTAGGCACATTGGATTTATTAATACTCTTGACTTGGATTAAGTTTAAATCACATTTTATGACAAATTAATGCAGAAAACCATGAAATTCCAGTTCTTACAGCTGTATATAACAGGCTTCCAAAGTTCATTAATAACTAAAACAAATGTAAATATACACTGTGCAGAGAAGACACAAGCCACACTTCCATCACTCCCAGTGGTATAAACACACATGAAATGAATTGAAAGTAAAGTATTATTTATTACAGTGCAGTTTCATCTATCACCGTGAATTAGCTCTTGTTTTCTGTAAACATGCCCATGAGTGCTGTGAGCTTCTCAAATAAAACTTCACATTTTGTTCTTGTGCTGACTATAAAAAGACGACAGAAATGATGTTGTCCTTGATGTAGTTTTGTTCATGGGCCTATTCTGTAATGTCTCAGTCTCCTAGAAGTTCCATTACTTGTATTTTTGCACCTGGACATATTTCAGCATTTGCAGCTACTATCTCTATTTAAATCCACTCACCTCAACCTCATTATTCACCCGTTAATCACTTTCTTTGTTATTCTCCCTTGAAATACATAACATTATCATCCCACCTCATGTGTGCATCTTAATTCAAAGCATTTTAATCTATTTAATCACGAGTTTGAAAATGACAGTGTTGCTACCCAGGAAGCTCAGAACGGGGCTGGTTGATGCTCAGGATTGTTAATGTCAACTTCTAGAGTTTAATTTAACTCCAAGCTTCAACATACTGTAGCTGTTCTTTCTGCTAAAGGCCAATGAAACCATGCTCAACACCTACCCACATTTTGCTGCTTTTGTCTTTCTATTTTTGTGGGAGTGTAACTGTGTGTCTGTCTTCACAGTAAAGCAGTTATAAATGTTTGTCTTGTTATACGGTGAGGACACTCGTAGACATAATGCATTTAGTAGCCCCTAACCCTGACCAAAATCTAATTCTCACCTTATGCCTAACAAGCACAGTACTTTATGTATTTTCAGGTTTCTGCCTCACTACTACCTTAAGTAATAATATAATGCACTTTTAATGTGCTTGACATCTGATTTCAGATGTCAGTCACAAGTAGTCTATATCTTACTTTTTTTAATCTTGGTTGTACAATAGTTCATAAGAATATAACAGCACTTCAGGAAATGAGAACTAGTGACTCTACCTTTCAGTGCAACCGCAGTAGAGCTGCTTTGTCCTTCTGTCACTTCCACTTAACATGTTTTTCGTATTTGTTTTGTTCGTGTAGGTTTATTTTTGATTCCAGGAACTAAATTTAGCTGTGCACCTCCTAATCTTATTTCCCTAAACCAGGTGGGAAGTTAATGGGACCACTGCTTACGGCACAACAACAGAGTGGTACAACAGCACAACAACATTGTGGTGATGAATGTCCATTAACTCTTGTGGTGGCTGACTTACAGTAATTATTTTTGTTAGGATGTTTACGTGTGTCTGTGTGTTCGTGTTCGAGTTGTAACATGTTTATCAGCAGCTGAAGCACATTGGTGCGCCCTGCAGGAGCAGTGTGACTCTCTCACTGTCTCTTTTCCTCATTTCATTTACACCTCGTCCTTGTGAGACAAAACATTCACACACAGGTATACAACTGAGCGCACACATCGCACACAGAGAAACGTGCAAACACATACGGTACATACATACGGAAAGCGACATCCACACTTTCTTTTGTTTTTATTTTTTAATAAATTTGCAAACAAACTACTTTAATTTTGTCATTATAGGGCATTGTTTGTAGAAAATAATAATTTAATCTATTTTGGAATAAGGCTGTAACACCACAAAATGTCTAACCTGAATCTAGAGCTCCACTCACCTTCAATCAAAGGTTTTGTAATTTCATTAACATTTAACAGTTAACATTTAACTAAGTGTAACCACAATTGCACAGCAATGCTGTGTTCTTTCTATAGTTTTAGTTTTGCTGTTATCTGTAAATCTGTTTCTTTATTAAACTCCAAAACACAGTTTTCTGCCCACTACTATGGTTAGTAGTAGTATTAAGAGGCTATGACCTCGGTGCAGTATATGCACAAAAGATGTATGACTTAATTGGATAGAGATGAATACATAAAGATTAGTGACCACAATTGAACCTGTGTTTCACCTTGAATTAAAAGCTGAATTAGCAATGCAGAATGATACTATGTTCAGCTATTGTAAACTGCTGCACTGTAGGGCTGCTTCTAAAGATTCATGTAACAATTAATGTTTGATTTGAAAGAATAGGTTATTTTTTATTAGCTGGTTAAATTACCAATAAACATTAACCATAACTTCTGCCTGGAAAAAATGCATTTCTCGCTTATTTTAACATGAAATATATGAATGAAAGAATAATTTAATAACTGAACTTTCACCTTATGGTACTAACTTTTTATAGCAAAAGTTATTATGCATGGTCTAATGGCCTAATTAGGAAAGGTTTTGTTTACTGTATTCTGCGATTGTGGGGCAGGTGAAACCTTTTGAGGTCTGACTGTTTCTGAAATGCAAATGACCTGCATTCTGTACAGTCTCTGAACACACCAAACATGCTCTGACTAGAGGAGCTAATGCTAATGCCTAATGCTCACATTCCTAGTGTTGATTGAAATCAAATAAAACCGTCTCTAAAAGCTAGGTTTTGATATTTCTAATAAACACTCTCATCACACTACACACACTGGTCTGTTTTTATTTTCCTATTAAACTCAAGTGTATTGTGGAAGCAATAATTAGAACAAGATCAGGAATGATGTTTGACAGTATTTTATCAAATTTGGAATCTCTTATAAAATCTCTTTAGACTTTTGTTTAGTTGAAAATTAACACATGAACAATGAATATGTGCCGTTTGCAAAAAACATATAACCTGATATTCAAGGACTCACTTCAAAACATAACACGAGTGGTAACAGCCCCACCAAAACAGCCTGTTATGCTTTTCACACAGGGTAAATGTCTGTTTGAGCCTAAGGCTTGGTTTTGCTGCCTTCTGTTGCTTGAAGCATGGATGATATTCAGATTAGACAGCCACGATGATGCAAAATCATTAACGATACAGAAAACTCAGCTTAGCTATAGACCATAGAATCTGATCACTAGTTGTTACCTGAGATATAATCCGATACAGGGTGTGAAATTGAGTTTACCCAAGCTAGATGGACATACAGTGTAGATTCTCTTGAAACAAGATGCTGGGTCTCAACAGGGCCTTTACTCTTTTCTAGTTCGAATTCTGTGTCTCTTAAGTTTGTGTTTTACCAAATTTCTGTAATTGTTTTCCTTTTTGCCATAAATAAATCTACTGTTAAGTAGCAGCCTAAAGCAGAAAACAATTACCCTCTAAAAGATTAGCAAGGATGCAGATGCTGGAGGCATTCATCCTTATACAGAAAACAGTGCTGTCCGTCTAACTACAACCACAACAGCATGTGTCTTTTTTATGCCTCTCATCCATTCAGTTGTATTTTTGCTGATATATTTAAGGATTGCAATTTCTCTATTGTCAAAGTTCATTCTTGAAAATAAACATCAGGATGATGATTGCTTAGTCACATGAAAGGACACTGGCTGTCTCTACAGTGGTGTTATCCTGGAACAGTTTTTATTTAAAGATTAGATTGTCACTCGTTCAGTATGTTAACCCTCATCTCAATCTGAACGTGGACACGTGGCTGCTTTACCCAATAAAAACAACAGCACTCACAAAGAAAAGGCATGAAAAGAGTCAGAAGAGTCAGTGCCTCAAATACAGTGGCTTTGTGAAGATCGAACGTGGCATCTTCTGATGTAAGGCTTCATTTCCTCTCGCCAAGTTGGATGAGCATACAGACGAAAAAAAAAAACAAAGAACAATCAAATTGTGCTATACAGCATGTGGTATAGCACAAATGATTACAGTGTAAAATTATACATATGCAGGATTCGTTTGGATTTGTACACACACAGCTATTAACTTTCTGTGATCCAAGCCTGTGTCTGTGAACCGTTGCAGCGATGGAGTCTTGAGTAGCATGAGCACAAAGCCTTCTGTGTCTGAGTGGTAGTCGGAGCCGTGATATTGTATATGTAATTTCCCAGATCAGCGATCAGTCTATGTAACATGAAGATTTTGTGAGACAGCACTGATGGAAGGGATACAATGGGCTCATTTAGGAGGCCGGCTAGTGCTAAAGCTGGCTGCTGCTTGTCTTGATGTCGAGAGAAACTGGCCCAACCACAATCAAGTTGGAGCCTATCTGCATGTGGTGCAGATAAAAGACATGGACAGAAAACACGACACACACTAGTTGTCGATTGTCTCCATGATGCGGCGCTTCCTTTGTATCGCAGGTGTTATTCACCTGAGACTGAGCTGAGTTGACAGCGTGAGTCTTGAACTTCTATCGCTCCAGCAGAGAAACAAAAATGCAAAAAATACTAAACTCAACAAAGAAACACGTTTAAAAGCTTCAAACCACTCAACAAGAAAAACAAGGTGCTTCATGTGACGCTAACTCCTGGGCTATCATGCACGTGTCAATGTAAAAAGAGGGATGGAAACATCACCAGAATACACATAAAGCTCACAAATAATGAGCTCTGTTAGTTTTGGACAGGATTTGAGTCTTATGCAATACCAGTCCTCTGTAATTAGGCTGTGCTGGACTTTGTAGAGCATGAATAATGTGCTGCTTGGGCTTAAACAACTTACCAAGTTCACTTACATAACAAAGGCTGTTCGTTACATGTGTATGTACTGATCCAAATACCTCTAGCGGCATTAGTCAGACCAAAACACCTGTAGGAGCTTCATGTGATACTAACATGTCAGTGAAGTACATAGGTTCAGACCCAACCACATGTAGGTGTGAATGTGTTCAAGCAACAGTGCATCTGGTCGGAGAGGCAAAGGAGATCGCTTACATATACCTGGTCGCTAATTCTGAGCTGAAAATGTGTATTTGTAATGACAGTGCAGAGCAGCATGAGCTGAATCCTCTAAACAGAACATAAAAAGCTTCACGGAGTGAGGAAACATCGTGGGACTGCTGAATCAGAATTAGATGATCTGGGAAAGATGTGAGGAACTCGCAACATCTACTTCCGGAAGGTCCCGGTGACATCTCTGAAGTCTTTTCAGAACACGGCCGCCTGGAAAGTTGTAGCAGAAATTCATATTTTATGAAATAAAGCTACAGCTACACTGTAAGTAACTGGTCGAGGCTGCAACAGCTAATTATTAAAATCTTTATCTTAAGCAGCTGTGATATATTAAGCTGGAGACCTGTCCACGTGTGAAGACTCCTCAGCGACAGCTGTGTGTCAGAGGTAGGTTGTGTTGCAGCGCTGGGTCAGTCTGGTAGGTAACCTCCACGGTTTCAGGTAAATGTGACATGATGCCAATGTGCAGCAACAATCAGTGCAAAGAAAATCTGTTTGAAAACGGGAATGCATTTAACAGAATATATGACGTTGAGCAGAACTTGTGTTGTGACAAATTTCAATCTACTACATTGTGTAAAGTTCCCAGTGTGACAATCAAATGTATGGCTTAGAACTTGGGTAATAGTGAGAAGGAGTCTTTCTTTTGAGCTTTAGTCTTGAAGTGAATCTAGCAGACGTACATATACACGTACATATACTGGACCACTCAAATACACACAACACAAATAAATCCACAGTTTGTTCACATCCTGAGAGGATGGAAGAGAGACTTCTGTGTTTTTCTGTATCTAAAAGGTGAGCCGTGTCCATGCTGTATGCTCTGCTGCTACCATTTTGCCTTTTGCAGAGTGAGTCAGCTGAAGCCAGGAAAACAATCGGACTGAGAGTTTTCAGGGGCGGTGGAGGATGTACTGAAATGTCAGAAAAGTGGATTTCGCATTACAGGACTCTTTTAATGAAACAGCGGGCCAGGATCATAGTCCCAGTCACTGAGAATAAGGTTAGCTAAACTCAAAAAAATGAGAGAAACTCATAAAAAACTCTATAAAACCTATAAGTCACTTTCTCATTACTTGTGGTGAGAGTCTGGGCTGCCTCACATCCTCTGGGGTTCTGTTGTATTTCAGAGACTATTGATCCCGGTGCTCCTTTGCAATCTGTCTCTCCTTTCACTGCTTATTGATGCTGGAGTTTTAGACTAATGCCTTCTGAATAAACACTAATGTGATCATGTGCAATAAATGAGAACAAATGGGCCAAAACAACAACAGCTGGAGAACAGCGTGAGCAGAACGAGCAAACAAGCAGCAGTGTTTAAAAATACAACGTCAGCTCGGTGTGTCACCCCGACGGACGCACAAGGTGATACTCGTAATTATGTGGGCAAAATATTTGTGTAACGTGAGACGTGTCCAGCATCCACAGTGGTACAAATATGCTGAAAAATCTAAACACCCCCCTTAAAATAAAACATTTCTGATTAAATTCTCTCCATTATGAGGAAGAAATCTCATTCAGAGTAATTTCATTCTGGGCTTTTTTTTGTGTTGCTTAAATAGCTTTCAGTAGAGCTTAAATTGTTTGATTGGTTAATTCCTTTACAAAACCAGCTAGTGTGTGGCATTTTTTAAAAAACAAAGATTTAATTACAGAAAAATCAATGGTTACTAAGAGGAATCAATAGTTGCCAAATTAAAAATACACGTAGCAGGTGAAGACTTTCGTGAGGCCCAAGCACGTTGAGTCTCTGCTGTGTCCTATAGCCTTTGATAGAACTTTTTTAGAGAAACAAATCTAATTTCAATGGATTTGGATGAAAACGAGAGCAAGAAATGCGAAATAACATAAATATATTATATTTTCAGAGCACTGTATAATGAATCAGTAGATATTTTGAATTCAGACTCTCAAATATGACGGCAGACTGTGACTAGACCTTACTATGAAGTAAATATAAAGTGTTTATCGGGAATGATTAAACCGTAGGTCCTGTCACATAGAAACACGATAAAGATACAGTATTATTATGAATAATGGCATTTTGGCAGTCCGCTCCTGGGGCCACAGACCAAATAAACCAACTGTGGCACACTCTTTGCCAAAAGTGGCAAACATTTAATTTGGGATTTTTGGGCCATGTTTACTCATTTAACTGAAGTGGTCCCCATCTGTTGAAATGAAATTGCAAGTCACAAATTTGCCACTACCCATTTACTGTATTAATTGCAGGTTTGATATTGTACAAAAAACGAATTGTACCTGTCACGTTCATTGTTCAGAGTTAGTGAATTATTCGTTGCCTTTTGCTGAAATGCTCTCAGCAGGCCACTGTCTTTAGTAATTGATTTTTGTGAGGTAGATTTCCATTGACTTTGCAAAAGGAGATTAAAATGTCACACTGGAAAAAGAAGACTAATGACTGACTAGAAACTAATGGCCTCAGTTCCTCTGAGTCCCTTCAGGAAGAAGTTCACTTCATATACACTTATTCCCCTTCTCATTCAGACTTGAGTAAATAAGCCGGGATCAGACTTCAGTTAATAGATTGTTATATAACTACAGCTTTTTACTAATACCAGCTTATTCCCAGCTCTTTAACATAATGCTGATGATGAATAGACCCTCACTCATTATTAAAGTGAGATCACTCCAGGCTAGTGTGTTGTCCAAAAGACAACTGCAAAAATTGGCAGCTTGAAAATAAACATCAAATGTGTCACATCAACCAGATCTTTTCTTTGTTGTTGTCAACCGGTGTGACAGAACAAGAAGAAAACATTTAAAACCACCAGTAACCTGGGCACTCTTCTCTTCTGTGAAGACTTCACTGCCTAATAGCTGTCTACAAGTGTGCTGATTTGGTTTGGTTTTTCTTTTAGTACGTAATTATAGGCATGATGGTAGGTCTGAGAGTTTGTATTTGATGTAGGTACATCAGCGCTCTGAGCTACTGTAAATTCTTCCAACATTAGTGTCAACCTGCTGCTGTTTAATAGATATAATACCTACCATGTTCACTGTCTCAGTTTAGCTTATTAGCTTCCAATCGTTTCAAACTACACTAAATAAAAAGTACAACAGAGACTTAATGGAAGTCAACAGCATCAGTAATTCTAGCTAGTCTGGCCCACGGTGGTCACGACTATGCTGTTGGCATCAACAGATGTTGAGCACAATCGTCAATAGAGATGGATTGGTCGAGAGAAAGATGGTTCCTGCCTGTCAGATAGCACGTAGTGCACATGAGATCATGTTGTTTTGAAAGCCTACTGATCTCAAGATGATTCTCCATGCATATTGCACCCTAACCCCAAGAAATAGTCTCAAAATGCAGTCTGCTAAGGGGACTGTGCATCCATCAAGGCCTTTCAGCAAAGGTAGGACAGTATTGAGAATCTCACAGAGCTCTTCACATAAATAGAAAAGTTCACCAAGTGTAAATTATGTTTATTGCCACTTAAATTGTGTGAGTTTTTTTATACTTTATGATAAAATGTTCATGTAACCTGTACAAGGAAAAATTAGAAATGTAATTTACCAACTAGTCAAGGTGAGATGTATAAACAAATAGCACTTTAAAATGGATCGAGTCTGCTCTTTTGTCATCTGTCACATCATTCAACGAATGTTTTCAGTGTTGTCTTTCAGACCTATAAGAGACGACAAAAGCACTGAAAATTACTAAACAACCAACCAACACTGTTTCTGAGCACGTGCCACGTGAGCTACAGATGTTCAGTGCTGATGACATGAAATCGGTCGAGCTTTCCCATCATCGCCTCGGGTTGCCTTGAAGCAGGATCTGAATAGACATGGTCAAGTGGGTGGATTCAAAGCCAAGAGGACCTGCGTTGCTTGAACAAGAAGATTTAACTGTGCTTTTAAGGAGGAATTGTTTATTCACCGTCAAATATATGTGAGGTTTAGATTAATGCCATTTCACACACACTGTATTTGAAAAATACTGTAAGAGGATGGGAAAAACGTTAGAGAAGCATATGAAGAAACAAAACTGTCAGCATGACTGACATTTGAGCAACACTGATTTCTCAAGGCTGACGCCACTGTCAGTATTGTGGCTTTCTCTATTGTTCCCAACCACGTGACACATCAGCGTTATACAAACACGTAATTATTAAAAACAGCAGCTGGATTCTAATTTATAGTAGCGTGTCATGCAAGAAGGCAGCAACAAAAAACAAAACAGCACACACAATGTTTTTGAACTGTGTGCTCGTATATCCCTCGAGTTGCAGCCAGAGAAGCTCATTCGAGCTCACGTGTGAACTTTCAACGTCAGTGGCCATTTTAACAATTTCCTGTAACTTGTGACCCTGACAATTCTGTTGGCTTCAGCAGAGTGAAAAAAAAATGTGGCCCTTGAGAAAGAGGGGGAGATTAGAAAAAGGTAATAACTGGCTTCACTGTAGCACGTGAATAAACAGACTCATTTCTACCACTTCTGGGGGACAGATGGCAACAACACGTGCCACAACCAAGAGCGCTGGTGCGTCTCCTCACAACATAGTCGTTTGGCCTTTTTTTTTTTTTTTTTTTTACAATTGATTAAATAATAATGAAAATTATTTAAAAAATAAATTTATATTTTTTTATATATCTCAAGTCTAAACACAGAGGAGGGTGTGAGTGTAAAAACAGCACTAACAGCATCATGACTCCCTCTTAGAAGATGTTAATTTGCCTCAGAGCAACCGCGACTAGTGCCACCCTATAAATGTGATTAGAGTTAGGTGACCATAATAATTACTATAATACACCAAAGAAAATGGAAAAAATACAACTAGTAATTCAGATTGTATCTCTGAGTGTGCAGGATTTACATTTTATTCGCATTATTATTTGTATTTTCTCTTTCTAAACTTGCTCTTTCCCTTCTACTACGACTTCTTCTGTCTAAGGTCTACCTCCTCATTAATGTGTCCACTCTCCCTGTTAATCTAAATTTGTACATATACATATTTAAACCAGTAATCTTTGCTTTACTAACTAAAGGCTATGTGTTATAGTGTGCGCTGAAGCATCAGTGAAATGTTCAACAAGATAAACAGGTAGAAGAAGTATATTCACTGTCTCAGGGGATGAGTTATTCACATAGTAGAGGCCGTGTAGAAGTATTTACGTGACTGTAACTCAGCAGTAATGCTGTGAATAAGCTTAAAATCATCTTAAAGCCTAAATGTCACTGTGAGCTCTCACCTGTAGTCAAATGCAGTCATTGTAACATAGGCCAAGTCTACTACTGACACTGCGAGCTCACATGAGGCGTTGAAAGCATCTTCCTCAAGGTCCAAGAACACCTGCACTGTTCTGTTCAGGCTGAGAGCAGCTTTGTCCAACTTAATTTATCTGCTGGAACATTTTGGTCTGGGCTGGTACACCTTCAGTCACGTTGACATGAAGATTGTGGATGTCAGGCAGCAGCCTTCACTTGAGGCAATTTTGGACATATACACAGCAGCATCATTAGGTATGAGAACATATTTACTTTTTGTCAGTGGATCCTTGTCAGTTTGGATTTCTGTTTGGGGAAAAGAGAAAAGAGATGCAGAGAAAAGCATGGTTTGTGAGGATGTCACTGTAAAGTTAGGTTCAGAAGTATTTGGACAATGAGTTTTTATGATTTTGCCTTTACACAAAATTCATATTGTGTGTCAGGATGTCCCTGTGTCATTTTTATAGGAGTCAGATTTTATGGTAGTGGTATTAGATGAAAGTAGCATCAACATCATTATAACCTACATTATTATATGAGACGACTCTCTCTGCTGTTACCACAGGTTCTCTGTGTCTGTTGCTTTGGATTTCTGCTTGTAACACATAGTGTGTCAGTGTGTGTGTTTTTTTTTTTCTACTGAACTGTGGTTCATACATGTTGTTATTCTCCAGAGGAGCTATATTACGGGACATTTTAAAGTGAAGAGGTTTGAATTGACAGTCTTTGCTTTAAGTTGATTCCCAAACTTTGTCATTTCTTCTTGTATGTTATAGAATGTAATCATTCAGATTAGAGTAAATTTGTGAAATGCAAAGAATAAAGACTTTATATTAAACATGGGGAACAGAAACATCACATAATTCCCACTTCATTATCACCTTGGAAACTGCAGTCCCATCTGAAAGTCCTCCGCCATTCTTTCTGACACACTTTCTCATCTCTGTCCTAATCTTTTTATGTCAAATTATCCATGTGAAGCGTTGACTGAGTGCAAGTTAATTATGAGAAAGACAGACAGAGGGAAAAAAAAACGAGCGGTGACCAGTCTGGCCCATTCTCCACTTCCACTGCAGCTGGAAGGCTGCCCCTGGCTGACTGGAGCACCAATTAGCATCCATGAAGAGAGGCCTTAGGAAATTTTTCTAAGTGAGTCCTGTGACCTGACATTCACCCTAGCATCATTGTGTATTAGCAGCCAGCCAAAAAGACCATAATGAGATCACACCCAAGCAGAGGGTGTGAAGTCCTGTGCATCCCATAGGGCAGAACGTTGGCACAAAGCACTGGGTGGAAATCCCACATGAGCTCTGATGGACAACTGTGGATTATGGAGCTCACAAAAGTGCACTGCAGGGTGTGCAGGTCAGGACTTGCACAACTTACTGTACTCCCACAGTGTCCCCCACATGACTTCATGTAGGACTAAACCTTCTCCAAGTCAATAGCAAAGTCCAAAGTCCACGTATGTGTTTGAGTTTTTAATCTTTCATCTATTTATTATCCTGTTTTTCTTCTTAAGGGTTGTGGGAGTTCTGGACCCAATCCCAGCTGTCATTGGGCAAGAGGCACGGTAAACCCTAGACAGGTCACCAGTCCATCACAGGGCCAAAAAAACACAACTGTATAGTGTAATTCATTTACAGTATGTATTGGGCCATAGATGGTCTAATAAATAACAGGAAATTAGAAAAGCTTAAGACATTGGCTTGATTAGTCAAGACACTTTAAGAACAAGAGATCATGACTGAAACAAGTTGGAATACAGTGGCAAGAAAATTAGAATTTCATGGTTTTCTGCATTAATTTGATCTTCATCTAAGTCAAGAGTTGGTGGTGGTAACATCACTGCCTCCCATGTAGGAGACTGGGGTTCAAATCCCAGCCGTGGCCTACCTCCAGTAGGGGTCCTTAGGCAAGACTTCCTCACGCCTACCCTGCCTACCCTTGTACCCTACTTTAGCGTCTGCTAAATGACTAAATGTAAATGTAAGAGTTTTAACAGATATAATGTGTCTAAAATAAAAAGAACAACCATAAAAACCTCATAGTGCCAATTGAAGTCAGGTTCTAGCATAAGTTAAGAAAATTGGTCTGGAGGTGTGGACTACTTCGACTGACAAAACCAAAACTGTCAAAGAGGAAACACGTTACAGCACTTTTCAGATCTCTGCACTGACTTCCTGTAGCTGGCCGCATCAGGTTCAAAGCCCTGACCATTGCCTACAACAGCACCGGCCTATTGAACTCCCTCATCCAGGTCTACAATCACTCCCACCCACTTCACTCTGCAAGCCAACAACGTCTTGTGATCCCCACACACCACCTCAAAAGATCCCAGGCAAAACATTTCGGCTCAGTGGTTCCACGATGGTGGAACGACCTCCCCACCCCTGCACGCTCAGCTGCCTCACTCTCAACTCTCAAAAACTTGCTGAAAACAGAACTCTTCCAAACCTTTCTATAACTGAAGCAGCTCTTCCTAGAGCGCTTAAATTAATAGTTCTTCTCCTTGGCTTAGATATTTGCTTGCTTTGGGCCTCGCTTTGGATAATAGCATCTGCCAAATAACTCAATGTGAATGGATATGTACTTTGTAACACTACTAGCACTAAGAGGTGTCTAAAACAGTTGACAACTACTTGACAAGTTAGAAAACAAGACTTCAGAATAACCAGTGAATATGATAAATGGATGGGTGGTACAGTAAAATGAGTGTGTGATCCCTCCCAGCTGTCAGTAATGCTAATAAACAGTAAACAGCAGTGCAGGGATTGTTTAGGCAGGCAACTCTGTGCCAGATGTTGCTAGTGGGTGTAGCTTTCATGTAGGTTGTGTCCATCAGCTCAGAAACAGCACAGAAAGTATTATTTACAGTTCTTTTCTCAAGACAGAAACAAGAAAACAATATTGGTAAATCTTTCCCCACGTCCACTTCAGGATCACTGTAGATGTAGTGGTATTCATACCATACTTTGTTTATTGCATACAAATGGGCAAAGGTTACCTCTATCACCAGTAAAGTAAGAGTTGGGTAATCTTTGCTGGTGTGGTTGTTTGCCTTTTCCACCGTCATATTCCAGATTTGATGCTGTAACATTGTAGGGCTGGATTTCGCAAGTTGACATTTCAAATATCTTAAACAAAGCATTTCAGATAATAATGAATACTTTATAATGAATACTTTATTGATCCCCTTGGGGAAATTGTGGGTGGACAGCTGCTAGACGGTATGTCAGCGCTACACTACGGGGTTTCGGTGTCTTGTCCAAGGACACCTCAGCAAGTAGCCAGGAGGAACTGGGAATCGAACCACTCACCCTGGGGTTCGTAGGCGACAGATAGAGGGTCAGAAGAGGTTCCTAATAAAGTATGATTATAAGACAAATATGCATAATATGGTCAACATTCATACCAGCTTAAATAAAACCAAAGAGGCAAATGCACTAGTTTAAATTGCACCAAGTAACTAAGTTTGACACATAATCAAAACAAAATTTGTTTTCTCCGCCTATATTTGTTTATCTTGTTGTTCATCTTTACCTTCAGAGGCTGTGCAACTTCAACATCACAAACACTTAACAAAGCACAAATAAATAACACTATAAAAACTAGAAGCTGCGTTTAAATGGGAAATAATATAAAAGTAAGTGAGACTTAACCCCCTGACAATCTAACAATAGCTGTTATCATTTATTTATTTTGCATATTATATTTTATGTTTGCGGTGCTCCTCAGCACATCTCCTGGTAGGTTTTGAGACCGATTGCTGTGTGGGATTGAGCACTAGACACTTTTGTTTTCACCCAATTGTCTGAATCACAGTTCATTGGTAAATATGCTTTAGAAGTATAAATGTGTGGCGTGAGCACAACACATTGAAGCTCTTATTGGATGATGATTCTGTCCTTGTGTGCAGGACAAGCTGAGCACAAATACTGACTGGTAAGACATGTTCAGTGTAGAAACTGTTCAAACAGGTTTCTGGCTAACAAGCTCCTGAAAGTCACAGACAGGAGGACAGAATGACACTTTCAGGTCAGGTCCAGTGATATATTTATTCCCTGCTATCATCAGGAGTTTGTGTGATGTGTGTCTTGCCCTCCAACTTTTCTGAATCTTTAAATCTTCTTGAATCTTACCCCGTGTGTGCTTAAACTCTGTTTGTATTGACTACTTGCTCAGTTGACCAGTAGTGTTGTCATTTTAAGTAGGTAGATTCAATCATCAGAATTCATTCATCCATTCAGATGAATTGATGAGCTTTTTATAAGTCTATGAGCGGGGTAGTTTAATACAGAGTGACCTGAAAAATCAGAGCACAGTGTTCCATGTTCTCACTGCAGACATCTGTGTCAGCTGAACAGTATGCACAGATGGAAAGATTCAATATGATGCCTCTTTGTTTTTCACCCTGTCCCCCCCTCCTACCCTAACATGTACATTGCCCTGTCTCTCCTGTATCGTCCCCATTAAGGGACCGAAATTAAATCCTTGGCAAAGCTCCTTCAGTAATCCTGGATTTCAGGACTCTGCACTTAAACAGATATCAGTCTGACATCATTCTGTTCTCTCCCAGAGTCTCACTCTTTCACTTGTCTTTTTCTTTTGACAAGAAGCAGGTCATGGTCTCAGAGATAATAACTTGCCTTTTAGTGATGGCACTCCTCCTGTGTTACAGTGAACTACTGAATCATAGACTTGGGGGTGACTGTTATGTCTCACCGATACAATGATTGACATTGTTGCAGTGTGTGTGTGAAAACACATGTCCGGTTAATCTCTCACATTTAGATTATTAAGAGAAACTTTTAATAATGACAATAATAAAGCTTTTTTGAATCTATTTTATATTATTGAAATCAAATCTTATCCAGGAACATTGTATATTGAACCGAAAAGGCCAATCAGTACAACAACTGATAGATAACACATAGATGGATATATAAGACCTCCGTGCTACTTGTCGAGGTGTCCTTGGACAAGACACAGAAACCCTGTAGTAGTGTCAATATGTACTTTCTATCAGCTGTCCAACTACAATTTCCTCAAGGTATCAATATAGTATGTCATTATTATTATTATTAGGATTATTGCCATAGGAAAAATCATTGAAATCATTCAGGAAGAGTTTTCTGAAGTTGAGACATGGTAACTGGTCAAGTTATTCATTTTCTGGATGTACAAAAAAATGTTCTCTGCAATCACAGCACTGGGTTTCAGGATTCAACAGTTTTCTCACCTAGAGGCACAAAAACATCAAAGATTACTGAACGACTGCATCATATACTGCATTTGACTGCTAAAATACTGTTTCGGCACATTTACAGTTATTTACATGGTGTTTTCAGAGAAAATGAGGCTGTGCCATAATGTTTAGGAAATGCTATTCTGCTGGAGAGCTTATCTATAATGTACAGTACAGCAGACAAATCTGTACCAGGTCATAATGTAAATAAGATTTGGCGTTTTTCTTTTGTTCATACTGAGATGTAAAATCATGTGGCATAACTGCAGCTTCAGTATCGAAGTAGTATGTTGAAATATATTCATACAGATTACTTGTATAGTTGACGGGGTACACTGTGCTTTTGCTCTCTGAGGCCCATTTATCTTAGGATCACTTGAGTGCAGGGACATTGAAATCAGCATCACCTTATTTCACAGTACCTGTACATGTTGCAAGTGAAGCTGAAGATCGTAACTGAACGATAGTGACCAAAAAGATTTTGTCAGTTTGTTCAGAAATGAGTTGAGCGTCTTTTAGAGCGAATATTGTCTCACAGCCCTGGGAACACATCACCTCAGGAGACAGGAGGAGGTGAGAAATTGGTGCAACATTCAACAGCATACCAACAAAGAGTGACAGCCAAGCTGTGGAATATGAACATTTTATACTTTGCATTCTCCCACTCGCTTCACAGATTAAAGGCCTGAACTAGTGCAATTTGTTCTTATTTTACAAAACAATGTTTCACTAACAGAATGATTAGTTTGTGCTATTACATAGATTTGCATTTGTGATATTTCAGAGGCTGATTTTTTTATGCATAATTGCAGAAAGGATTGTGTGCAGTTGAGACACAGCTATTGGAATGTCTGATAGATATTTACATGTACACGTTTCCTCTGGCTTACCTCCATGTGTTAGTAGAAAAACTTATTTGGAAATTTTGTATCTCCCCTTCAGCTACTCTGCAGCTACTTGTATGTTCCTGAGGTGTGTGGATGTGGTACTGAGCCCTCTCATCCACCCCTCAGTGGTGTAAGGAGTCTGACCTGCATTGGCTCCACAGGCTCATCTTTGTCCCTCAGTGAAGAAAATGTCTAGTGTTTTTAAGCAGTAGCACATACAAAATAGAAATTGTAGATGGTGCAGTACAGTAATTCTGTAAGCAAAGGTTTCATCCAGGTGATTACTATCTTATTATATTTTCACTTCACTGCACTATCAGGGTCTCTATAAAGGGTCAAACTGAAAACTGTAACTGAGGCTCTTGTCAATGGCTCCAGCCTTTGATAGCAGGAGCGAACCATTGCAAGGGTAACTGAAAAGGGCTGAGAAAATAAATGAGGAACATGACGATATCATTTTAAGCCAGCATCATGTCATTGGCTTTTAAAAATAGAAGTATCAATGAACAGCTTGTCCGAATGACAGCAGAACAGGTGTTGAATGGATAATGAGGTGTCATATACAGTGGCAGGAAAAAGTGTGAACCTAAAGAAAACAACGAAGATCCGATTTTATGACAAATGAATGCAGAAAACCACAAAATTCGAAAAGGCTCACATACTTTTTCTTGCCACTTGTAATGACAAAATGTTTTGTCAAATGCTAAGCTGAAAAAAGTACATGCACATTTCAGGGATCTGTTTCATAAGTGTGAGTGGGCGGGACTATAAGTACGAAGCCTGTGTAAAATAAAACTAATAATACAGCACTCGAAAAATCTTGTGTGTGAGATTTTAGTACTTTGGCCAGCTGGCTATACAGAAACTGTTGCCAAGGTTTAACTACAAAGGAGGATTTATTATCTATCCATGATTTAAAAAAGAAAAAAACTAATTGGTCACTGGCATAAAGCTACAGATTTAGAATAACATAGCATCTGTATGTTGTTGAATCAAATAAGTAATTACATATTACAGCATTGTAGAGTTTTGATGCAAAAAGGCAGTGCTATCTGAATCATTCAACATCTCCTTGTCCTTGCAGTCAAAATCAGAATCACCATCACTATATTGGTCTCCTGACTGTGTTATTAGCTGCAGAAAATCAGTGTAATTTCTCAGCGGAGTCGGTGGAAACCAGTGAATCAAATGAAATCCCGCATGAGCAGGAGAAAAGCAAAAAGGACAGCATAAAGGACACACAGATAGGTAGAGACAGTGTGTGCGCGTGCATGCGTGTCTGTGCTTTTGTGAGTGCATGATTGGGAAGGTAGGGGTTTTCAATCCGCTAGCACGTGTCGTGGCTGCTGCACCCAGGTGTCTTGCGGGGACGAACAAATAGCGCCAACTGATCACCTGCTGCACAGAGAGTTATCAGTCAGCAGCCATTCAGTGTCCACAGAGAAAGATGGTGATAAAGTGAAACAAAAACATGGAAGGATGTAGAGATGGGATGTAAAAGAAACACAGGAAATGATACGTGGAGACAGGGTTGAAAGGTCATAGAAAGGGCAGAAGACTACAAAGTCACTGAAAGACGCTCAAAGATACAGACAAGAGTAAGGAAAGAGATGGCAGAAGACTTGTGTTTGAAAGAAAGTGCTGTCAGAGGAATCGTACAGGTGGAGATTGAGTTGGAGGTCTATTTTTACTCTTTTGTTTCTCATCACGCTCAGTATATGTGCAGCGCACGTGACGATGAAGGTCCTCTTTTGTTGATTACACTGCACTGACGTGGCTGCCAATCCTGTGAGTGAGATGCAGTGTCACTGAAAACATGCACAAGTCTAATTTACCAGAAAATGTTTGCTGGGAAAATCCATTCAGACACTTCCTCTACAGATTATACTCCTGCCTCTGTTTGCCATCACTAACAGAAATTAAAGACTTCCAGCTATTTGCCTCACTAGGGAATCTTGATCTTCATCAACTTATGATTAATTTGCTCTCCCGCAGATTCTCTACTGCTGCTCACTACTGTGAGGTGACAGTATGAAGCCACCACTCAGTGATGATGAAAGCTATTTCTGAAACACAATTTCCGCTGATGCAGACTTGCTGCCACACTACCGTCGAACACCTCAACAGCATCATTTTCAGCTATTAGAGATAGCATATCCAAATTTTGGCACAGAGGTGTATACGAGTCCAGCTAAACACCTCCATAGCTGGCAGAAACTAAAGTGAGACACCTCCTATCACTGATCTCTTGGTAGCAGGAGGTTAGAAATAGGGATGAATAACAAACAAAAAACTGTATTTCTAAGGTGATAAATCACAAACAGTCATAATCTTTTATGTTTCTTTTGTCTTTCCACAATAGGAAGCTGTGAAAGTCCAGAGGCAGTGGAGGAGCACCAAATACACATACAAGTACACAGTACTTCACTGTTGCGATGATGCTTTCACATTGGTTTGCAGTTCCCTTTTCACTCCATGGGTACAGCTACAAAAACATTAGCCTCAACAAAAAATCTTAATAAATTCAGTTATTCTAAAGCTAAGCTAAATTAAATACTTGATTCTGTATTCTGTATTTCAGTAGATACAGTATATAGTACTGTATTTTATTACAGTTGGCAGTAGCCTGTGCAGCCTGTTTAATCAGTCCTTGAGCCAACTCTGGTGAATAGTGGAGTTCTCTCGTGGATGATGTTAATGCTTGCATTCATCATTATTCATTAAAAGATATTAAGTGTTTATCTCTTAGACCTAAATAAGGGCGTTAATGCATGTCCCTCCTCATAAATGAATTGCAAAGCCTAATGTGTGTGTGTGTGTTTATATACAGAGCACACATAGACAGGAAGAAGGAAAGAGAAAATATTTCATCAACCAATATAGGAAACACACAGAGAAAATAAGGTGGCTTCATTTGAAATAAAAAACAAACCAGCAGTGACTGAATACCAGCCACAGCGTGTGAAAGGGAAAGGGGGTGAGAGTGGGAGACTCAGAGCGATAAAGGAGGGTAGGACAGAGGGAGGCTGCTATTGACGTGATGGAAGCCTGGAGTTGTGAATGTAGGTCATCAATTCAGAAATGTATGTCAGTGTGCTAGGGATGAGAGATGCGACTTCAGAGAGCAGAGCGTGACAGACAGATAAAAGCATGGACAGCCAAACAAAGGTAAATAGATGATTAGACGAGAAATGGGAGGCAGGGCAATTGGAGGGGGAGGGGGGGAGGAAAGAAGGAATGTAAGTCAAGGAAGAGGTAGAAAGAAGACTGAGGAAGAGAGAGAGAGAGAGTAAAACACATAGAAAACAAAGAATCCTGTGAAATATTTTATGACTAATCTCTTTTTAATTATGTTTGGCCTTAGATTATGCATTATGTCACCATGTGTGGACCTTTGATGGGTCAACCCTTCAGTACATTCACATTCAGAAGCACAGCTGGATTATGGAAATGTAGACACTGTTAAAATATGGATACAGGTCAACCACAGACACACAAAAATTAACCCTTTATGCTAAAAAAACGCACATTACTGTGGTTGTGTTCTGATAAAGTGGTGTATTGAATTTTAAAATGTGTGTGTGTGTTATGTAGTGCGACCTGTCTCATCTTAAAACATGTTTATTCTTACCAATAACAGTGGTGAACTACCAATGATTTAATTTTTTTTAATCAAGTGCTGTGATCAGATCTTTAGAGCTAAATGTCAGCCAGTACAATATCAGAGAACTTATTATGGCACAAAACAGCCACTGTCATAACTCTGCCACAACTTGGTGGGTCTACACTGCACTTTATGTAGTCCTCTCAAAACAAACACCAATTACGTGGTGTTGCTCGTGTGCCCATGGACATTATGTTGCTGTGAGTGTGTGTGAATACAATTTTCGTGAGTAACAGCAACACCACTCACCTTCAGAGTACCGCAGTGCCTCCTACCGGCAGCCTCCAGGATCACTTTGGAGACCTATCTATCCAGCCATCAACTTATATTATATATATATATTTTTATATATATATATATATATATATACAGTATATCATTTTATGTATCAGTAATTGTATGTATTTTAACATTTTGCATGTTCTTTTGTGGATTTACAGAAAGGATTTTTTCAATTTTCTAGTAACTTGTCTTTATCTTAACAATGCTGAAACAGGGCTGCTGCAGTTAACATTTATTTTACTAATAGTTTCATCGGTTGATTATTTATAACCATAAATATGTTGGATCACTCTTACATCTACAACATAACTCCAGTGTTTTCTCTGCATGTGCATCGTGGTGCAGCTCAGACTTGCACATTTGGCTCTTTTAATCTTTTAATTTAAGCTAATTTAATTAAACAATCACTATGTATATCACTATGTTCTGTCTTCTACTACTTCTACCACCCAGCACTGTCTCACACAGATTAAGACTAGAATAACTGTCAGCTATTTTAATTGTTGATATTTTTAAAAACTATTTATTTTATTCATTAGTTGTTTCAGCCCAACAGAAACCAATCATCTATATAATGCTTTGTCTCATTCCGGCAGAATACTTGTAAATCAGAGAAGAGCCTGAAATGATGCCTGTCCGGGTGACAAATGACCAAACATAACAGCAAACATCATGTTCTGTCGCCTTCTGATAGTGAGGTCTGGCATGAACTGGAACGACAGCAGCTGCGATCAAACTGGCATTGATAAATCAAACTTCCCCCGTGGCGATAGCCATAAATAATGAGGCATGACTAAAGTTATGTAACACAATTAACTGGAAGCAGTGCAGCATCAATTTGCAATTCAAACAGCGGGGCAAATACCTTTAACTCATTATCTGTAGCCTTACAGTGGGAGACATTGTGGTGAGTGAGCGTATGTGTGTGTGTGTGTGTATTGTAGGCGTGCAGGCATGTGCATTGGCGAGCAGCTGTCTACTTTGTGTGTGCAAGGGCACGTTCATGCACCAGGTGTGCTGGACAAATATATTTCGTCATATAAATCAATATGCTATACTTTCTGCCCCACACCTGTTTATTTTATTATATTTATATTTAAATACCATGCTAACTATGAGAGGACACCTCCCAGTAGCTGAATCAGTAACCTTGGCAAAGGTAACAGACTGATCATCTATACAGGGCTGCAGCACATTGTGTGTTTTGTGTGGGCAGGATTTTGCAATTGTATTGTGTGTGCATGAGCACTCATGGTATTAGTGGGACATGTACTGTATGTGTACCAGTCATAGTAAATCAGAGTTACCATTGCCAGTGTCACAGCAGAGATAAGTGGGTGCTCCATGAAGCATTGTGCCAGGGCTGAACTGGCAGCTTCTCTGTGGCAGACGGAGGAAGTGGCACTGCCATGGGGGTGGGACGGGGGCTGGTTGGATGTGCTGGTGTCCCTGCGATTATTAGTTTAGAGTGTTTTGAGGCATCAGAGAGTAAGGACATTTATAAAATCAGATGTGATCATCGGCAGATGTCTCTGCATATCTACTCCAGACTCTTGTCACATAATAAAAACAGTCTGTGCCGTACATTTAAAGGCCAAAGCTGTGCTGCTAGATAAAGTACAAACCACCCACATCTCCAGCTTTCACCTGCGTGTTATTCATTATAGACTATGGTGTGATGGCTCAACGTGTACAAATGGATCACTGGTTTAAGTCTTATACTGAACAAGCCAAAGAGACAGTGAGGTATAGAGAGAGCAGGAGGCACAAAGACAAGATGAGCAACAATATGTCGTCAGTATCCAGCATCACCATCCCCACTATTTAATTCTGTGCTGCTAAAAGATGGTGCAGTTTTCACCATGAACACACTCATTTATTAACCATAGCTGATACACAAAAAAAAGAATTAAATTCAACGTTGACAAGTCCTGTTTTAGTAGTTTAACAGAATCGCGCCACTTCTCCTTAGCCTGCTGTGTTAGAGTACAGACTGCTCATTGCGACATTGTTTGCAAGAAATATTCTGTTGGTAACCAAACAATAAAATTTCTGACAGTTTGCAGACTTAACATTGTTGGCTGAGAGCTTTTTTCAGTAATCCTTCCGCGAATGAGAACAAAATGCCATGGAGGAAAGAACAGCTGAGTACCAAGAAAACAAAAGGAGTGCTGGAAATAATTGTGACGGAGTAGCATCATCATTTTCCCTGTTTGTTCGTGTTTTAGTAATTAGACAGCTACAGTAGCTCATCAACAACCCCTGTAATTAGTGACTACATCATTCATCATTTTCTGACAATACAGATAAATTTGTGTCATTTCCAGGCCTACGTCACTAATTATTATTTTATTTTATTTTCAGATTATACAACAACAGGAGGGTTGATGTACAATGAAGATAGATAGAGCACAGTGTGCATTAAATTAACTATTCAGCTGTTAATTCATCTGTAAGTGGAATGAAATTTACCAGACTAACGTAACAAGCTTTGGATCTTGACAGAGTATGATGACAGGTGACTTGAACTGATAGACCGAGTCACCTTTCTTCAGGGTTCATTACGACGTCAGTCCTAACGAGAGGCGCATTACTGGTAAAGGTTGAACACGTCGAGGGAAGCAGCAGATGCTGATGAACTGACAGCTGCAATGTGACTGCTTTCTCTCAGGTAGATTCAAAATGTGTGATGGCACGTGCATGTCTGGTTCTGTTCATGTTAGGGTTTCTAATGTGCACTAATGCACATACAAGCACAGAGCACACGAGAACAGCCTTGCCTTGAAATGTGAGCAGCATGTGGTCTGAAGGTCGCCTGTGTCCAAGCAACTTACAGTCAAACTCCTCTGGGTGCGCTGGAGTACAGACAGGAAGCTTTTTAGACTTTTGCAATTCACCATTCATGTTAAAGCTGGTAGAAATAAGGATCAATTTAAATTGCCACCACTGCTGATTTCAGTTTAATCAAGGCTTTTATTCCGATGTGGAACGCAATATTCCCCGAACAGAATGTACCATTCATGAAATAGCTGAGCATTTAAAGCAATGTCAGTATTGTGCCTGGCACCTCGCTGCTTTCCAAAGCGCCCTCAGCTGAGGCAGAGGAGTAATTTTCATTAGTCATCCCTCTTTTCACACAGCAGGTTCGTCTGTGAGAAAAGAAATAAACAGCAAGAGAGAGAACGAGTGACAGTGGAACAGTAGGAGCACCTGTTTGTTGTTTGGACACAGAATTTGGGTCAAGCTCATGGAGGTCACCACTTTTCACCAGCCACGTCAACAAAACGACTCTCTGTCTGCCAGGAGAAATTAATTGATTCTGCTGCTTTTACATCTGGCCGTGCGTGCTTACGTGCGAATGAATTCCTCATACAAAGACTTCTGTGTGCATCTGCTCATCCCCAGCCTGACCGCAAGAGAATTTAATTACTCAGCTGCTCCCCTGTACACATCCCTCCTCTTCATATTTTTCCCTCCTTCGTCCCCCCCTGTGTCTTTCACGGCTTTGATGCCACTCGTGGCCTTTTCCCTTCATCCCTGATGTTCATAAATGTTCTTTCCTCATAAGGGACAAGTGCTTTAAAAATCCAAAAGCTCTCGTGAGATAACAGCAAACTGTCTAAAGTGACTAACATGACCTACATTATTGTGTAACCCCGCTCTGTGCCTCAAGACATAAGAGTATAAATGTTTTTTGGTTGTGCACGTCTAAAAGTGTTTCAGAGTCATCAATAGACCTGGAACTAGCAAAGATTTATCCCATAATCCTGGAAAATATTAAGTCTAGGCTGATCGGGATTATTCTGGACAAACTGAAAAAAAGTTTTATTTATCAATAAGGCAATTTAATGATGTAACAAGAGCGCACTTTTTTCTGCAAAAATATCTGATCTTGCAGTAAAACACTGGTTTCATGACAGAGAAAAAAAAAAACCCACCAAAGCAAAGTCGCAGTACACTGTTCAACGTTACATGAAACAATGAACTAGCAGGCTGTTACACTAAAGCTGTTGTTTGGTAAAAAGTTAGTTATCTCAGGAGTTGGTTAAAATGAAAATGGAGCTGAAAATGGAGCTGAAAGTGAATATTCTTGCTATAATGAGCTGACCAGAATTCTCCTGGCTGCCAGATTCAGAATTTATTTTCATGATAGTTTTGTTTTGTCTCCTGGATGTGTAAATAGGCAGCAGATTTGCTAACAGCGTTGTAATAATAACTTAATAAGACATGTCGATGTTAAGAGCTTCTCCCACTTCCAAAAAAAACAAACAAAAATTGCTAATGTTTACCACTATATATACACACATAATAATACCCTATTATGACATATCTTTTTGTTTTTCTCTTTGTGCTACGGCTCCCCTGCAGAGTCAGGATCAACACAGCCTTCCCTGTCAACCCATCACCACCACTGTTTTATCCTCCCTGCTGACGTCCTGTATATGTAGAACATAAGGAACTTGTGATAGATTTCCTGTGTCTGCGTCAATCTCAAAACAGCACGTTCACCAGAGAAGAAAGCTTTGACTATTGACCCCTCTGTCATAAATACCAGTGAGTCACCACCAATGCGTCTCAGCCAAGGAATGAGGACAGAAATGTGGACATCAAAATCGCCTGCAGGGCACAAAGTCGTTTGGTGGTGGCTTAATATGACGTTTCCAAAAATAGAGACTGGGTTAGAGAAGTCTGTCAAACATGAGTCCAGACTTTCAAAGGTGATTAATGGATCAATTAACATTTGCTTTGCTTCCAAACAAACCTAAAACTCTATATAGTCACTGTAGGAGCCTCATCAGACAGTAATGTGCATTACATACCAGAAAATAAAGTTGTGCACTGGATGAAAACTGGCCTTAATGGCTTTGAGTTGAAATATAGAGCTTGAAACATTGGTATGTCTGTAACATCTTAGTGTTCTAACATTGGCTTAACATAACTTGAGAATCTTTGCTCTATTAAACTTGACTGTTTAATGATCCACCTACAGCATCAGCATCTTAAATTGTCCATAGGTGTGAATGTGGGTGTGCATTGTTTCTGTCTCTATATGTCAGACCTCAGTCCATTATTGTTTTACAGGACATCAGAACATCACCATTTATTTTGGTTTGTTGTGTTCTTTTTGTCTTTGTGCTTGAACTTCTCCATATGGAAATAAAAAGTCAAAAGTCAGCTACATACCAGCATTGATTGAACTTGTGGGCGTTCAGCGCCTTCAGCAGGGCAGCTGTTCCCTGTCTTGAGGCTTAAACCCAAAGCATCTGGTTGACTGACAGTCTCATCTGCTTATTTCCACCTCCTGTAGCACATGGTGAAGAATTTTAGGATTTTTAAATGAAGTATCCAATAACCTTCCTAAATGACTGAAAAAAAAAGCACGACGGCCATGACGGCTGAGCTGATGACTCTCGCACAGAAGGTTTCATCTACATATGACCTCGGTAAATACCAGCTTGCAGGAGCAGGTCCAGAGCCATTAATCATCACTGCCAGCCTGTTGCATGTACTGTAGCACACTGACCTACTTCTGTGTTCTGCTGTTTGTGTTTTATTTCTTGTCTGACACACAGGCAGCAGAATGGTCAGAATGGTCTCTTCATTAACGCAGCCTTTGCCTCTGGTTTTCCTCTCAGTCTTATGTGAGTGTGTGTGCATCAGGGACGGTCTTAGACCCATTTTTAGGGGGATCTGTCTCTTATTTCAGCCCCCCAAAAATGATCAACTATCAAACTATCAAAATGTATTGGAAGTATCATTTTTACTTTTTAAACTAATAATGAAAATAACTAAGAAATGCAGGAAATGTCAGTTTTTTAAAACATTATCCGAGTTTTTTTTTTTTTTTTTTTTAAATGATCTTTAATATTCTGTGTATTCTGCCCTTATTCTCTGAATGTGGGTGTCCAGTTTGGCAGATCAGTAAACAGCTGACAGACAAGAGTTGCTACTTCAGGCTGTTTATTTGCATCCCAAATGAAAACACTGTAAAACTGGAACATACAAAAGAAAAGATATATAAATCAACCATGTCAAAATGGACAGCACATTTAAATATCTACAACCGTATGACACGTTTCCCATCCTAGTCAAATGATGATGTGCTAAAAACTTGCCTATTAGCTCAATGCTAATACTTAATAGAATTCTCTATTAACACGCTAACGGAGATTAACATCAATACCAATTAAAAGGATGAAATCCTAGAACCACCCCTGGTGTGTATGTGTGTGTGTGGTTACATGACTGAAGTATGCCTACATGTGATCTCTCTATAGTGTGTGTGTGTGTATGACTAAGAGAAATGGGAAATCACTGCATTATCAAATCAGTACAGGCGCAGAATTGGTTTTATAAGCATTACCGACCTTGAACATCACATTGATGCTACCAACACACACACGAACACAGCCATATTTTGGACAGTTATTCCTAAAAATAACTATAAATGCCATCTTATGATCTCACCAGAAGTGCTCTGTGTGGCCTCAATAAGCATCAGACGTCATAATGTCGACGAATGCCACAAAATGGGGTCAACATTTATGTCTTGTAAGGTCACTGGCACGTAAAGAACTGAAAACTCAGCACAATCATCTAACACGATATATAATCAGAAAATAAATAATCCATGATGGTATAACTGTTGCATATATACAGCATGTGGCGTTTGGGCTTCAAGATGATTCACCACTCACTTTAACATCTGGGTCATTCACACCTTTATGTCCTGTTAGAGTTTAAGGGTCATGTTAGTCAAGATTATTCAAGACCAAACAAGTTCCCGCCTGTATTCAGGTTTGAGGTTTTTGACATTTAGCAGACCAGGCACTCATGTCAGCAAACCCAGTCCCTGAAGTGTCTCATAATCAGAGAGGGGCAGATGTGGCCTTGTGTGACTCTTGGTGCCTTGTTATTGATATATTTATGTAATCAATGTTTGATAGCGTTAGTGGAGCTTAATTATGAGCAGAGTCACTTCCAGTCACCTCAGGCTTTGCTGACAGGACTTAACAGAGTGTACTGGAAAAGGACATTAACTTATCAGTCACTTCTCATCAGTGACGTGTGTAAAACAATTGAAGTGAAGAATCTTTATTTAGGTTTTATTTAACAATCACAAATCAGCTAATTCTACAAATGTGAATATTTTGATATTATCAATAAAACAATCACTTCCTGTTTTATTGTTCACGTTCCTGTTAATTGTAAGTTAAAATGTTGTCCTGTAAAATAATACAGCTACTTAATATGTCTTAATACATAATCTAAATACAACCTGCAGTAAGTAGCCCACTCACTCTACTGACAACAGTTTTTACTGTGCATTTTCAAACACGTTAACCCACTGTGGCATGTGTGAATCCGGTTAATTAATTAATTCAGGAATTCAAATTTCAAAGTACTTATTTTATACATAAGGCACAAAAAGTGGGTGAACTCCAATGCACTAGAGATGAGTTAAATTAAACTCACCTCAGATTTCAAATCTGATTCTACAGCTGAATACAAGATTACACATTAGCGTGGACATTTCTCCTCGCAGACTTTGAAGTAGGGCGACACAGAGACCTTATTTCTGCTGGATAGAGCCATATATTATGTGGGTCAGCCTCTCGGCTAGTGTTCACAGTTTGCATCCTTGGGAAAAAGGCATTGTGATTCCATATCTTGTGAATAAATAGCTGTAATGTGTCCAGGTGTACCTCTTGAGACAGTCTGCTCATATATTTCACTGTCTGCTCATTGTGAGCCGGCTGGCGTCCTGTGGTTCGTGACGCACCTCCCAAATCCATCTTCTGTACCCGCCTGATGTCATATAGTTTATCTCGTGTCATTCACATGATTAAAAACGAAACATATGAGAATAATGTTTTACAGTATATGTCTAAAGGGTTTTTAAAGGGTCATCCCGTTGCTGTACTTTAACTGTGCTGTACTACATGTACTCTACATAATCCCATTTGGCTATCACAAAGTATCACCACAGTTTTATTCTGTACTATGTTTAATACATGGAAACTCAGTTACACTTCCAGTTATTCATGTGAAAATAAAAAAGTTTTTGATTACATTTGTTCTGGTGCCACAAGCCTTAAATCTGACATCAGACAAAAACATCACTATCAATTTTATCCCTCTCCATCTACTACAAATTCAGAGCAAGGAAATCCACATTAGACTTATGATTTAGTTTGGAAAAGATGTATTTAGTGTGAATAACTGTAAAAATAAGTAAAATACTGAACTAATGAACCAGAAATGATGCTGACAGTCGGTGACCCAATTTCGTGCTGTGCCATTTTGTCCGGTGTTTCATCTCTTGGTGATTCACAAAATGACCCTCTGTGCTCGTCATCATAATTTTGCCACTTGTTTATAAGTTACAGTTGTTCTGACACAGAGAGGTGGAAAACAGAGCAGTCTCTGAAGGCCACAGATGGTGGTGGTGTATGTGAGTACATGTCAGTTTGTGTCTCACCCTTTATTCGTATGCAAAAAAACACAGCGTTTGACGATACGTGCATGGCGAAGACCAGTAAGATAAGATGCTCTATTGCACATCTGAACACAAGAAATAGTTTTTTAAAACTTTCAATCTTTTGTGAACCGAGTTCACAAGTTTGTACTTTGTGGATCTTTGAAGTCAAAAGATCCACAGACGTGTGGAAGCTCTTTCTGCAGCAGCATTCATCTGCAGAGCTGATGCTCATTTTGAGATTGGCCGTTGTCGACTCGACTATTGAGCTGTCCAGAAATGACAGTTCAGCTTTTAAGGCAGGTTCTCACATGAAATTTGTTCGTGCACAACTAGGTAACTAGGGGGAGGGGAGGTGGACTGAGGACTGGGTTTAGGAACCACTAGTCACAGTCAGCAGAACTTGAATTAAAAAATAAATTATACAGTTAAATGGATCCATGTGTACATCCTCTGCATGACTGTGTAGTTCACAGACATAAAAACAGGTCAGCACACATTTAAATATTGTTTATGGCTCCTATCCTATGTGTTCACTTTGTGTGCATGTGTGCAGAAGTATCATCATGTGATGTGTCTGTTGCTGATGTAGTGAGTCATCCATGATTGGTAGTTACAGCGTTTTTCTTCACTGTCAAACAGAGGCGCAGCAGAGAAATACTCTCCATCTCAGTTTGTGTTTCTTCAATGAGACAAAAATGCTGCTGTTCTATCAAATCTACACCAGCCGGCTGTTTCTGTTGCTTGCCCTGAAGGTAAATGTGGTCATAAGTGTTTGTCAATGAATCCAGGCTGAGTGATTTTAGAAATCACAGCACGCTAATAGGCTAGATAGCCCCGGGGTTCTTTTACACAAGCTACTATAATGTCATCGTGCAGGAGCTGCAATCCAAGGCCAGGTACTGGAAATTGAAACAGCCAGAAGAGGCCGAAAGTGGAAAAGAAAAAAAAAAAAAAAAACTGTTATTGCAGTGTGAGATGAACAGTTGCTTGTTCATCTCTGCTGAAATGAAACTATCCACGCAACTGTGAATAAGTGTTAAGAGGGGAAAAAAGGTATGACATGTATCGCTCTGACCCAAGATTGTCCACATTTTGGATTCTACTTAAATCACCGCGTGCAAAGACAATAACTGCTGTTCATAAAAAGCTGGGTATGAACCTGCCTTCACCTCACCTGTTGGCTGCATTACAAAATCATCATGCATCAATATGGAAATGTTAAAACACGTAAACCAAAGATGATGAATCTGATTCATCCCAGAAATGATTGGTTATATTTATATCTCGTGTTTTTCTTTCAGGTGTAAATTTTAATGTCACCGCGTTCAAGGGCCAAAACTTAGCGATGTTGTTTCTATCTTTGGAGAGTGAGCCTGCCTGTGCAGAGTTGAGTGACAGAAATAGGTCACGTCTAGCAGACAAACAGGAACACAGATATGAGTTTGTACAATGAGAAATGCGAGGTAGCTTCATTAACGTACATTGATTTTTTTACCACCTCATTCTAACCCACAAATAACTAAAAGCATACTCTCTGAGAGTTGTCAGCTCTCCACCCCACGCACACAATGAAACAAAAGAGTTCTGTCTCATGTGACTAGTTTAATAACGGAAATGAGAACAGGATAGGTTACATGTGCAATTTTATTTTACTTAAAAAGATCATATGATGGATTTATGAAAGCTGAACATACAGAGGTAACAAAATAAACATCTGAACAAACTGTACTCTTTTCTGTCACAGAAGGTTTTCCTTTCTGGGACAGAAGAGGGTGAATAAAGCAACTTTCACATTTGATGTGGTTCTTGAGACTTTAACACTGAACATAGCAGCGATTTCATTTATACACTTAAACACTGATTAGCCCTTTAAAATGAATACGTGTGAAAAACTGTTATTTTTACATTCTAAGGTTTTACACAGAAGACAGTTGCAAACAGTGCATTACACAAAGGAGGGTGCATGACAAAACACCAGAAGTCCTCTTTAAAAGATTGATATGAATGGTTTTGAATGTTTTGTTCTATTACCTACATTTACATAACTGCCAACAAATGCAACAGTTGCAACAGGTTGTTTTTGTCAGCCCTTCATAATGTTTACATCTGCTCATTGCCTTTCTTGGAGATCCGATCCTTTATTAGTTCAGTGCTGGTTCTTTCTGCAGATGGCATTACTTTTTGGAATCCTGTGTCTTTGAATGCAACACTATGTATAATAAAATAAGGATGTGCTAACTGTGTTGTTGTTACATCAAGCATCCGTGAAAGGAATATTGAAACCACCTGTCGCTAAAGAGTAGGAATTCAAACGCATACAACAAATATCCATTTTAATATTTAAAAGCAAAGAATACAGAGCAAAATTAAGTCTAACCATCATCTTGTTGAAGTTGTAAAGTGCCATCCGGAGTTGAGAATAGAAGTTATCCAGTTTTTACTCTGATTCAATTGTTTTTTCTTGCTAACAATGTGTTTTAGAGCCATGAGACTTAAGAATGTTGTTCTCAAACTGGGAGAAAAAAGTATTGATCAGCTGCAGGGTGAATTTAAAGGAAGCTTATTGATTTGGAGTGTTTTCACTGAGCTTTTCTTTGCCTTCACTGGTGGTGCAGAGCATTCAGCTGCTTCACTTACAATGTGTGCACCAAGGTGTGCATCACCTCAAACAATTATCGGAAACTGATGAATATTGAGTGATGATGATGTGTCTGTGAAGACTTTCAGTCATCTATGTCAAATAATTCAGCTGTTAAAATCAAAGGCACATGGACAAAGCAAACCATGCCACCTCACATCCAAAAAACTTCTTCACTTCTGAGCGACTGGTTCAGGTGTTATTCTCATTGTCAGGCCCAACAGTTTCAAATAAAAACATGGTTGCACCTCAGCGTCTCCTGTTATGTCCAATGTGTACATGGATGAAATGGAAAACAGAGCCCTGAGCTTCCTCCAGGGGACAACACCTAACTACCGGTTTAGACGTGGATGACACATTTGATGACAGGATGTGTAAGTCTTCACGAAACACATCAACATGTCAGCCACATAGAACACCAAAACAGCCTGTTTGTATGTACTGTGTCTGTTATAATTTGACAAAACTGCAATTACAAATATTTGTATTGAGCAGGCAATGGGAAGGACCAATGCTTTCGTTTCAATATGGAAATGACCCTACAGAGGGTAACACCTGGAACTCCCCACCAGTTAGTCATAAGTGAAGAAACCTTGTGAGGCTAGAACAAGTCCAGTAGCATTTGTTTGAACTCTGCTGAACTGAGCAGTGACATTTTTGAATGCGTTAGTTCAGTGAACACAGCAAGAAAACTGAAAAGTGGGTCAATGTCTGCAGTCATGCTCCTGGCAGCAGCATCAGTCCTCCTGACGTGTGTGTGTGTGTGTTTGTGTGTTGTGGGTTTGGTCTCAGCTTAACTGCAAATGCACAATGTGTGTCATCGTTGTTAACCATCACCTTCCCAACTGCCCCGCCATCCAATCTGCCTAAAGACGTATCTGAAAGGAACTGTGGTAGTGTGTTGTCCACTGGTGGTAAACCATCTTGTCCCTTTACTATGGTGGGCAGTAAATGGCACCAGACCTGTGGTGTTGCAGGAAGATAAGGTGACACAGGGTGAATGTGGTCCCTTGACGGAAAGCTCGAGATACTGGGAAACAGAAAGAGCAAAAGGAGAGGTGTGGGGAAAAAGTACAGGACTCTTTTGTTCCTAGATGTTAGTTTTGCCGACCCAATATTTATTGCAGTGTGTATTTTCTAAAAGAAATTCAACAAGGCGATGTCCTCAACAGGCCAAAACAACTGATTATCTAAATAGCTGCAGTAATCTTCTGTTGATTATCGACATTTGGATACAGTAGATTACATCACTTTGTGTAATGTTTAGTGGTCTTTTAGGTTTTTCTCACAACAATCAAAATGTATTGAAATCAATATATATAAGCATAATTTTTTTTTTTAAATAATATTGACAACATATGCTGCATTAATACCAGTGCATATGGCTCTAGGAAAATAAGCAATGCAGCATCACTGAGCATTGTGTTAATCAAATGCATGAAAAAGCATGTTCCTGTCAGATTAGTTTGTCTGGTGAACAGCGTATTTCTGCTCTTTACTTTGTGACTTTTACAACAAGATTATTTTCAATAGCAGCAAAATCTTTCAGAATATAAACTGCTGTACAGTGTTTTGGTGTCTTAATCTCAAACTGAACATCATGAAGGATATTTATCATCTCATCATCTCAGCCTGAACAAACATTATCCAACTCATGCAGCCCCTTACATTATAACATCAGGCTGTTTACTTCTTTTAAAATGACACAGGTTAATACCATGTGTGGTTCCTTCAGTAGTGACTATATTTACAGTAGTCAGAAGAGAAACTACATGACTATAAACTGTAAACTGTTGCAGTCCACACATTAGTTGTCTGGTATGGGGGTGTTACAGTTCCCGTGGTAGATATAGATGGGTCCATCGCAGCGATAATAAAGCTGAAATATGTCTCCATATCCGTGGTCCCTCCACCAGGTGCACAGCTGTCTGTTCCAGCCACAGGCCAGAGAATAAAACAGTTCAGGATGCTCCATGCCAATCATGGTGAAGAAGTCCTGGTCCCCCAGGTGGCCCCTGAAGCGATACTGGTCTGCCAGCTTGGCAACATTGCTGGGCTCTAACAGCTGGTTGTAGAGAGCTGAGGCCCTCATTGCTGCTAGGTCCAGTAACATCACGCCACTGTTGAATCCTGGGAGGCCGTCAGGAGGAGGTTCACCTACTCTGCTCTGAGGATTCTCTTTACGATACTGCCAGAAGGTGTGTCTGCAGAAAGAAAGAGGTGTTGGCCATAGTTTAGCCAACATGAGTTAATCAACCGCATCAATGGGACTGGTGGATTATCTCACAAAGGTCAAGAGTTCAGTTTTGGAAACGGTCTTGAAAATAGCTGGTGAGGAATTTATCGTATCAACTATGTTGCAACATGAAATTTAATATAAACTGTTCTGTGAAGGTTCACAGTTAGGTGTGACAAATTCTCTTTAAAAAAATGTGATAGCTTGTGGTTGGCTAACACTACCACGTTACAGAATACTGCCGTACATGTTAAGCCCCCAGATCATCAGCCACAGGAGCTTCCTGACGAACTCTGCAAGTTGTCACCGAATCACAATTTTTATTTATTTTTTTTTTAGTGAGGACATGCACATTTATTGCACTACCTTACTAATGTCACTGGTGTTCAGACACAAAGCTGCATGACTGCAAACCAACAATGATTATACTATACATCCAGTAGTAAATTTGAACATATTAAAAGACAAAAATGTGCTTCTCTTTCGGTCCAAATGCATTTTAAGTCGTGATGCAATTGCTTGCCAGTTCATATCTGTCTATGCCTATTGCCATTTGAATGAGAAAAAAAATAATGTGGTTTTAAAAGTGCAGAGAAAAATGGCACAACAGAAACACACTAAAATTGCCCCTATCTGAGCCCAGAACTGTACATTTGTAAGTGAGGGGCATCTCTGTTTCAGTCATTTGCTGAACAAACAACTCTGTGGCCAAAAACAGGAAGAGAGTTGGTCCAGGAGTGTTGGAGCATGTTGGCGCACCAGACGCTTGTGCCAACTTCACATCCTGCTTTGCCAAAATACCAACTGTAGAACAGATAAGACATGCAGAGCTTAATTCAACAGACATTTGTTGGATGGCTTCTATCTTGTTAGGTCACTACTCATCCACGGAGCTTCTTCAGTCTGTGGACTGTAGTCTGTAGAAGCTTCTTGGATCAATAGTAAAATGTTTCAAGCTAACATCATCACTTTCCATGACTCAACTTCCACATAACCTCACCTGGATGACTAAGAATCTTCACCTAACTACATTAGGTAATGCACAGTGTAAAGAAGCGTCAATATTTTTGGCACACCTGACAAACATGAATGCCACCAAATCTATCAAATGGTCCTGCTGCACTTGAATGTTGGTCCTAACATGTAGCTCAACTGAACATTATTCTGGTATCATCATTTATTTTGCTTCATCCCACACATTTATTGCCACCTTTTAAATAGCAAATGTTCCAGACATTAGAACAAATACTGAGTTAATGGGAAGGAGATACACTTGTCAGAAATAGTTCAGAAAATACCAAAGAAGGAAAGGACATTTGGTTAAGGGCCAGGTCACTAAATCAAAGCCAAGTTTCTGCTGCATCAAGAAAAATGAATATCTGTCCTTTTAAGAACAGAGTTGTTTGTTATCTTTTTAACCCTTGATACATTACTGTCTGCACGTTATTACAGATAAAACAAATATAGGATAAATAAGAAAGAGGGGGGGAAAAAAGCACAGTGTAGTGTCTACATTTGTCATTTTCTCTCTGTATTCATGTTCTTGTAGTGTTTATATCAAGTCTACAGAGACCATTACTTGCTGTGGGTGTACTATTTTTATATTGAACTTTCTTGAAGAGCTCACTTCAAGTAAGTACAAAATGCTCTTTTCCACATTCTGAGTAACAGCTTGTGCAATGATGTTTCATTGCTACATAATATGAGGACGCATGGGAATGAGCTCTTTTCTGCATGCACATCTACACACTCTCTACAAAGATAAGATGATTCTTAGTAGTCTCTAATCCAGAGGAAATTTCCAGTAGATTAAGTACTAATGGAGAAATGCCCACTCACAAAATCAGCCTTTACATCACTTTAATTAATTAGTGACATCTACAATCAGGTGCCCTCTGACTTCTCTCGTGGTGCAAATAAACATATACAAAAATGTGTAAAATAATGATGTTTGTTATTGTAGAGGATACCTCGTTCTCTCTCTGCAGTTTGATATAGCCATTAGTCATGGCCTGATAACAACTAGGACTCATGGCCTCTGTGGAGCATTTATCATTTTTAATACATACAGTGGGTCTACGTGCCCATGGACACATTCCTGTGAAAAACAAGCATTAAGGGGAAATTTGTAGATTTTCCACTCTGCCGTTTTGCCATAAGACTGTACTAGGTGGACAGCATTTCCTTAAGTGTCATCATGGTCATGATATACAAGGGATACTATAATGAGCTAAAGTTAAAGAGCAACTGGGTTATGAAGCTAAACAACGATTTTAAGCATAAGAGTAATTTGAACTCTTAAAGGCTCCAAATGGAGTAAAATTCAAGTTTTAAAGTGACCTAGTCATTGCCTGGACCTGAACTAGGTATCACATGGTTTCACTGGACTGAGTTCTTCTTTAGCTTCTGAGAAATTGTGAGATTTGAATGACGAGTGCAGAATGCAGCTCTGTTTTCTGACTTCTCTGACTACTCTTGCTGTAGTTTTGATACCCACTCCTAAAAGTGCGTCTTCTCCTGCTCCTCCAGTTCACAGCTCAATAATCGCCTGCCTCCAGTTTTCACTGCCAACTTCTCAAGTGAAGTGTCTCTCGCTCTAACCGGCAAAAGAATGAAAAGCATTAGCAGGCGACGGGGACATTTTGCACTGGCGTCTCATCTGAATGTGCCAAATGTGTACTTCACTTTGTTCAGGACAATAAACAGGCTGCTCTCTGAAACCTTCATAAAACACTCTCACTCTCAGAGGGGAGCCTGATGCTACACAAATGAAATGTCTGGTGCTTTTCAGCACAGAGTAGCCTGGCAGTATGAACAGGGTACAGTTTATTAAAGAAAATCCCAGCACTGACGCCTCCAAACAAGAAAGGATAACAGTGCTGCTTCAGATTTAAAATCCTGGCTACAAAACATTAAAAGCAAGCATTATCTGATTTATTACATACCTTATAAATCTAAGTTTATTCTATTCTTTAGCAGAAGAACTTTTGATCTCACCTTGAGACTGCAACATAGCTCACAGTCCTGACTATAAAACACAAAGACTTAGACTTACACTTAGAGCAGTAAATGGGAATGTGTGTGATGAATCGCACAATGAGTAAGTAGAGTGACTTGCTTCTGGCCAATGTCTCTCATTAGCCAGAAGCTAACAGTCAATGCCTCAAACACTTCTTGTGTGTTTGAGGCATTGACTGTGACACTTATGTAAGTGGGTCTCGTCTCCTGGGCTTTAAAAACATTACAAATGCAGCTGCAGGAAAAGACAAGGGGCATTTTTTTTTCCAGCAATGAACTTTTCAGTGGCAGGATGTGCTCTGAATGTGCGACTGGTGGGAGGATGCGTTCCCCTGCATAATGCTCTGTCCATTAGCACCAAAACAGAGTGGGAGCTGAGAGCCCTCTCCACTCAACACAGGAAAAACACTCCAGTGGAGAGGATGCACACAATGCTTCACTAATACCACGTTTCAAAATTAAAATATTACAAGACTATTGGCAACTGGCTGATACCTAAGAAGCCAGCTTAAAGTTTGTTTCTCAAATCTTCACTCTCTAAATAGAAAATTATCTTTATACCTTTATTTCCTTTTTCTCCAGTCTCCCAGTAGAACTGTACTGTATTACTTATTATGATCTATAAACTACTTCCTTTACAGCTTAAAGTTAATCCCACTTTTCTGTCACATTGTTGGAGGAACATAATGTCTTTTTTGTGCTTCTCTACACAAACTTATATTCATTAATATTTACCTGCTTGACACATTTGCCTTTGCAATAAATATGTTGGTAGAGGCTTTGAAATGGCTTTAATAATCAAATTTATTCCTAAAGAATAGTTTAGTCCTGAAATATAATACTTCATATATGTGCATTACATATAAGGAATTCTTTGTGTCCATAAAATGGGGTATTACAGCCTAGCTGTAGATCACGTCTCACTTGGATAGCAATATCCTTGAGAGTCTCAGTGACGTAAGTCCCCAACTGCAGTCAATACTTTTAATTTAATTTAAAAATAGCAGAGAGAGAAAAAATAACATTTGCTGGTGCTTGAATGTTCTGTCCTTTAGCGCCAAATAGTCAAATATAATGTTGTATGCAGCTTGTGTGGCGATTTACTTTTAATTTCAACCAGTGAATCTGTCTTTGCTTTTTAACATAAACCTCTGCTATGTTAACCTATATTGTAAATCAAAGCATCTGTGTACACAGAAACAAGCAGGGGAGCAGGGGATTCCCAGAATTATTAAAGCAGTGGCAGAGATACAGATCTGTTTGGAGATGTTGGTGCCAGCTGGAGCCCATCAGGAAATGCCCCACTCTTCAAACTGCTTGTGCAGAAACCCAACGTCACCAACATTTACATTAATACAGTAATATGGACTACGCTTTACTCTCTCTCACACACACATACACACACAAATGCAGCTTTTGCCCAGATGACACAATCATTTAGCAACTTTGTTGCACCAACATCCACAAAGTTATGACAAAGGCAGCACTATACAGACAAACTCACATGGACTAGAAACTAAAATGTAGTTACATACTGATAACAGCAGCAGATTTTAATATTACACACACTTCTTATTAAAAAACACACTTTGTCGGAATGAAAACCTAATGTCTACAAACGTGTAATTTTGAGCTGTCACAACTAAGAAACTGATGAGTGGATCTGCAGACATTTAAGTTACATTTACTGCAATAATTGATTGAGTGCTCAAGTTATTTAAGGAAAAAGTCTTGTGAATGACACTTTTTAATTAAAATTAATACTGTAACAGGCAGATTAACCTATGTAGCACCACCATTGTCAATAATTTGATGCTAGTTTAAAGCTTGTTATTAATAAACATGTTACATACAAAACAGTAAACCATCAAATATTATAGTTATTATCTACCCCTGCCTTCTAACTTAATCATATTTTTATTGTTTCATTCAAACAAAGACTTTAAAACCCTGGGGGAAGCCACCTGGCTGTGTGTTTATCCCAGCGAAGCAGCTGCGACATGGAACCCCTCCACCTGCCCTTGCCTCACGTAATCTTACTATCACACATACACACACAGACAGTGACGTCCTGTTTTGATGCTGTGCCTCAGTGGAAAACAGCGAAGTAGTCTAAACGAACCAGGCGTGTTTGTTTTACAATCTTGGAGAGGGATGGAAAAATCTGATGAGAAACAAAGAACTTTATAGTTGGAGTCCTTCGTTCACATGTGCACGCACACACAAAAAAAAAAACACGATAGGACTTGAAGTAGGAGGATAAAACAGAAAGCTGGTGTGTACCAATTCCCAAAACATACTACTCAACAGCTTTCCAGATTGATATCAAGTGATTACTGTTACCAACAGAGCACACGTTCATGTCAACTATGAAAGCCTGTGCACCATTTAACATAATAAACTTCTCTGTCAATAGTGACTTCTGCATCAGTGTTAAATGTTTCGACACAAGCAGCAGAATAAGTGCTTGAATAAAAATTTGGCTTTCTTGTACCGTTAAAGTTATGAAATAACTGACCAAAGAACAAGAAAGCACGACTCAGAATCTGGCCAAGCACTTAATAGTGATAATTGTTGTAATTACCCCACACACCTCCATCCACTGTGCACCAAGTTATGAGGATGTTTACAGTACAAGGAGAAAAACAATGGTCTGAGAAGGAGGTGTTTTGTTCCTTTTAAAATGATTCGTGCAGGATGAGAGGAGGTAGTTGTTAACTCTCAAGCCATGCAGGGATTTAACAGATTAAATCCTTTAGTAGTGCTTTTTGTCAATCTGTATTGTGCAAGCAGGACATTAGCAACACTAGTATACTCTATACATATTAATTAATGAGTGTAAGTTGTGTGTATATTGATATAATATCAAACTTTGTATTTCAGAACAATCTTTACATATATATTCTTCCTATTTTTAATTTTACTTGCCAGTAGTGAAACACATTTAAAAATGACTTTACAGGTATTTTTGAGTTGTAGCACGAAGCTGACATTTCACAAATGTGGCAAATCATTTGTCATAAAAATACTGTACTGACAATTATCACATGCATTACCACAGAAAGGACACTACATGTTTCTGCTACATGTTCCATACAGGCTGGTCACACTGCTGAGGTTCCTGTGAATCCAAGTCTGTATGAGGGACTCTTGATCTACTTTCTCACTTTAAAACTGTGCGATAAAATAACTGTGAGTGTGCAAGTGAGGCCCAAAAACGAAAATCCATCTGGGGTCAACAAGAAGAAGTGAGATAAGTATGGTGGCTTTTAACACATTACTGAGAAAGGGAGCAGTGCTAATGTGGCTGCTCTCAAAGATACATTATTAGCATCCAAATCAATTGGATACCAATACATTTGTTTATTATTTATTTTTAAGCTTAGAGTTATTCCCATTTAAAGCAGGATGGCACACCCAGTAAAATATTTACTTTTGGACCCTTTTGCAAATTAATAATATAGGTCACAACTGCACTTCAGAAACTTCAGAAACTATAACTCACTTTCATCCTATAAAACACATAACAACCAGATGTTGTGACAAATAAGCATTTCATTTAATTAATGTATTCATTCTACAGCCTAAAACGTAATTTTGGCCATTTGGACACTGGGTGAACACCAAAACATTTGAAAACAGTAGCATCAAACTGACAGCAAACACTGTCACTACTGCTGGATACAGTGGTCGGCCCATCGATTCACAGTGGATAAATCTAAGTTTGAGCAAAAACTTGAATTGAATTGATTGATCCATTCATCATGTTCTGCCTATTATCTAGGTCTATTTCTGGACTAATAACAGCAGATACAGCTGTTTCTGAAACACCACTGACCACATACAGTACTGAATTTAGAGTTTAAAGTCCTAGGTTTCTATAATTTGCTCCAAATATTATTTGCATTATGTAGTGTCATGTGCACATTTCATACCTGTAGACTGGCTGCATCTCTCTGGCGATGCCTATTACAGTTCCTGGAGGAAACTGGTCAAATTCTTGGAAAAGGTCCCTAATGTTGGTCCTGTATTTCAGATCCAGGTCCAGCTGAACTATTCGTGTCAGACCTGAAACAAGAACAATACTTTATTAAAAATCATCACACACCCTTATCAATTTATTTGCTAGTAACTAAATAACACTGCACTCTCACTTTTCTTTAAAGCCACTCAGTCAAAGCTAATCTTTAAGATTATGTCAAGAAAACAACTTCACTAGAAAAACCATTTAAAAATTATAAAAATGATGAAGTGAATACATGAAGTAAAATTTCAGTCAGTGGTAAAAATTTCTAAAATGATCCCAGGAAATATGCTTCTGAGTGAACTGTGCATGTAGGCCGAATATCTCTGACCACTAGTACATCATTAACTGACTGTCTGTCAGTCTAATCGCTTCTTGGAGTCTTTGCAGGAATACAGAGTTAGAGGAAATAAGGGCAGAGCCTGAGAGACTCATAAAAAACTTTAAAAACATTTATATGGCTGCTCTGCAGTGTATTTGCGTTTAGCTTTCTAAACTGTTAACATTCACCTAGAAACAGTAATTCAATCTATCCTGTTTATAAATTAAAGGGAGGAATGTAAAGAAAGTTGAGCACATTGTAAAACAGCACAAAGTGGTGTATTTGACAGGCGTACGCTTACATGCAGTTAATGATTAACACTGTATCTGTATTGTATGTTTGTGGATGACATCCTAACAGTAACCAGGATATTCAAACCATCATCTGTTCATTGTTTCAGCTTCCTATGTTTTGCTGGTTGGCACGGTAACGAAAGGATGGGAAATACTCGGGAATGGTGCACCATGAGCACAATGTTATTACTGAATTGATTAAAACACTTTCTATGTCAGACTGAGAAGTACAGGCAAAGGTGTCGGCCTCTTTTTTGAGGGAAATAATATTTAGTTAATTAGTGTTTTGACAACATCTGTAGAATTCTGCAGAACTCAACATAATATTTCATATGTGTTTTGACTTCATTGTTGTTATCCAAGGAAAGCAAAAATATAATTTTATTTTTGGTGGTTTCTGTTCATGAAATAAAATTAAAAGGAAAATAATAAAGGCTGCACCTGTGTGTTAATTAACATGGTAAATTTAATGTGGAACAGAAGCATATGAGTTGCTATGTTTGTTTCTCTTTTCTGGCTAATGCACATGTCCCACCTGCATTGCAATTTATGTATTTGTGTTTAGTAAGTGGATTTTGGAGCATAATGAACATAATACTGAAAAGTTAGATACTGCAAAATCATTACACATAAATCATGTTCAATTCAATTCAATTTATTTGTATAGTGCTTTTTACAATTGACATTGTCACAAAGCAGCTTTACACAAACAAAGAAACTATGGAAGTTTACATGAACAGTGATTCATGTTACTTCATTTAATCATTGTACAACTGTTAAAAACTTTGATGGTGCAGCATGTATTGCCTTATTCTGTCAGAGTGAAAACAGACAAGTGATGTTGGTGTTGAAAAAGCAAATCACCACTGCCAAATGAAATGCACAATAATAAAGGGTATAACTGTGGGGAGATAAAACAGGACTGGAAGTACACATTGAAACAAGGCACAGAAAAAGACGACTCAGCACTACAGCAGTGACATGTTTTCTGTGCTCTCCAAACAAGGAAGCCACGATCACAATGCCCTCAAGTACTGTGACAACAGGAAAGGGCACAGAGGAGTAATCGCTGAGTGGCCAGCGCTGTTTGTTTGTACTAACGGGGTTTAACTTGTGGGAGTGTAACAGGAAGAGGGTCTTAAATTGTTACAACACTGTGAGGTGATGGGTTTGATGTTGGATCGACACAAGTCCTGTAAAGGTGATAGTAGAGTTGACACTATGTGCAGTGTTTTTACCAGAGCCTGTTTATCAATTAAGCTCCAACAATAGTACACAACACGGTGTATTTGCCCCCTTGATGCCTAATTAGGGTGTATATAAAGAGGTCCACTGCTGGAATTTCATAACAATCATAACAACAGCAAACAATCAATGACTGAGGCAACATGACTGAATTGTAGTTACAGTGAAACTGTTGTGTCAGAGCTGTTTTCTTATGATGTGATAAAAGAGGCTTCTGTAGTGACGTCTCTTTACAGTAGACTGCTGACAGAGAACTTGCAGTTGTCAAAACATGTCTAAACTATAGACAATGAATCTTTTTTATAAATACTTATTATAAAAAAACAGATGCTGTAGGGTATAAAAAGTGTATATGTCTAGTAACATGCTATATGTTGCACTGATGTGCACATTATCTAGCATCACAACATGTAGTGTCTAAAACTAAACTATGTCCCAGTAAACAAAAGGATAAAGAGAAATTAATTATATCAAACTCAGTTTTGCTAATGATCAAATTTTGTACCAATTTACTTACAGTTTCTAATAGAATAGCATAGCAGTATACATTTTTTTCAATAAGTTAAGTTTTTACTTAGGGTTAGTATGGTATAAAATAGTCTTGTTTTGCAGATTTTAACAGAAATACCTTCCTATTTTTAAAGGGTACTACTAGTTACATGAACTGTATATGAGTGATATTTTTTTTTTCCAATAACCTGTTTGTAATGTTTGTCTGTATTTAGGACACTGGCGGTTGAACAAAATGGATAAAGGAGCAGAGAAATCAGCCTTGACCAAAAGTGTGTGGGTGTTGTAAACTTATTGCAGAAATATGTATAATATTAGGATGGCTTGGAGTTTGCCCGAGGCTCTCTTCAGATCAGAAAGTCTCCACTTAGCAACAGCAACAAAACAGAGACACTATTATTTAACACCACATTTTATTCATAAAAAAGCAGGTCAAGCCCATTAAACCCTGCTATCAGACATTATGTGAGCATTTAGTATTGGCTCATTTTCAGCTTTTATCAAGATTCACTGGAAAACACCCAGTTTTTATTAGAAGGAGATCACTTTAAAGTAATTTTTCCCCTCACTATCATCCTCCTGCCACATGCACAAATTGAAAAGAAGTGAGGAGAAAACTAAGTCATAAATATGTAAGTTTCAGATCCCAACTGTCTTTGTTGATACTCACACTTAACTTGCTTTCAAGAGGCAAATAAAAGCAGACACCGAAATACATTTTTGACATCAAACTGCTAAGTCATTTCAAATCTGCCTGTCAACCAAAAGCTACTATCCCCACTACCAGGTACCATCTTTACAGTTTTATCAAAGCAATTCAGAGCAGTACCACTTCTACCTCAGGTGGAAAATAAAGGTCAGGGTTGTTATAGAAACTCAAGTCTCAACTTGTTGAGATCTCTAGAGGGGATACAAATTATGGAACACTCCTCCAGTAACAAAAACAGTGTTTCTTAGGAACCTTAATATTAATTACAAGTTTCCATTGTGCTACTTTATTTCTTATCCTCCAAGGACTTACTGCGTGAACATCTTGTCACTACAAGACTGCATTGATTTCACCCAGTAAGCTTGTTACAGTGTTAGAAAACAGCAGCATTTTTGGTTAAATACTGTCAAATATTTAAATATCATAAATGCATATTTTTCAAATCAATTTTTGGCTCATTTAAGGCAGAGCCTGCCTTCTCTTTGGACAACCAAATTAAACCTGCTGAAAAAGTGTGGATAACTTCCTATAACTATAATTGATTTTCAGGAAACTAAATTTGGTGCTTTAAAATACTTTTCAAGTCCTGTAGAAATCCCATTATTAACAAAAAAAAGCTTCTAAGTGTAAGTCAAAGTTAAATTATTTTGTCAAACTAGTATCCCCAAGGTTAAAAATAAACCTTCATAATCAATTGTTATTTACAAAAATAGTGTGCTGTAGATGACTGTCAGCTACTGTATCTTCCATATTATACAGTGGGTATTCCTACCTTAAAGTCATGTTTTTACATTGTCTTTACATTGTTAAAAATACTGTAAAATAGTGTGTGATAGTTTTAAGTCTATATTATCCATCACTGTTGTTAATGACAGTTCAGATTTTACAGGTCCAAAGAAGTAGAAGCCTTACAACCACTTTAATTACCTCCAGTATTTACAGTGGCAAAAAAAAGTATGTGATCCCTTTGGAATTTCACAGTTTTCTGCAATAATTTGTAAAGAGTATTAGCAAATATAATGTGCCTAAACTAATAACACACAAAATTCAGGAGGAATTTTAGCCCATTCTTTCTGCAGAAGTGCTTCTGTCATATGCTTTGGATGTCTCATGTGTGTGGCTCTCTTCAAGTCACTCTATAGCATCACCATTAGGTTGAGGTCGGGGCTCCGATTTGGCCACTCCAGAAGGTGGATTTTGTTTTTCTGAAGCCATTCTGTTGTGGACTTACTTCAGTGTCTTTGCTTATTGTCCTGTTGCATCATCCAGCTTCTACAGAGTTTCAGCTGACGCACTTTATTCTGAAGACTATTTTGTTATCTTTTCCACTCTGGGTTGTATTTTAACTCGGGTAATTTTGACTGGTCGCCTACTTCTTGGTAGAGCACCCACAGTCCCAAAGTGTCTCCATTTGTAGATTGTTTGCTTAATTGTAGACTGGTGAATTTCTGAAGTCGTTGACATTACTTTGTGACCCTTTACAGCTTTATGTAACTCATCACTAAATTCTTGTTCGTAGACATGGCTAACATAAGCGTATTCTTGTGTGGAGCAAACTTTTTGAGTTTAACCTGAATAGGTTATTATTCTAAGGGTTCACATACTTTTCCCACTAGCACTATGAGGTTGTTCTCAATAAGGACATGAAAGATCAGATTTATCTGTTATTATTTTAGGCATATTATATTTATTAATACTCTTGGATGAAGATTAGATCATGTTTTATAACAAGTTAATGCAGAAAACCATGAAATTCCAAAAGGTCCACATACTTTTTCTTGCCACCGTACTTTGAGCAAACACCGACTGAGATCACATCTCCCCCTTTACATATTATGGGATTTTAAATTGCCATCCCTCACACTTGCTATTTATAGTTGTGAATATCCCATTTTTTTTTATTAATCATAAACCATGTTTCCAATCTGCAGCAGGCTCAGTGGATGAAGAGAGTGTTTCAGATAAATGGTTAAATCAAAAGATGAGAACACCACATATCCGCCACTCTCTGCGTGAAGACAACAGCATTATGCCCTTTATAGATAAAAGCATTCTTTAAATAGACACGTAGGACGACTTACACAGACAGACGTGTGGCACATGTGGTTGATCAATAACCATTTTGAGGACACAACGTGAGACACCAGCAGACACACAACTCCACTTCAATAGCTTGTCATACAAAAACACTCAATGCCACTTTAACAGTATGGTTAAAATTTGGTCCAAACAACTCCACTGTATACTTTTCAGAACCGTTTGCTGAAAAACACACTCAAACACCACCTTTTCCTTCACAGGTTTTGTTTTCTGCAACCCTACAGATACCTTACTTTGCTACAGAGCTACTTTAATGTGATAGAGAAAACCTGAATTTGAACACAAGCATCTTCTCAATGTGGACATGCTGTTTTTTCTTTGATAAAAGCTGTTCACCAATTCAAATTGAACTGACAGACATGAACCTAATTCACAGTTCTAACAAGTTTATGAAACCAGTATAGTGAACATGACCACTGAGAACATCTGAACGAAAACACAACTACACCTTTTTTTTTTTTTTTTTTTTATATGTTTTCCCTTTGTAAATGTTTTATGGTTATGATCCAACCATAACCACACCACTACATCAATGAGTGTAAAAAAATCTTCAATGGCATGGTTCCCTACTGTCTGAAAGACAGACACTTGTGGTTCTGTGTGTGTGCCTGTGCTGACTATTGATTCAAACCAAAGCCTAATGGTTTGGTTCATTTGTGGACTGATGCCCCATGCTGCACACCCACTAAAGTGAATCACAACAAAGCACAACAGAGGAGATTGCTGCCATTGGTCGGCATCTACACAGGGGGCACTCCTGTGGGCAGCAGTGACAGAACACATCCTGCTTTCCTCACTCCACAGGGCCTCTGCAGCGTGCCACGTGCCTCTTAGATACCTGCCCATACAGCTTCCTCCAGCTGTGCATCATCAGCACCGGAACAGAGAAAAATAATGACTGCCAGCCAATCAAAGTGAAGGCTGTGGTTTAAGTGGCAGAAGGCATTAGAGTAATATATATATATATTTTAAGTGATGTGCAATGCAAATTTTTTTCTGAATCACAAAACAAACTGTTAAAGAGCATAACCATAACTTTAACGCATCAGTTAATTATAAATCGAATAGGATAGTCCTGATACAAGATTGGAACTCACCTCATACTAATTCGATTCTGATGATATTCATCATGCTTTAGCTTTGAGCAGCATCACTGAAATTGTATTGTTATTTTGAGGTTGCAGCAGATAGAGGTATCTCAAAACTCTGGCAAAATCAAGTTTAGGCACTTTGGGCACTGAAATCAGAGCAAGTGACACACACCTTTATAATTTAGCTCCTTCTAGACTCCTTAGAGGTGATTTAATATGACGCGCCCAGCCAAAGCTATTCTAAAGTGACTTAAATCTATATGTGAATGAAAAGAAATGTGAGAATGTTTTTCTTACTTTTAGGCATGATGTGATGCATGGCTACAGACAGGAAGAAGATGGCGTCACTGTAGTAAGCCCCAGATCCAGCACTGAAGTGTTTCTGCATGGCCTCGACTATAGGAAACAGCTTCTGTGTGAGAGCCGCCACGTCATGAAACAACACCTGCAGGAAGATCAACACAGTGCAATCAAGTCAGTACAACAATGTCCACATGGGAGTAGTGCCTGCTAACTATTAGAGACAGTGTTTTATTAGATTTACTGATGCACTTTGTTTTGCTTACTAGACATTTAAGAAATGTTATCTTCAGCTTCAAAAATAACTTTTTACAATTTCATGGTTTTCTGCATTCATTTGTCATAAAATGTGATTTGATCTTAACAAATATAATGCACCTAAACTAATAACACAAAAAGAAATTCTGATCTTTCATGTCTTGTCATGCATGTCGAGCCATGTCTCGCTAAAAAGAGTTTTCAGAGGATCTACAATCAAGAATTGTTGATTTACATAAAGCTGTAATAGGGGTTACAAAGTGATGTGAAAGACCTTAGACATTCATCAGTCTACAGTTATTCAAACAATCTATAAATGGAGAAACTTCGGGACTGTGGCTACTCTACCAAGAAGTGGGTGGCTCTGGCATAAAAAGGCAATGCATATAATCACGAAAACATCATCCCGATTCTTAAGTATGCTTTGATGCATAAGGGTCTGGCCAGCTCGCAGTGACTGGGGGGAAGATAAATTCCCAAGTGTATCAAAAAATTCTTCAGGATAATGTGAGAATGTCTGTACGTTAGCTGAAGCTCTGTAGAAGTTTGGTGATGCAACAGGACAATGACCCAACAAGTCCACAACAGAATGGCTTCAGGTCAGGCCAGACCTCAGGCCAATAGGGATGCTAAGGAAGGACTTGAAGAGAGTCACACACGAGACGTCCAAAGAATATGACCGAGCTAAAGCAGTTTTGCAGGAAGAATGGCCTAAAATTCCTCCTGAACAATGTGCGGCTCTGATCCACAGCTACAGGGGGCCCCTGGTTGAAGTTATTGCTGCCAAGAGGGGTCAACCAGTTATTAATTCCATACTTTTTCAACTAGCACTATGAGGCTTTTATGGTTGTCCTTAATAAAGACATGAAAGAAAATAATTTTTGTGTTATTATTTTAGTCACATATCATTTTAGACACAATTATACTTATTATTAAAACTCTTGACATAGATGAAGATCAGACCATGTTTTATATATTATATTTATGTATTTATTTCTGTTCAGTTCTGCTGTTTCTGTCTAAGACAAGCAACAGACTCAAAGTTTTTACCCCCTTGGTCAAATTCTCGCTGCTCAGGTAGACACCAGAACTGGAAGCCCTGCTATAGGCAACAGTTTGAGTCCTGCAACCTCTCAAACCCACAGTAGCGTAGGGGATCTACCACCCCAATTCTACTCATCGTCATCTTTTTGTGTGCAAGTTCTCTTCCTCTCACTGCTGTTTCTGTTAGCTTAAAATCCCACAAAAGTGATCATTCACATATCTACAGATTATTGAAAGAGGATTTTTTTTTTAAATACAATGAGCATTCATTATCATTAAAGCTTTCCTGCAAGAGAAAAAATAAATATGTTGATACAGGGCAGTACAGGGAGAATCAGGCTTCAGATAAAACCTGGCTGCTGGTATTATAAATCAGACCCATGTGCCTCGATGGACAGACGTTATTTAATGATCCCTCACAGATTAAGGTAAGCCCTGGGTGGTTTATGGAAGTCAGTGCAGTCCTGAAGGGCTGTTAAGGGGATGTAATGGCACATAAATCTTTGCGCTGCGGGTAAAATAAGTAATTTTTCCAAAGGCCTGACGAATAATTTTCACTCACTAGGACTCCAACTGACATTTAAATTCTACATATTTATTGTGTATTTCCTATTCAAAATAGCAAAGTTATATCCCAATGCTAATGTCACAATTTTACATGAAAATAAATGCAGAAGTATTTGGAAATATTTTTCTCAATGTGAGCAGCTTTTGTTATACAGCTTGTAGTTTAATCTGTGACTCAGATATTATTGTGTTAACTGAGAAGCTTGAACACAGAATTCAAGTGTTGTTGTTTTTAAGTAGCAGCAAAGTTTAAGCACTTAAGTACTAGTTACTATTTTATACTTATAACATGTGGCTTGAGGGCAGTAAGGTAAAAACCCCTTGCCAAGAGCTAAAAACAAATTGTCACCCTGTGAGAAACAGTTCAGTGTTATGAACCTATGATAAGATTTGTTGTTTGCAAACAAGGTACAAGTACATTATGTTTTGCTTACAGCCTATTGCGTATTGATGTAGTGTGAATAAATAAATACTTCCCCTATGTAGACTTTTGAATATAGTAACAAGCCCTAAGTAGCCACATTTTGTTATCCAGTCATAAGATAAATCCTGCTCTGTTGTATTATTTATACTTTGGATACCTTTGGCATTCGGTGCATTTAGCCAAGTAATATTATTAGCTCACATAAACCTAGCTGCACAAAGTTGACTTAAGAGACTGGACATGTTTGGCAGTTGCTGGCACACTGGGCTGATTTTTGGATGAAAGCCAATACTGAGCAAAATGTCCTGTTTTGACTGACGAATGAACATTTGTCCTTTTTGTCAGAGATTTTCCCTGGCATGTCCTGCCTATTGTGTGGCCATGCTTTTAAATAGAAAAAACACAAAATATTGCACGCATCTTTTAATTTAAACACACCAGAATCCCTTTTAGCAGGATGGTATTTGGAGAGGATCTCCATAAGGAGGGAACAATTTGCACAGCCTTTGGGCAGTGTAACTCTGCAGGCTGTTTGTGGCGAATGTTAAGTGGGTTGTTGAATTTCACACTGTTGTGAAGTAATAAAGGCTAATAGTCTTGCATAACTGCTGCCTTACCATCATGCTTCTATCAGATAGATAAATAAATAAAAGAAATAAAGCTTAGGATGAGCAGGCAAGGATGTTACCATGCTCAAGTATACTCCCATCCCATCTGTAACTCTGGTACCACAGTGGATACACTCATGTCAGTGCCTACAGAAGTTAATTTTATGACTCTATCTCAATTCATGTTTGAATTCTGTGGCCTGAAATGATACTATGTGATTTATAAAACCACTAGGTTGACAGCCTGTAGGTAAAGTCCAGGACCAGTCTGGTGGAGCATGCTCCCTTGATTTTAAAAGAACAAAATTGGGTGGTAGAGTTATGAGAACCCGCTTCTCGAGGCCAGTATAAACTAATTAGAGCCTGACTGAGCAGTGATATTTTTAGTTTCAGTTTATCACAGAAACATGTTTCAGCAAGTGCGTAGGACAGCTGATATGTAACAAAATATTTCACTACAGAGAGTTAGTTTTTGTGGTTTCTGTTGAGCACCCATCCAAGGACAAGAGTTAAGTTCATATACACCCATCAGCAGCAACATTAAAACCACTGACAGGTGAAGTGAATAACACTGATTATCTAATGCAATGGCACCTATGGGGTTGGGAAGCAAGCAAACAGTCAGTTCTTTAAGCTGATGTGTTGTAAGCAGGAAAAATAGGAAAGCAACTTCGACAAAGACCAAATTGTCATGACTAGACAACTGGACCAGAGCATCTTGAAAACGGCAGGTGTTGGAGATTCATACCAGTGTTCCCAGTATGCAGTGATCCTTAGCTACCAAAAGTACTATCAACACATAACAGCACAATCGCAATTATGTTTTTATGTTTATGGTTAATTTGTTTCATATTGTATATCATTATAATACTGCAGGACATCTAATCATCATCACATATTAGACATCAACTTATCCAGTACTTTACATTACACACATGAGATGTTCTACACTCACACTACAGTCTAAATATAGAGTGAAATGCACAGGAAACATACTGGCCTGCCGACCTGGGCAAACGTCTAACCTTCTGACCAATCCAAATCATGGGATCAGTCAGTGTTAATAGAGATCAGTAACAACCACACCAGATGGTGGAGAAGACATGGTATTCCTAAGAGGAAATGCCTAGTCGGTGAGGAAGTTTGGGAAGGGATTGGTAATGTGTAAACAAGTTTATGATCTTGTGCTCTGTTAAGAATACAAAAGAGGAGAAACGGGGCATGTAGCGGCAAGAGAAGACAGAGGGGACATAATCCTCTCTTTTGGCAGGAAGAACACAGTGGGGGGAGGAGATCCCCATCAGTGAGGGATTAGTTTGGCCAACAGTGCCACCACGTGTTTCAACTTTAAACAGCTACAGTCAATGAATTTTTCATTGAAGAGGTCTTAAGGAGTATGTATGGGTTAATTGGTCATGATAACTTCAGATTAGTAGTTAAGTTAATTTTATATGTATCTAACATGAGGTTATATACTGCACATACAACATCTTCAGGTTCAAGTGGAGGAGTTGTCCATCACCATCATGTACGTGCAGCTGTCAAACAACAATTTCCCCAAGGGAATTAATAAACAATGTCATCATCAGGACTGTCCACTGTAGCTGGCAATTTTTGTAGTTTTCCTAAACTGACAACCTGAAAAGCACATACATAGCATTTCATGATGAATGTGCTGAAGTATGAAAACGTCTTGAACTTCTCTCATAAACTCTCTTTTTTCATTCTTACAAACTAATGTGACACTGTGAATATGTAATAAGAGAAACTGCCTAAATGTGTGTTATTTGTGTTGTGTTATCTGGCTTAATCGCAGTATGTTGTGTGTGTATATATATATTTCTTTCTTTATTTTTTTAACAAGGTGGCTGCTTCATTTTCCACTTTGGACCTGAAAGTATCAGTTGATTAAATAATAACTCTTCCAACAAGAAGTTAATGTTTGAATGCTCGTTTACATCTGACTGAATGTTCAACTAATGCTAAAAAATAAAATTGTATGTGGGAACAAACCAAACTATCTAATTAGACTATCTGGGTGTGATTTGAATGCAAATCAAAGGCAACAATACAAAAAATAAACCTTTCTTGATAAAGAGTTTTTGATTGCTTACCTCAAACTTAAATGGTGCATCAAGGAGAAATTCCTGCAGCATCCTTTCTCCCAGTTCTTGGCTGGCCTGGTCGCTCACAAAATGAAGGACCAACACTTCTCCTTCCAGGAAGCGTCCGTGCTTCACCATGGACAACATGGCCACTCTAAACTTATCCTGCAGGCTCCGGCTCTTGTCCACCTTTGTGAACATCATGAGTGCATGGTACTGGTGGTCAACAGTGTCATGGCCCCCTGTCTTGGACCCAAAGCCCTCGCTTTCTCCTCCTACATCTCGTTCTTCCCCTCCTTGTTCCTCAGATCCTGCTGTCTGCGAGACCCTGGTGTCCACAGTCAGGTCTGCATCATTTCTGTTGGTGTTGTGGCTGGCCTGAGTATGCTTGATCCTCTTTGTGGTGCTGGAGAAGTTCTGCCTCTCTGAGCCAAAGTAGTAAAAAGCTACGACAGCAAGTGCAGCAGCCAGGAGAAGCAAAAACTGATAGGACCTGAAAGTACTGATCCTACCCATGATTCTGGATACCAGTCTTAGTATGCCCATATCTTCCAGTTGTCATGAGAATGGGGGCATGAAAGGGAAAACCTGAACCATTTTATGTCAAGTTCAGGGTTATGTTTCAGGAATTCCCAACATTGTCCTGCAAGAGACAGAATACACATTTTTACAAGTTGTAAATAATTGTTTTGAAATATTCACAGATTTCACAGAATATATATATTTCACTCAATTATTTTTTGCCAAAGACTTAATATTGAAAATATTCCTTGACTTTTTGTTAAACTGAACATAAAAAAACATATTTTAATGCACCTTGCTTACAAATTATTTTGTCTGTAACTTACTGATGACATCTTCAAAAGTCTTGGTTTGTCCAGCAGTCCAAAACTAATTAGCAAATGTGTTAATTTTCTCTAAAATGCCATCACCACCATGCACAGGAAATATCACTTAAACCGAAATAAATCAGTGGTTTATCCACTTACCTGTCTCACGCTGTGCTCCTCTGCAGCCCCATGTTCACAGCTTGTTCAGGGATTACACAGCCCTGAATTACTTCCTTGAATTCCTCGCGTTTGTGAATCGGTGCGATGTTTGTTAGTGTTTTACTGAAAATTAACGACCCTTTTGACAACTATGTAAAAGCACAAATACAAACACTACACGTCAACTGGCTGCGAAGATGCTAAGTTAGCAAGCAACGGCTTTGCGCCTAAATGTGAGTCGTTTAACTGCCTTCCGACGCTATGTTTAATTTAAACTGAAGACTAAACACTGTATTACTGTTTTAAATAGCTGATGTACATGTGTATATTTCGTCGATCTAAAATTACCACGCTGTTTGCATGTTTTGTTCGAGAAGAAAACAGGTACTAACACTCCTGGAGGAACTCCCAGCTAGCAGGAACCTAACAACCGTAACCACGCCCACTGTGGCTCAGCCGTATTCCGAGCCATGTTGCCTTTACGTGCAGTCGGAAACGCTACATTAAAAAGCCTTTATGTATGTAATGTAATATACAAATTACATGTTTTTCCAACTAAATTATTAAATTAAATTATTAAATTATTATATCTTCATCGTGGTTTGCATAAACGTGACATCTACCACTTGAAGAGTGCTGGCTGAATGTCTTTGGACTGTTAATCAGAAAAAAAGTCAAGACACCATGGGCTCAGAGACACTGTGATTGTGTTGTAAGCTCTTATTGACAAAACTATAAACACATTAGCTGTTTTTTCTTTTTTGCTGCAGCTCTATCAGAAATAATGGTGATTTTTACGATTTGTCGGATCAGAGTATGCTATTACTTTTTGCTATAACGCCACAATACGATCTGCACAACCTGCACTTGAAAGCATCGTTCCTGCCTCACGACAGTTTCGGTAGAGGCATTGTTGCTCCCTGCCGTCGGTTGCGGTACTCTTGGTCCGTAGCAACCGCTAGTTATCTTGTGTTTGCTGGAAAGATGCTGTTTTTTCTATTCGCTTAAACCCGTTTTCGTCGTAAACGTCTGATAGATCCACGTTCTTGTATTCAACCCAGGTCCTTTGCTAGCATAACGCTAGCTAGCTTGCTAACAATCGAAAATGAATTCCAGCACGCACGTCATTCAGGTGACAAATGTCTCTCCGAGCACGACGTCCGAACAAATGAGGACTTTGTTCGGATTCCTTGGAAACATAGAGGAGCTCAAATTGTTTCCCCCAGAGTGAGTATTATCAGCTATGCACAAAACGGGTTCATACCCAGCTAGCTAATGCGGTTTAAAGCGGGGTCCTGTTGAGGCCTGTAGCGTCGAGCAGGCCTCACCCCGCCGTATGCTAATGCTAATGCTAACGTTTCCCCGCGCCTTTAGCCAGTGATCGTAACGTTGCTACATGAGGCACACATCTTGACTTAAAGGTTGCAGTTATTGTTTTCAGTATTTATTTAATCTTCTAATTTATCAATATGCACTTTATAACGTTGGTTAGCGCATTTAGATGGCTTATTTGTTCGCGCTTTTTGTAATTGATATTGCAACAGAACCAGAGGATGTTGAATGTACTGTCGTAAATAATCCAGAATAACCCTTTACATATCTGAGATACTGTAACAAGAGAATGCAAATTAATAATATAAGTGGTTGATCGAAATAATTCAAGATTAATGTTTCATTAATCATTGCATCAATCTTTAACTCTTACCTTTTCTTTTGTGTTTATATCCGAGTGATTTAACTCAGATTTAAAAGACTTCATCTACAGGCACCAGCAGGTATCCTGTGATGGAACATCTTTGATGACAATTTTGATATTTTACATGAGTCTGAGTCACTTATTAAGAGTGATTGTATTGTAAATAATGAATATATTATTAATTGTCAACTACCTTTTATTAAGCCAATGAGTAAATAAATTGGTGTAAACACATGCATCATAAGTTCTCAGAGCCCAAGGTGTAGGAAGCCCTGATTTATTTTTTATTTTTATTTTTTTGTATCATATCACAATATTCTGAATGTAGTTGGGGTTCATTCATAACTCTCAGGCATCCAGTGAGAATAACATAAAAGGTTAGAGAAATTATTGGCTGTATCCCTGTGGCTTTGACAGAATTGTTATAAGCAGGTTTGGTTTTATTTCTTGGTCACTGTTTAGGGTGTGTCCCCTGGTGTTTAGGGTCACAGGGAGACTTTGTTTCTCTTGGGGACACAAATCCACCATTTGAACAAGGCATGTTGTCTCTTTGTTTGTATTCTTTGCACAACATATCTGTATTTTCTTCCAGTGACTCTCCCTTGCCTGTGACTTCACGTGTCTGTTTTGTAAAGTTCCATGAATCTGAGTCGGTGGGAGTTTCTCAGCACCTGACGAACACCGTCTTCGTAGACAGAGCCTTGATTGTGGTCCCTTTTGCTGAAGGTGGGTGTCTGTTTTATCTTTGTCACTCTCTGAAATGTACATCACAATGTGTAGTTTTTTTTTTTTGTTTTGTTTTTTTTTAAATTATATTTGCAAACTCTTATGTGAGCCATTTTGATTTTTCCTGGCCAAGCAACATTAGCTTAGCTTGTCAGTGCTTGGCATTTCTAGGTTTGTAAAAGGGAAATGTACATTTGTGTCCATGTCTTACAATTTAGCTGTAAACTTCTCTCTCTGTTATTTGTGTTGTGGTTTTCATAGTGGACAAGTCATTTGCAGAGAGCCCCTTCCTTGCTGGCTGAAAGTGGTCCTCCAGGAGATTAGAAAAAATAATGGCACCAGGCTCGCAAGCCCCCTTCTCTCTCTTGTTCTGCAGTAAAATATTAACTCTTTTTTTCTTTCTGTTCAAGGCATCTTTTCATTAAAAAAGTAGCCACGCAACTCTTAAGCAACATGAGGGGTGGGGGAGAGGGTGCAGGTCAAGCTCATTTCAGTATTTTAATATTTTCCAAATGTCTATTGATTAGGCATGCACCAAGCTAGGGATGCCCCGAGCAGATCTGAATGGTGGCATATTTAAAAAAGTTAATTGGTATCAACCCACAATATGGGAATTCATATACCCTATTTTTAGTCTTGGTCCACCAGTTGTTTAAATGTCCTATTGTGCTTCAACAGGTAAACGTCAATTTCGATTGATCATATCCGCTCTAATGGCATAAATCAGTGAGAAAAGCCACTTTATGTCACTTTGCTGTTAGTCCAGCTACATTTTTCTGGTGTTGCTACTTCAGCAACATCTTTAGTTGAAAGCTTTTGTTCACTTTACAATTGATGATATGAAGCAGACGTGTAATTTGATACCGCTGATGTCCCATCTGTTGAGGTCTAAATAAAACTGTAGGAAATGATTAAATAACCTGCGCGTAAACACAGGTGTTTTTAGTTACTGGCTAATTAGGTCAATTTTTAGGTTCAGGTTGGGTCATGTGTCACCAAAGTCCCGGTGTAAGTTGTCCCACTCTAACAGCCGCAACCAAACTTAGCAACATAGTGAGAGAGACGTTAATCCAGCACAGTTTTACAGGCCCACACTGTTCTGAGATGAGGTCTGATAAGCCAAACAAGTGAAAACACCTGTGTGAGTTTACTGTGGGTGTTTGCTTTTTGCTGTAATTAATTATTCACAGTGTAACTGTGTGTGCATTACAAAACTAAATTTCAATTCTGAGACATTATGTTCGGGACATCCCTACACAAAGCAAAAAGCATGCAAGATAGATAAACTAATCAGCTATGCATGCTAGACTAGATTTTAAAGGTGTGTGCCACTACAGTTATTTTGAGCAGATGTTGTGGAAGTTAATTGGCAAATAATTTGGTTATTAATCCTGATAAATGCACAAACTGCCTTTGGCTTTTACTTGCTCCATGTGCCAAAGCCTTGTTTTATTTTACTGTGTATTTGTATTTCTAAATCTTTACAAACACACACGATAAAAAGTAGTATTAAGCTTCTGCTTGATGTTTCGATAAAATGCTTTTTTTATTGACCCTCTCCACACACATGACTCTGAAAGAGTTGAGTGAATCTCACATTTAACGGTGGTGTTTCTTTTGTTGTTGTGTTTTACAGTTCTTTTTCCTGGTTCAGCCAGCCCTATATACCAGGCCCTGCTGAAAATGCCACCAACAGTTTTGTCTTCTGCAGCCTTATCCTGTTTCTCAAGTGTCCTTTCTGTTGTGTGTGTGTGTGCGCGCGTGTGTGTGGGCGTGTGTCTCTCCCCCTCTCTCTCTCTCTCTCTCTCTCTCTCTCTCTCTCCCCCTATTAAAATGTAAAAATGTCAGATTAAATTAGCCCGTTTCAGATTGCACAACCATGGATGATCATCTCCTTAAGATATTCCCTTTGATTTTACTGTTTTGTTTTTTTTTTTTGTTTGTTTGTTTTTCTTCAGCTTTGGTCACATTTTTCATGAGTTTATCATGGCTTTTGCTGGCAGTAGCCCATAACTGTTTAGTGTAGACTATCTTGGATATTGTTTAGTGTTTTTTGGACATACTGTTGTCTAAAACGTAGCAGTACTATAGCCTGTTAGCAGCACTTTACCTGGTTGCCAAGTAAGTTTTCTTGTGGTGGGATTGTACAAAGTAACCACCAACAAAAGCCCAGAAAAGGTAAAATGTCTAAACCTTTTCTGACTTTATATTGGTGATGGTAAGTGATGTTGAAATGTACCTTTGTCTACACCCAAATCATGAACTTTGTTTTCTGTATCTCAATGTTTTTGTGTGCTTTATAGCGAAGCAGCCGGCGCGAGTCGCTTGTTCATAAAACATCTAATGAAAGTTGAGAGCACATCCCACGGGACAACTGGCTGTGCTTGCTTACGTTTGGTTCATGACTTAAAAAACAAGTACAGGTGATAAAATCTTGGCAGTGTTGACCACAGTGTATATTGTGACTTTTAAACTCATAGCTGCTAATCCTACAATCATAATTTCACAAAAAAAAAAAAAAAAGAATTGGGATCAAGATTTACAGACAAGACAAAAAGTGGATTTTTATCTTCTTTTTTTTGTCTTTTTTTTTTTTTTTTTACTACAGAGTAGTTAGACTGAGGTGGCTTGTCTGCAAGTCTTGTCTGAGTGTTTACTGATGTTTGCTTGGAGTATACACTGAAATGTTGTTTTTCTCCAGGAGTCATTCCTGATGAATCTAAAGCTATGTCCCTGCTGGCTCCAGCCAATGCTGTGGCAGGTATGATGCCTGGTGGAGGCCTTCTTCCAACTCCTAATCCTCTGGCAACAGTGAGTTCTTAATTTAAGTTTGCTTTAAAAGTGTACATTTGGGTTTGCCTTTGTTATTATGGTGTTCTTTACACACACACACATATGCTTGTAAGCCATTAGTTTAGATTCTCAACATTTTTACACTCATGTAATTTCTAATTTGATTGAATTGCTCTATATACAAGCTCTGCTGTGTATCTTAACTAGCTGTGTCCAATATCAATATTTCAGATGGGAGGGACGCCGTTCGGAGGTCTCGGAGCTCCAAACATGGAGCAGATGGCTGCCATGGGACTACCAGGACCTAACATGAACCCTCAGGTAAGCACTTCCTCAGTCATATTCATACTCGGAGAAAACAAAATTGTTGTCTGTTTTAACATCCTGCTCGTCTCTCTTTCAGGCTCTTTCTGCAGACTTCCTGAAGCTCATGCAGTCCATGGACCCCAAGTAAGAATTCTTATGCTGTGTCACATGTATGCAATCCAGACAAAATATGCCTTTGAATAACATCTAAATAATTGATTGCTACTGCAGATTGAATCCATTAGCAGCCGGACTGAACCTGAATCCAGGTCTAAAAACAGACGCCTCCAATAAGGAGATTGAAGAGGCCATGAAGAGAGTCCGAGAGGCCCAGTCTCTCATTTCTGCAGCCATTGAACCAGGAAGTAAGTGATCCACTTTTTATTTAGTATCTTATAATTATCACAATGGGTAGAAATGTTAACATCCTGTTTAAAGCAGTGTTCAGGAATTTAGTTTGGTCAGATGTGGTTTATTTCTTCTATCATGTGAGTCACTTATTAATTTTGTCACCGTCCTTGCAGATAAGAAAGATGACAAGCGCAAACATTCCCGCTCTCGTTCCCGGTCCCGACGCAGGCGGTCCAGATCCCGCTCAAGACACAGGTAAAAGACCTCAGAACAAATTGCGCCACTGCGTTATTGGTGTGAGAGGAATTATAATATATGAGCTGTATGCACAAACAAAACACATTAAATACAGTCGTATCATGTTATAAAAATCTGTCTTACTTTTATTTTGGCAGACGTTCAAAAAGCAGGTCTCGACGCAGGTCCCATTCGAGGAGCAGGAGGAGGTCCAAGAGCCCACGTAGGAGGAGGTCACACTCCCGGGATAGAAGCCGCCGCAGTCGATCTAGGTCAGAATCTCTAATATTGTCTTTAGTACTAAAGTAGTTCATTTCATTTAGTATTTTATTTGCTGACTGTGTTGAGACTGCTGCAGGAAAAGATTTATGTAGTCGAGCATGAGCTTTTAAAAACCTCATCTATGTTTCCTCATGACAAACTCCCAGTGTCAGAGCGCAAGAGCAATGTGTCAGCCTCTGATGATGATTTAGTACCTGAAAAGAGAGCTACATCAATAGTATGGAAGTTTTTCCCAGGTAGATTTCTCCTGGAAAGCACATGTGGACATTGCTGAATGAAAGAGAGATACTTTTTGTTAGGCTGCAAGAACATTAAAACATAGTTAATTAATGGTATTATTGCAAAGTTCTTGAAATATTGTGGTATAAATTGGAGTTCTTCATCTAAAAATGTTTCCAGGTTAAAGAAGGTTGTCTGTATTTCCCAGTGAGCTGCAGTCAAAGATTTCCATCCTATGTAGTGCTTCTCTTTGCTTATGATGCTGTGGTGTCTTGATCAGGGACAGGAGAAAGGAGGAAAAGTCTAAGAAAAGGTCCAAGACGCCCCCGAAGAGCTACAGCAGTGCCCGGAGGTCTCGAAGCATTAGTCGGTGAGTGCTACATTTTACTTGTGAAATATTTAATTCATAACAGATGCATTACCTTCTTTCTTTGCAGCAAATCGTTCTATATGGCAGCAGTCCATAGGTTGAGTGCCAGTACTGGAAATGAAGACATTTTATTCCAGACCAGGATAAGGTGTTTTTTTTTTTTGTTAAATTAATTTATTTAACCATCTTTCCTTACAGGAGGCATAGGCGAAGCCGCAGTGCATCTCGGTCCCCAAGGAGGAAGTTGTCGAGGTCTCCATCACCTAGACGGTAAGTTGTCATGAGCAGTGCTTTTTCTAGATGACATTAACAGGAACTTAACAGCTAAACGTAATGATGTGTTGTATGTGTAATGTTCACAGCCATAAGAAGGAGAAGAAGAAGGACAAGGATCGTGAGAAGGAGCGGGACAGAGACAGGAGGGAGGACAGGGACCGGAGCAGAGATGAAAGAGAACGCTCCACTAGTAAGAAGAAAAAGAGCAAAGACAAGGAGCGAGAACGAGAGCGAGATCGCAAGTCTGACAGTGAGAAAGGAGACGTTAAGGTATGTTCATAACACAGAAATGAAATTTTACAAACAGTGGCTACATTCACATTATTTACACATCTCAACTTAAATCAACTTTAGCTGTTTCCAGATTCACTTTCCACTTAAATGATCTTAAAATTCTGCAACACAGGTGACCCGAGACTACGATGAAGAGGAACAAGGTTACGACAGTGAAAAGGAAGGAGAAGAGGATGACGACGAGAGGAAGAGCAACTCCGACTCTGCCTCCTCCCCGAAAGGTCAGGATGAGATGGAAAGATCCGAAGGCCAAATTCCCAAAAAGTCCAAACTGAATGGAGACGACCACCATCAGGAGGACATGGAGATGAGTGATTAGGAACATCTGAGACCGAACCAGTTGACGTCATCTTTCCACTGTTCTTTTATATTTTTATGATAGGCAACATGTCTGTGCCTGATCAGTTCAAAAGATTTGTTGTCTTAACTGTAGAAGCTTTGGGGGGAGGGGGAGGGAAATCAAATAATTTTTGTAAAAACAAGGACTAAAATATAAAAACACAACGTGGTTTTAAACGGTCATTGCTGTACTTTTTAAAGATCCTAATGATTTTTCTTTTTGTTACCTTTACGTCAAACTTCTGTCTTCCTGACAGTAGAATACAGTGTTTTCCACTTGAAACTCTGTATTTGTAAATATTTTACTGGTCAGGATCGAGTCCCCTCCTTTTTCAGACTGTTAGACACTCACCGCACGGCACCAGCTTGACATTTGTTTTCGGTTGCTGAACCATTTTGCTTCAACTGTAATGCCCTCGTCGTGTTTCAGCTGACCTTCCTATTCACAACCTTTGTAAGTGTACACTGTAGATTGAAATGTGTTGTTGCAATGAAATACTTTGTTTGCAATAGATTTTCCAAAGGAAACTAATAAAATTGGGTCAAACTGTTGACTTGTCACTGAAAGAAAGTGTTGAAGCAGAAGCCTGCAGCATTTCGGGGAAGAATAATTCATTTATTCCGCTGTTAAACACTTACTGTGACGACATGGAGTTGATGATGGTTCCACAGAAGCCCTGAGAGCTCAACGCACAGCACGTAGAAAACACGCAAACGAAACATGTTAATTAAACACTCGCTGAAGAAAAGCAAAGTGAGACTAAACGTTTGAGACAGAACAGTTTGAATTTGATGTATTTCTATTGAAGTTGTTTGCCAATGGGAACAAAAAGTATTAGTTTGTAAATGTAAACATTTTGGCCACCGTCAGCAACTCAATTCTTGTTTGTAGTCATTAGTTTTCTAATCCAAAAATGGATCCATTGTGGGCATAAAAACAAAGCCAAACTCAAATATGTGGAATTTTTATTTTAGTACATTTTATATGAAAATAGTGTCGCAGACTTATACAACGGATTTTGCTGTACAATTGACATGTAGATGGATGAATACATTTCTACAGGTAACAAAGAACAAAAGCATTGTATCAGTGAGGAGGCACGTTTCCATTAGCTTCAGTACTGAACTTATTTGGTTAAAAGGAGAGAATAAGAACATAAATGAGCCTGTGCTGCTAATGTGGACGCTAACTTTGAGCCACCAGGGCACTAAATTCATCTTGAATTCCAGAGGCAGCTAATGAACGAGCTTTGAGAGTAACATCCTCTAAATGAACGACAGCAGCTCTAACGACTCATTAGTGAACGCTTCCCGGACCTTTAGGGACGTACTTTAAACAAAAGGAACCTTGGTGCTTCTCACATGGTGGTTTGTTTATAAGAGGGATGAGGAAAAAGGATAAGACAAGTAAGAGATTTGAGTTTTTCTTCAAAGCAGTTATGTACAAAAAAAATAGCAACTGCCACCATGTTACAAAGCAGTAAACTCAAATGAACTCACGTGACGCTACATAAAAAAATCTGAGCAATACTTCCTCTTGTAGAATAAAAGACTAAGGTCATAGTTACAGACTGCAGAGGGAAAGCCTGGGTTTTATTATGTGTAAAAATGTCACATAGTCATTCATTAGCTCCCTAACATCTACTTTCTATACAATCCAGTTTCCGTCTTTTAGCGGGACTGTACAGTTTGTCACGTAGTTTACAAAAGGTGCAGTAAGAAACAGAAGCTGCCACTCAAACAGAAAACTGCAGCACTTCTAGCGTTACCTTGATGAAACGAATATTTCAAAACGTAGGAGTGAGGCCTACAGGGTATCACAAAACGAGTGTCGATAAACTCAACTGAATGTAGAGTTGCTGTAGTGGATCTAAACGGTGGCCCCAAAGTTCAGTGACGCCACTCTGTGCCCACGGAGATCACTGATACACACAATTTCATAATGTGCAGGGTTAACGTGGAATTCTACAAAAGAAAACTCATTTTTAGTTTTTTTTTTTAACCTAAAAAAGTAGAAACCGATTCTCAGTTTTGTGAATTTTAAGTCATATCGTATCAGTGTTTTGAGCATCTTTGGGAACATTTCTAAATTTGACTGTGTTTGAGGACTGCATGACCTGCACGTCTGTTTAGGAGGTGTCCAATAGATTATATACAATTTTATGTTTTACTGATATTTACTATTATCACAAAACTAAGATGACTTTTCACCTTCGGGTTATTTTAAAGTCTACTTCAGTAGGAAAAGAACCTAAAAACTCATTTTAGTGGGATTCCCAAAACATCACACAGTCATTTCAGTGTTCGACTTCAGGTCAGTTACACACAGTCCCTTTACAAACATTACTTACATACTTAAATACGTAACCTTTCGTCGTTTCGTTTTCCTCCACTCACACCTTGTCTCAAGGAAACTCACAGTCACTCTAACATCAATGCCCTTTTTACTGAGGAGATGTTCGCACTCATCACGTCGTCGGTTCTTCTTGCGTCTGGTCGTCTGTGCTCACAATCAGTACGGGCGATGGGATCCACGAACGTTTCCCCCGCAGTTTCTCATTTTCTACTTCAAGAAGTGTGGTTTGTAGCACAACGTTGCCTTGGTGTATGCCCGTTTCTTGTTCCAGCTCCAGAGGTTAAAGGTCAGGGAAGCGACTAGGGTCTTCCTTATAATCAACGGGGATCGTAAAAATGGAGTCATCAAACTCATCGTAGCGAAACTCCTGAAATGTCACTGTGGCTGTGATCGTGGGAAAGACGGGGATGTCTGCGGGGAGACAAGAGAACAGCTGCTAATTGCGTCTTGGAAATGTCAGAGGTATACATGTCAGATGTTTTACATTAGGGGGAGGAACAAAATGCCTGTGCTTTAGTTTGCAAATCTTGTATGTAGATGCTATTATTTATTCTCTGTATTACTTCTTACCGAGTTTTACAGGAAAGCCGGGCGGGAGCTTCATCTGAACAAACTCCCTGAGTTTATTAAAGTGCTTGAAGGGTGCAATCACCTCCAGAACATTAAGCAACCTGAGAAAACAACCAACACATGAACCAACACAACCATAAACCTTTTTTTTTTTTTTTACAGGTTATTCATCATTGATCCACATTTCTTGTGAACTGGGACCATAAGGGCGTCAGAGAAAATTGTTTAAACTGTCTGGATGAGGAGACTCACGATTCAATGCCCAGAGGGAAGTCTTGACTCATGGCTATCGTGGCTTTGAAGTTCTTCTTGCTCTCTTTGCAAACCAGCTCTCTCCCTAGATGAGGAGCTCTGAGGGGAAACGAGAGCCGGTCAGAATAATGAACGAGGGCAGCTCATTTACTGATGACGTGACCCTGCATAAATAGACCTGTTCCCATTTGTTTATTTGTGGCTATGAAATGTTACAACTGTGAAACTCTTTACATGTTACTTGGGTGTGTAAGAAGATATTTTAAAAAAGACATAATTTACAGTGCAGGAAAAACTTTTATTACTTCATTCACAAATTAGATACAAGTGACATTCATTGTAAATATTTCCTCTGATGTCTAACGTAAGACTTACTTTCCATTGTCAGCGGTAATGTATTCTTCCCAGGATATAGTGTTGGGTGAAGGGGGGGTTAGAGATTGCCTCCTCGCCGGCTGGAGAGCAGTGAGAATAAAATAAAGTACGTCATCATTTAAAAACACAGCCAAAGAGACAAAAGATTTAATGTGACACTGGCAGCGGACAAAACAAAATCATTAATTAAATTATAATCAAAACTAAGAAAAGTCTAATGTTTAGTTTAACCTGTGTTCATCAAACTCTTTAATATTAAGACTTTACTCTAACAGTGAGCTGACATGCACAGCAAGAGCCACTAGAGGGCGTCAGTGGATCACAAAACCCACAGTCTTTAGCCTGTTAAACCACACACACACACACACACACACACACACACACACACACACACACACACTCACACACACACACACACACACACACACACACACAGTGACAGAACGGAGCTGATCAGGCATTCATTTGATTAACTGAATGGTAAGTAAACATCAGACTGACAACGAAGTCTAAAACCATCAGAGGTTTTGTCTTTGTGTTGGTTTTCATCCAATGCACCTGTAGCGCTTCTGTGGGCAGGTCAACGCGAAGCAGTATGATGAGACCTCCGCCCGAAAACACCACCTCCACCTTCGTAAGATAATCTATCTCATCTGCATGAGGCAAATGATTTAGACTCCGTCTCCTTTAATAAACTGTACGTCTTCAACTTCAGTGGGTACAGTCTGTTCTTAGCGACCTTGAATTACACTGAGCTCTATCCTGTTCTACCTGAAATTGACTTTGTTCTAAAACGAACTTAATGTTCTTTCCAGTGTTAAGAAATTTGAATCACACCAGCCGAACCTCCCTGCGGTTAAATAAGGCAACTAGGGCAGAATAATGTGGGAAAATGTGGATGAAGAGACACCTGACTGTGCCAAGACTCAGTAGATGATATCCGAGCTTTCGCTTCATTCCCACCTACACGCTGCAGTCATCACAGAAATGTTTTTTCTCTCCCGAGCCCTGTTAGGCACCCACCCTCACGCTACGTGCATCGGCTCAGGTGCGTTGTTGTTGTGATTAGCACAGACTACACACAGGCTGCAGAGGCCCCGATCTGCTGGTATGCTGGTCCCGCCCCTCCGTCATTCCATGGCACCAGGGGCTTTAGGGCTTCATCTGTGCGATCAATAGCGTCGAGGCCTGTTGGAAAGCCCCACACGCCTCCCTGTGTCCACAGGCGCTGAGCTGACCTGCTCTGCCTCGCTGTGGTAAACACAGCTTCATCGCAGCTGCTGCTTATTTTCTCCTCACCCACTTCTGTGTGTTATTCTCCACTGGCATCGACACCAGGGCTCACCACCACAACTCAGCTTTTTTTCCCCACTTGAAACCAGAGCAGGCGCTGAGTCAAACCAGTATAAATAGAGAGAGACAAAGAACAGACGCCAATGTGAGGAGACAAAGCCGAGCACAGAACAAGGGGGGGGGGGGTCAACAAAAGAAGAAGCGAGCAGTAAAAAGGCCTCCATGGAGTGCGGAGAGGCTTTGTGTTCGCTTTGTGACTGGCTTTATGCTCAGAGTTTAGACGAGGGCTAGTTAAAGTCTGGAACATACGGCAGTGAGAGAGGATGGTAGGTGGAAGAGAGTGCAGCTTTGAAGACTTCACCACCGGGTGGCAGTGTTGGGACACGAATTAACACAATGTATTTGGCGGGGGGGGGGGGGGGGGGGGGGGGCTGTGTCACATAACAAAGGTGATTGGAGCAGGTTTTCATTCTGTTTTCATGTTGAAGCAAATAAAACTTCAAAGCAACGACAGCAGGGGAGTCAGACAGGAATTTTCCAATAAGCCACGCCAAGTTGCGTGAGTCCGGCGGGAAGTCAGTGCCATTCGTACGGGATTTGTCTTTGCACAGATGCAGCAGTGAATGTGCGGGACAGCACGGTTTCAGGACGGGGCTGGTGGTTACGCTGCAGGTGCAAGTAAACAGGATGTTTATCAGCAGAGCAGTGCTCCAACTGGTTCTCATGTTTTCCCAAGATGTTAGCAGTGACTCATAAAGTGAAGATGCACAGTCTGTCCCTCATAGTTACTCCGTTACTGTCAGATATCAAACTGAAACGTTAGGAATTAGGAACATCATGTGAACTACAGTAGACTGTCTGTTAGAGCAGCCGTTTCTCTTCTTACTGCTCCACCAAAGTGACCAGTGACAATCGGTCTCACCTCAAAGTTCTGCTCTATGAGGTTCCCTCCTTTGCTCAGGCTCTCCATGATGGCTTTGTTCCTCAAGATGTCCTCCTCGCTCAGATGCTCCCGCCTCTTCCTGGACTCCAGCACCAGGCCGTTCACAGAGTAGAAGTCTGCCAGGAAGTTTCCCACACGCTCCTGGAGATAGAAAAAACAGTTAGGTGAGCTCAACCCCCCACTGAGTAACCAACCTTTTAAAAACCACAGCAAAAGGACAAAGGGCTGAGAGGAGTGAAAGTAATACCCAGACTACTCAGTCAGCACCTCCGTGCTCCCGGCTACCCTGTATGTGTTGTTCTGAACCCTGAGCCTATCACCTGGGGTTATCACTGCTGCAGCTTTGATTTATTTATTGTCTTTCACGCATGGTGTGGGTGGTGTAGCACAGGAAATATGATGAGAAAACAGCAGCACACAATGGCCAATGACACGTGAGAGCAACAGGATTTATTTTCTCATAAACATGAGTAAAAAAAAAAATTTGTCTAATTCAATTCTAATATGTCAAATATCTGAGTGTAGATCACAGCACATTGTTTCCTTTTCATTTCCGCCATTAAAATAACTTAATAACTTAATAACAAGCTACTGAAAATTCCTGACATTCCTCAGGCCAGGTGGATCCCTGTGACACCAACCGTCTTGTCCTCTCTGAACAGCCAGCCGGTCTGTGCCCTGGAGAAGGTGATGGACTTGGTGGAGAGTGTGGCGGAGTAAACGTCACTGCTCATCAGAATGTCCACTTCCTCCTCCGTCTCCATCTCCGACTCCTGAGAATACAGGTTTACCAGTGTTATAACAGAAACGCCTCCTCTGTTGATTCAACCAGAATCAACATGTCGGTTAAGAGCCAGCCACTTCACATTAAAATACTGCGAACCACAGAATAAGACTTCAAACACACAACCTCATTCTGACCTTTTGTTTGGCTGCACTCTAAGGACAAACGTTCCTCTTGTGCACATACAAATATAATGATATGTGGGAACTTTTCCGTATTATTTACTGAAAACATTCATGTTGATGAAAGAAGAACAAACCCTGCATTTTCCTCCTCACTGCTGTGTTGTTCTTTCCAGTCAAAAGCTCAGTAATGAGGTCGAGCTAAAACATTTCAACAAAAAATTTGTGTTTTTTTAATTCTTCTCTAATGTGAGGATTTGCAGCTTTTCCTTCTCTTTGGTGACATCAAACTTAACATTTTGAGATTTCAAGTGTAAGCGTCTTCCGCACCTCATGGTGTATCCGCTGGTAGACTTTCTGTTCGTTGTCCAGCACAACAAAGGACTCTGAGGGGATGGCATTGCCGTTGAAGATGAAACTGAGGTCACCGCGCTGGCACTTCATGTCTGTGAAGTCTATCAGGGTAGTGTCTAATCTGCACGTGCACATAAACAGGGGACACCAAGACAGAGAACGTTAAACAAAAAGAAACAGCGGAAGAGTTGGACTGACTTTACTTTTGGCTCAACAAGCTGTGGCCAACACTGCGAGCCAAAAGGGAAAAGGGAAAACGTGATGGGTGTCACTCCTTTGCTCTGAACGCGAGAGACTGTGCATGGTAATGACTGCCACGGGAGACCGATAGCGCATATCAAGAAACTTTTAACTTGGGTAGTGTTCGAATGAGGCATGACAGCAAAGAGAATAACTGATCTGCTTGTGAGGACCGAATGCACAGTAGTAAGTGCTCTGGGTGGGTATGACAGGCCTGACACACTGCAGAATGTAAATGAACTTGCTGTGACAGTCCCGCCCTCCCCCCGACAGTTTTTCTTTCACTCTCTCTCGTTCTCTCCCTGAAACTCCAGGATAATAAGAGGACATTTTGAATACCAAATTAGGCAGCCGGGGAGCTGTTACACACAAAACTGACAAGCTCCAGCATCAAGGCTCATCTCCCACACAAACAGGATGCAGAGCTACACTCAAACACACACTTTCAATGAACTGAATTCACTCTTGAATTGATTTAGTTCATAGGACACGAGACGCATATAGAGGAGCGTGTGTGCATATGCTGGAGAAAAGCACGCGTGGTTTGTCGGACATGTCACCACTATAAAAAAAAGTGCTAATGTATGTGCATATGCCTTACAAACACAGCTGTGGACGCCTGCTGTAGATTCACTGCTGCGACTGTGAGCCGGCCTGTGTCAGAGAGTGACCATCTTCTGCCGACATCCTGTGTTAATGAGCTAAACAGTACATTAGTGTCTACAGTAAGTCTGGATTTACGAAGCTCCGGTTTAAATGCAACACAGAAGTAAAAGATTTGCCCATAGAGGCATCGCCGTTCTGCTTCCTCATACTGCACGTTACTGATTTCACACTCTACTTAACCAGACTAGGCTGAGGAGGGAAACTGGAGGAGGAGGAGAGAGAAAAGAAAACTTCACAGCTTCTTTGTTTACTTCAACAAAGAAGCCGTAGATCTGCCTCTCCGTGTCTTTAAACGTCACCCATTTTATTGAAATGCTTAACTTTGCTTGGACTTGCCTGATGTTGATGCCCTGCTTGTAGATCTTACATGCATCTGAGGGCAGGATTCTGGAGAGCAAAGGCACTGCAACATACAGTAGAAGGTACAGTAAGGAAATGTAAAATGGCATCCTGGAGGTGCCTACATTTAGAAAGCTCACTCAATAATGAAAAGCACCATCCACTTCAAAGTTTCAGCAGCGTATAGAGCTGTGGAGGAGCATATAAGATGTAGCTCTGTAGCTAAATATTTAATAACTGAGCTGGCCTGGATTATGTAACTGAAAGCAAGAAACTTCCTTTGCTGAAAGAGGGATTTTAACAGTCCAAAATACGTCTGTGAGCTGCACAGAACCATTATAAAATGTGGCTTCTCCCAACACATCTACACTAAACGGACCTGAAGGTCACCAAGGTTTTAACTGCATTATTTTCAATAATATTTATCTGTAACTACACATATAATTTTCATGTGCCTGTCACAACAAGTCTTTGTCTTCTTACAGCGTTTCCCCATTACAAATACATGGTTACGTAACCAGTTCACATGTAAAATACCCCTCACCTTGTCAATAATTGACAAAGACACAGTGAGCACACAGAACTTGCAGACTGAGCAAATGCTTTAGTCTCCTGTCACACCACAGACTTAATCTGTACTGTGTGACATCCTGCACTGTACAAAAATGAAACTCTGTGTACACCGAGTTGGAGATTAAGATCTGCTTCTCAAAACGTCTGGAAGTGCACTCAAGGCAACTGCACTTTTAGATTTTAACAGCTGATATTCCTTATAGCACAAAACAACGCTCACCCACTGACTGCATCATGTTTCCCTGCCTGAAATACACTGTCCACTTGTTTTACACCACACCCTGAGGACTAACTAAAATGTTTTTGGCGAACCTCGCTATCACTAGACAGCAGATGGAACTTGACTCACCCCAACTTTGGAAGTCCCAGTGAAGCTCTAAGTAAAAGTCGCCAAGCTGCAAACAAAGAAACAGAGAATACTCAATTACAAGTACAAAAGTAATTATACAGGTATGAAAAGGTGGAAAGCAGGTCATTCATGGGTAAAAACTGATTTGAGGGTTAAGCCTAATTACATTTAGATTTGTCAACAAATCCCATAAAAACGCCAAATCCAACATTGTGTTAATCTATAACTGTGTTTTTTTGTGCGTGTGCAAAACCCTTTCAGTTTAAACAGACCTGACTTAAGAAACCTGTCTGTCCGTAAACAAATACCTGACTGACTCAACTCAATACAACCTAATTATCCTGGGGCGTCTTATCATCATCATCATCATCATCATCACTACTGCTGTTCTCAATCCATCCTTCACTGGTGACGTCAAGCTGCCAGGGGATCATCACTTCCCAGAGCTTCATAATCTCTGAGAGATAATGACGCAGAAAAATCGTCTCTGGCATCTCTGCCTCATCATCCCGGAGGGATCACATCATATTACGTCAAACGCAGGCTCGGCTGACTGCCAAGCAACTTGTAAAGCAGTTATATTAAGGCTGGAGGTGAAAAACCACTGGCACAGGCCGGCGTTATGACCTCTTTAAAACACAGTTAAAAATGGCACATGGTTTTTAGACCATTCGCGGCTTTTAGTCTTTGTCCATCTGCTTTCTTGCGCCCTGGCTCTCATGTGGGGGTGGCGTTGCTGCATGGCTGACCTGGAAGCTAAAAATCACCAGATGATGACGCCTACACTTAGGCCTCCATAACTTCATGTTAGGCATTTACAACAATACAGAAAGGCTCCTCGTGCAGTAGAAGCACATACTCTATTTACTGTAAGACGCTCGGGTGGAAAATTGTGGATTTGAACTCCAGGTCTATGAGTAGTTACATGTTTACAGTGTGTGTCTGTATATGCATGCGACATCCTACCAGACAACCACAAAAGCACCGTGAGCCTTCAAGTCTCTGACGTGGACTGTAAATTGATAATGAACTGATAATGTGAGCGTGTGTCCCTCCTATGTTTGCTTTGCTATGATGACAGTAATTGGTGAATGACAAACTTCACCAAGGTCTGTGAAGGAAGTCTGTTTATTTCTGGATGTATATTTTGTATATTTAACCCTCTGTGGGTCTGTGTAATATGTGTTTTTTTTTGCACACAACTGAGAGCAGAGAGGTAAGTTACAGCATCAAGACGGCTGACTCTGAACGATGTACCTCTTTCAGGGCTTTCAGCAGCTTGGGCCTCTTGTCCTCCACGCTCTCCCTGGACTGTTGCTTCAGCTTCCTCAGCAGAGCTGTGACTGAAGATCGCAGAAGAAAAAAAACGATAAATGAGACCAAAACCCTCAACAATGAGGTAGCTTTTTTTGTTTTGTGTAGAGAAATCACAAGCTGGAGAGAGTGGATTGAATGACATGTAATTTGTTCCCATGCCAGCAGACTGTTAATTTGTTCTAAAAAACCCTTTAGTTTGGCTGAATCTGATCCCACCACTTAACTTGCTCCAAGAAGAACATTTTGTCACTTTAAAAAAAAAAAAATATCTCCATCATGTTATGTTTGGCAAACACAGCCTCCCTTGCACAGCATAAAACTCAGCAACTCCTTAATCATGATTAGTTGGCTGAGGAAAAAGGATTTTATTTTCAGTATATGGAGGTTTTGTTTTCTGCAACATTTAAAACGGCGTCTGGCTCCTTGTCGGACTCTTGTCATCAGTTTTAATTTAAAGAAGGTAACATGTTAACACTCTCACTAGTGGGCACACAGCAGATTTAGACTAAAACCAAATTGTAAGCAGCCAAAACTGCTTACGAAGGTGCTGCAGTACCAGAAGATGACAATGTCTGTTAAGAATACACTGTGACCATTATTTTTAAAGGTCTCTCTATGCAAATCCTGCCAACAGAGATACACATAAAGGCAAAGATCACAGAGTTTATAGTAACAGTACAGATTCTAGTTCAAAGATGTGCCGACTTCCTGAGGCTACATGAAACACTTGCCGCAGCGCCCGGCCAATCCATGTGCACCGCCTGCGGGGATCAAAACGTTCCAGGATGTTCAAAGGGGACGAGCCTGGCAGATACGGAGCTTCCTGCTAATGAGCTGTGTCTTTAACCTCCCTAATGACATGAGACACACTCTCAGCAGACTTTTAACCAAGACGGGTCACATTAACAAGCATTCACAGCTCCCGTTACCATTGCCTGCAGTACAACTGCTTATTTATGCAGCAAACAGGCTTAAACCAAAAAAAGAAGAAAGAAAAAACGTCCACATCCAATCATGACACATTCACTTACATGTTATTTGCTGTTTTAAAGGGAAGGGTTGCTAATTGAAATAATGGTGGCGCTCTGATGAAGCCAGGAGGAGGTAAACGACTACATGACTGTGCCACTTACAAACAAGGGAGCAGTATAAAAAAATGAAACGGTTGCCTCCTGACACTCATACCATCATACACTATAGTGGACATATGGCATAATCATTAACCCAACTGGCTCCTGTGCTTCTCTCCATCCACGGGATGGGCTAACATACACAAACATGTTGTTTATATTGTCTGACTGGTGCTTCCCATGAAGCAGCACAGAAGGAGCAGAGGGCTCGATGGTGAAACTAGGCCAGATGAGAGCACGGGCACGCACACACGTACTAATACACATGACGACACAGGCGCAAAAACAGGACGAGGGGGGCCTTTGTGGTCCGGCTGCCTAATGAGTGTGGACATGCTCTGGATGGGGCTCCTCCTGATCCTCACCGCCTCTCAGTGGGACAAGGAAAGAAGTACAATCTCGCCATCTGCCCACAGACCACCCAGCCAACACAGACCAGAGAAACCGAACGCGACAGCTCCAACACTAAACCAAGCTGACACTCCATGCTGGTACTAACACGTTAATAACAAGTGATAGAGAGTCGGGATGATTTTTCAACTTAGACCTCTACTATTAAACAATTAGTCCTTCGTTACGACCGGACAACTACTGCTGGCTGGTCTCCAAGAAAGGGAGAACAGTCAATATTGACACAGTCACACACCACATGCATACACAGTCAGTCATATGTTTAAACTTACTGGTCAATTCATTTTACAAGTCATCTAAAATGACTTAAAAACAGCTGAAGGTAGCAAGCTGCATGGAGCATGTATATATTTTTAAATATACAAGGTGCTTGCAAGAAGTCTCCACAAATGTAGTGGGGATTAAGAAGGTTTTAGGCTAAAGGATCTAGTGTGGACAGGCACTGATGTCACCACAGTCCACACGTTGTTTTAATATTTTCCTTTTAATATTTGTTTATATGAACAATTATTTTACTTTAGCAACAGTATTTGATAGAAATATTGCAGGTATAAAGAACTCAAAATGTAGCCAGTTGATAAACTGAATCAACACGAACAAAATCAGCAGGTGGTGATAAGTCTTATCAGAACTAGGGCACACCTGGCCTAAACCTGATGGTCGTCCAAAAAAAGATAGCATGAAATTTCAATATTAAAAGTCATACCACTGTTGTATTTCCCTCTGGCCGTTGAAGGGACATTCCCTCAGCTACGAGAACAAGGCTTCCTTTTTGGTACTTTACATTAGTATTGCTTTGATTCAAAAACACCTCAGACTCATTTGATGGCTTTGACTGCACAGTGAGACAATATTTTTAAGGAGAAATTATCACTTAAACTTGATTATTTGGTTAAATATTACATTTTTCGTCAAACTCTACATAAGCAAGAAGCTATGAAGCTAGACAGCGACCTTAGGGCACAAATAACCATCACATAAATGAGTTGAAACCATCCAAAAGTCATAAAGTTTAAACACTTAAGTAGCTTCTAGTCTGCCTGCCTCAAGTCTGGGTGTGTACTCAACAGCCAAGATCATTGTTGCCTGACACCCACATGGAAAATCAGTTCCCCTTCTAATAAACACTAACAGCAGCCTTCGAACAAGCTCCTGAAGTTAACAACACAGTTGTGTGAGTAGAAGCCAAGTGACGACAGGAATAGCATTTCCTGAACTAAACACATGACAGAATCTATTTCTGAGCGGCACATTTCGCCTGCTTGTTCAAACAGAAAGCAATATGCGACAAAACTCAGATGACAAATGCATCAAATCACAGCAAATGTGGCTCGACTTCAATGGAAATTAATCACAAATGCTGGCTAAATATAACACAGGAAGAGTAGCGGGGATTTTTTTGATTTTTTTTATAATCACTTGGGAATTGTTTTCTTAATAAACAAAAGGATTAATCTGATATTGCATGGAGAGCTGTTGAAATACTGGAGATTGGACATTTGCCCAACTGTAAAAACAAACAAAGCCTCTAGGTCTCCACTTCCCCTCGCACACTCCTGACAAACGCTGACTCAACTCAAACAGAATAACTGCGAGGCAGGTCTTTGCTAGATTAACACTGAAAGTGGAAAGCTAAACAGTGAAAACTGTCCGTTTCCTGCAGCACTTTTCTCCTCTAATGTCAACACCGCCGCCAGGTACATTTCTGAGAGTGGACGACCAAGTGTAAATGTTTTACTCGGTGCAGACTCGGCTAATTTCAGAGTCAGATGCTGCAGGAGGGATGTCACATTAAGGACCCGTCCTGTACTTTGGAGCCAATGAAGGTTAAAGAACAACAAGAGTTTTTGACTTGTTGCAACAGGAGCTACTGTCTTTGGCTGATTCAGGAGATCAATGGACTGACCTACTCTTTGTGTCTGCCAGCGGGCTGAGCCTCTACCTGTCTACTGAGCTCCTGAATTAGCACAAAGACACGGGACCAGTCACAGCGCATGCTTGCAAACTCTCCTTCAAGACCTGGCTCCAGAAGACAGCTGTCATTTAATCCTGAATTATTCACTCATTTTAGTGAAAGGTGCATTTGTGAATAACTCTGTTTAATCCAAAAAATTTTTTAATTTTGCTGACATAGGAATTAGTCTGATTACATTAGCCAGCTGTAAAATATCTGCATTAAAATCAGATGATAAACCTCCAACAGTCACTGTGTCATGTAGCATAGTAGGAAAGAGACAGACTACTGCAAATGGGCTCTCAGCTCTAAACTGTATGGTTTATGTTGCCACATTCAGTAACAAACTGCAGAAGGTTTCACATTTAGCCAAAATAATCGACTTCTCATTAGTGGTAAAATGCCCGAAAATATCTAGATATAATTTTTTTTGTCAACATCTGACATTCTTATAAATAGCTGGTAAATAAATGAATGTTGCTGGTTCACTGGCAGCACATTAAATCAGTGTAGCAAATTAACATTTAGCTAAAATGAAAAATCTGATATTAGTCTGGTTAATATGATCTCTACAGCTGGTGTATCTATCATCTATAAATTATAAATTAAATAAGTAAATTATGGTTCAACTGGTTTTCCTACAACCTGCTTTATCTTCTACACAGTCAGGTAAATGGTGACAATAGCAGCAGCAATATACAAGGAAGAAAAACAAGCTGCTGCATGCCCTCAACTGAAAGCACCGTATACCATGTAGCTGGATTATATGGTGGTCTGTACAACCTTTGTGAAGTAAGGGGCTGTCAGTGTGAAGGTGGAGCAATGTTTGAGTCCGACACTGAGGCTGCCTCGGTCAATAGAGGCACTTATAAACCTAAGTAGGTGGCATTAGAGAGTTCATTAGAGTCAGTCAATAGCGACACTTAAAGAAGCCTCCCTAATGACTGCTCATACTTAGTGTGAAGTGGCTGCACTAATAAATCCCGACCCTAATTCGTTCTGAGGTTTTAAGTTAAGTGTAAAAAAAAAAAAAAACACATCTCCTCTTTTTGCTTCTTTTTAGCTGCATTACAAGCATCTGATTGTAAAACTGTCACATAAACGTGACACAGTGTGTTTTATCAATCTGGTATGGAAATTATTAAAAACTATAATAATATATCATAAAAACACCCTGAACATATAAAACTATGAGCACAAAATGGGCAAGACAGGGGCTTCAATATTATCAGCCTGTGGCTATAGAGAGAAACCCTTTAATGAACTGCCTTTTATTGCAGCACAAAAGCCAGAGAGCCTTGAGGAATGTCCCCTCTTTCTAACGGGACAAAGGAAGCAGCGGAACGCATCAGTATGGAAGAATGTGCCCAACCATTTGTTGATTTGCATCTGTTTCTCGCTCTCTTCCCCATTTTCTCCCAGGAAAACCCAAACTGAACCACCACCACCACCGAAGCCACAATAATTTTAGTATAAACACCTACGTATGTGCAAAACGAAGCAGTTCCTGTCAGCCAGTCAGTCACAGATACTTACTCATCTGACGGTCTCCGTAGCTAATGGCCTCTGCAAGGGGGCTCCATCCCTGAGCGTTCTTCACTTTCACTGGTGCATTGTGGGCCAGCAGCAGGTGGGCACACTCTGTAAGAGGGGCAGGAAAGACAGTCACATAAGTAGAGATTTACAACTATCTGAACGATGAGTTCAGAACAAACAGGAGTGTAAATAGATAAAATCTTTATATAAATATGTGTCTTGACTGGTTTTTTAAGGTGAGATTATTTTGTTTAGAATGAGCACAGGTTTGCACAGGGAGAAAAGGCTGCACGCAGGCTGCACACAGGCTGTACTTAAGTAGTTAACTGTTGTGTTGACATTGGAAAATCTGCAAACTGTAGCTCTGCAACAAAAGTGGCAACTTGTAAAACTAGTGCTTTTTTATGCAACAAAACTTCTTTAGACTGCAGCTAAACATCAAGAGTATCAGAGACGACTCCTGGATATCAGGAAATTGGCTTCCTTTTAACAAGAGATAAAAAAGAAGAAACTTATGAAATGCTGAACAACAATAAGCTCTAATGATCCTCCTGATTTGTCTTGATCCCACACATCAAACTGAATGTTTGTAACAAAGAACTATTGCCGTTCTATTTTCCTTCTTAACTGGATATCTGTGTACTTTTTCATGTTTCAGTTGGATATTAAATGGAGAGCTGTTGTTTGTATTTATTGATGAAAATATATATATATTCTTTCATTTGAATTTAATTTACTTTATTAAATAAAGGAAAATAAAAATAAATAAGTTACTTCATATCAACAACTGATGTTGTGACCTAAATACTTAAACAAACAACAAAGCCCAAGACGTTCATAAATTATTTTAATTATTATAGTGTCAACACAGTGTCCAGCTCTAATATAGTGTTCAGCCTCGCTTCTAGAGATGAACTAGGTTAAATATAACATCAAGTCTAGGACTCTTTTAACTAGAGATGTTTCCTGTAACATTAAATCATGTGGTATAAAAATAATCCTGGTTTTACAGAGGGACAGCTTGTGTGTAGGATTGAGATGACTGCTGACCCATTAACATAAGAGACATATGGGACCTACAGTTACACAAGACTCAGCATCCTACTTTAGAAACTATGGAATAAGAAAGGCTTCTCAGGAATGAAATATCAAACTTCACAAAAAGACGCCTCCTGTTACTTGATAGAGTAACACTCAGAGCCGCGCATGTATTCCAGTGACGGGAAAACAGCCAAAGAGCCTCATCCCTCTTCTATGGCATGATCAGCAGTAAGTGCAGCACAAAATCCCTCCACTCTCTGGGCAGCCTGTCAACAAACTACAGCCGGCCAAAAATGAAGCTCGTTGTTCCGGCTCAGCCGTCAGTTTTGTCGTGACATCATCCATTATATTGTTGGCATCTGTACAGCTCTGTCTCAGCACTAGGCAGGAGCAGTCACAGCCGTGTGAGCAGCAAACCGCCCAAATGTAAAGCAGAGGATAACTGCTACCAGTCTGCTGCTGGGTGGATATGTGGGGCTTTCACTCGACAGGACAAGAACTTAGGCTTTACTGCACCACACATCACCAGTCTGTTCAGAGATCATTTGGTCTGACAAAAGCCGCCCAGGGGCTCTTGGTCCAGTCTGGTTTAAACTTGTTAGTCATGTTTGAATATTGGAATGAACAAATTGAAACTGGTTACTGCCGACATGTTCAGACTTGCTTCTCTGATAAACGTCGGTATGAAAGCTATTAAAAACCTGCCTGAAACAGTGCTTTTATAGAAGCAGAAAGAATACGTTTGAAGAGTATAAAGCACAGCAACATTGTAACGCTGTCTAAAATGTCACCTCAGCTCTCTGATCTACATACTCATTATGTTTTATTGATGATAAAGAGGTCTCACCCATTCTTTATGACGGAGAGCAATACATTCAGAAACTCTAATTAAAACCCACCATCCACACAACAAAGACAAGTGTAAAGCCACAAGTGTAAAGCCACAAGTGTAAAGCCAAAAGTGTAAAGTCACAAGAGTAAAGCCAAAAGTGTAAAGCCACAAGTGTAAAGCCAAAAGTGTAAAGCCACAAGAGTAAAGCCACAAGTGTAAAGCCAAAAGTGTAAAGCCACAAGAGTGTAGTTACAGAAAAATAAAAAAGCCATGTTGTGACGGCACCCAAAGCTCAGGCTATATTCTTTATGAAAACAAAAGCCACAACATTATTATCCACACCACTGCTCTAATGTGCAGCTGACTTCAAGGTGGAACCATAGCAAAGAAAAATCAATATGAACAAAGACAGGCCGGTGGGTAGTTGTGTTCACACCAGGGGAGTAGCTGAGGTTAAAAGACGTGGCTCGTGGTTATTCTGAACTAGTTTTCTTGTTATATTTCTGCAAGTTAAGTACCACATCGACTGCCCACCTCGAAAAGTCTGACAAATATTGGCCATATTTCATGCTTTGATTAAATAAAGATGCTGTGCTTGCACCACAAAGAGTGGCCGCGAAAAGCGTTGCGTCAGCTAGCATAAGAGCAAACCTCAGTGTTTATGTCTTAGTCCAATCCGTGCCTGGGCTCAGGGTCGGACAATCTGATGAAAGAGACTGGTGTCGAGAAAATACAGGTGCACGAGTGCACAAGCACTCACTTTATGATGTAAGCCTTACATTCCCTTGGGGTTTGGACCTATATATCATCCTGCTAAATCCTATGATTGTGTAATGATAACAATATTTAGAAGATACACATTACATAAGCGTGTAGAGAGCAGTCAGGCCATGAGTCCTGAGCTACAGCTAGTTTCTAACAGTGCAGATCTTTCCCATCAGGGTTTAGTGTCTCTGGTGGGATTTATCAAAGGTGAAAGAATATTGACAAAAATATTTGAATGGTGGCGGTGGTGGTGCATGAACACGAGGTTTTCTATGCAATCTGTTTTGTTTACATTTGTATTTACAATGCACCTTGCATTAAATAAAAGCAGAAACATCACATGATGCAATCTGATTTGCTTTACAGACTGAACAAAGCACACAAATAAGAGCTACAGCTAATGTCTCTCAATGATCGCAAGCAGCAGCCATTTACAGAAACAATTTGTAATTCAGTGTGCTTCTAAATGGTAACTACACCATGTAAGATGAAAACACAGGATTTTCCATGAACCGTGATATCTACCATATAACAACAACAAACAAGACCTGTGGCCACTCCAGTGGCACCAGACTGAAAATGTTTCTTTGAACTTGAATACGGTTGAGCACACCGGGGTCGTTAAATAGCAATGGATCCAGATAACCGGTTTCAAGTCTATAAAATGCCTGGATTTATTAAGGTCCACAGCCAAACCCTTCATTAAAAGTACAGACACTGGCAAAGAGAAAAAGACTTTTGCATGAGGGTACTCACAGCAGGGGTGCACAACGGGCCCTTATTTAAATACTGATCCACCGTCCAACATGTTAAAGTAACAACCTTTGAATTTGCTTTGTTACTGTCCCTAATTTGTTGACAATGTCGGCATTTTTTAGGTCTCACACAAGTAGAAAAAAAACTGTGTGCATCTAGTTAGTACCTTATTTAGTTACTGACAACAGATGATGCAGGGACAACTTTCTGTGTTCATGGATATACAGTAAATTGTTTTGTCTGACTCATGTTCTTTGCAAACACAACACTCTATAATGGAGGCTGAAAGTGCAGCATAAGCATTACTCAGAGTCAGAAGAGCTACAATTATGTCTAAAGGTCAACTTGAGAAAACTGAAGAACAGAACTTGAGAACTTACCTTTAAACATAAAACGCACTTGTATCTCCAGTACCAGTAAAACCATTTCCCTCATGTTTTTGTTATATTATACAGTTTTATACATTTTATCTTACTACATACTGTGGTGAACTATATACAATATATTTCTTATAGGCTAAGATACAGGAAATAAATAATCAGTGCAGGTCATTCTTTTGAATCAAATAAAAAAAGTTGTATGAATACTTTCGGATTTAGCCTTTAACTCATTAGCCATGGTATAACAAATAAATAGGGAAGTCTTCCTGAGGGTTTCTGTGCTGCACGTGAAGCAGCTTTACAGGGGTCCTGCTCGAGTCACATACAACTTTCAGATAGAGGGATGAGCAGGGTAGAGCGGGATGGAGAAATGAAGTGCTAATCTAATGCTACGCTACGTGCACTGGCTACAGATAGGGCGCTTGTCAAGAGGCTCTGTGGGTTGTTGAACCCCACCCCCCACCCCCACCACCACCACCACCATCACCACCATCACCACCAGCAGCAGCAGCAGCAGCATCATCCATTCTGATACAGGCTGAGTACTTTGATAAAATGGCTTTGTTGCTCACTTCCTCACCATCGATCATACAATCAGCGACCAAATCAAACAGTTGAAGGAATACACTGTCACAGCCTCTGAGGCGAAACTAAAAATGCTTTGTAAACACCACATGTTTTGCTTTGCAGATTGATCCAAACCAATGAGATGCTATTGCTAAGACAAACTAGTGTTAACGTACATAATGAGACTCCAATCTTTATTCCCAATTTAATTAGATTCTCTTCTTCTTTTTGGTAAAGACCTAATAAAATTGTGTCTATTTATCGTTTTCGGAGGATGACTAATCCAGTCAGACTGGCTCTTTAAAATCTCTCATGGTTTTATCCTAGTGGCCACAGGAACACATCACAACCACCGGACAAAGCTTTCTCATTTTTTGACAGGACACAGGCTTCAGGGGAAAAACAAATTGGTTAATCTCAAACATCTGACAATGACATCAGCCACAGACAATTCTCAATTTCCACAGACTTTGGTTTCCTGAGAACTTGTCCAGGCCGTACTGCAAACAATCAGTGACAAAGAGACATGAGAAAAATCAGCTGAATGGAAAAACCCATCATCCATCTGCCAATGATTTTTCAATATGTACTCATGTGGCTAACCCACATTTTTCAACATGACATGTTTTCTACTAGAGTTTTCCTAATTTGACTGACTGACCGACATATATGTGGATTATTCTTTAACAGTTTAAGTAATTGGTAACCCAGCACGCCAAATGCTTTCTAGTTACAGATTCTCCAAAGTAAAATCTTTACTCATTGTCCTAGTTTTGTATCATTTTATGCTAAATGTTTCAGGGTTTTATGGTGTTGATCAGAAAAGGAGGTTATCTTTGGTTATTTTTTTATGTTTTGGCATTTTTATGCATCAAGTGATTAATGTGTCAGATTAATAATGAAAACAAATCCGGTCATTCTTCTACTTGTTTTTTTTTTTTCACCTGTATAAATGTTAAAACTCAAAATTAAACGACTACTAACAACAATCAATGTCATTACGAGTTTGGTAAATAAACACACACAGTACAGTACACACAAAGAGAACCTCGTCCTCTCCATCCCAACCAGCCACACCCAGACTATGATCTCATGCAGTAGCCTTCAGCCTGTCTGGCCTGAGAATCCCTGGAGGACAACAGCAGCTAAGACAAGAGATAGGCAACCTCATTAGCACAATCAATTCCACTGCGCCCCATTCGCCGCTGCACTTCGGCACTCTGCCATCTGAATTGCCAATAGGCAGTGGCAGGGCCTTTACTCCAGCGACAGGAATTGAACTTTGCGAACCTGAAATCAATCGAAACCCGTGCTCTGGTGACAGACACAAAACAAATGAGAACGTGCAGTACGAGTAACACTACACTTAATTTGTTCACTGAGAGCCTGCTGCGAAAGGGGGGAATTAATATTTTAGTAGTATGTTCTGCAGTCTCCTCGTGAAATTAAATGTAAGCAGCGGCTGACAGAAGGGACAATGTATTACTATTTGATGCACATGCTTCTAGTCCAGACAAATCAGCTGAAAACAAAACCACGGAGAGATTTTTTGAAAGCAAACTTGTTACACTCTGGACTCACAATCTGTTGGAAAAGGGTCTGGATGAAAAATGTAAAAACCTAATTTAGTGTCTTCTCTTATTGAGCCTGCAGCACAACAAGAGACTTTAGCCACTGAGAGCATCCCTTTTCTTGCACTGTCATCATTATCTAATCCCCACTGATTAAATATGGTCTATTATTCTCAACATTGTATTAAATATAAGAGAAAATATGTCCATAATAACAGAAGAGATTAGTTTTCTTGCTTGCTCCTTTTTTTCCAGGCAAAAATCCATAAACACAACCTTTTTGGTCATGCATGAGTATCTTGCCTTCTGGGATTTGTGTGGTGAGCTGTGACAAATGTCTGGTAGCCAGACAAATGCACACACAAAGACGAGGCCAACAAGCCAAAACGCACAGGCAAACACAAAAATAAATGGAAAAACAAACAAGAAGACATACGTGCCCACGGAGAGATTCGTTTAGAAAAGCCACAGAGAGACAAACATAAGCTACATGGAGGTGATTCTTAAAATAGTATTTACCTTTGTGACCCATCATGACAGCAAGATGCAGCGGTGTGTTTCCTGAAGAGGAAAAAAAACAGAATCTGTGAGCTTTATATGATAAGCACAAAATTCTGTGAGAAGTAATTTGCCTGTAGCAGTGTCACACTTAACATGTCGTTAAATCACTAAATTCCAAATGATATGGTCACTGCATGTCTGTTATGTGTTCTCTTACCAACTATTAACTTACTGCATCCACAAAATAAGCTGCATTAATCAGGCATGGGCAGGACTTGTTAACAGAGACAAAGTAAACACTGAATGCTAAAGGTTTCACATTCAATAACATTGGAGTGGGGAGGTGTAGATTTTCTTCTCAGCACGTGAAATGTGCCTCATATGCACTGGAGAATCCCTCAAGGGGATGCCAAAGTGCCCGGTCAGCTCTTGTAAGCTTCTCTTCCAGAAGAAGAGCGGTAGGCAAGCATCCAGAGTAAAGAGGACCTGCTTTGTAGAAGCCCTGACATGAGTGAATATTCAAGCTGGGGATCAGCCAGGAGTCCCACTGCATGTTGGTATAAACTGCACTGGCCTCTTAAGTTCAAATCTCCTTGAGCAAGACAGCGAATATTTACCTGTAACAGTGAGATCACAAGATACAATCTTTTGTTTTTGGTTTGCCACCAAACGCAATTGAAAAGTGGTGAATGGCACTGATGTTGATGTATCAATCAAATTACAGTGCTACAGTGCTATTACAACCATCAGCTGCACATTGTATTTATGGCATTTGTTCCGCCGGAGCCCGCCGTTTAGCTTCCGCTTCTATCTTAAAGAAGTTCATCTAATGTGCAAGTAAACACACCTTGTTGCGTTCCACCACGTCAGAGGTTTGATGTGAACACAGACGACATTCCAGTGCCGGCAATAAGCACAACCACAGGCCATCATTTGTCTCCGTACATCAACATAACAACACATCAACATAACAACACATCAACATAACAACACAATCTTGTTGTTTCATCAGTCTGGGAGAGTTTCTTAGAACTGTGAGGTGTTATCTGAGAAGACTTTGCCCAGCAGAAGAGTTACTGTCTGTCTGTCAAGTCCATAAAGTTTTGTAGTGTCCCCGTAGTCCATGAACAAACAGCAGCTCTTCTGAGAAGGTTTTTCTCATTTTCTCAAGTTCTGATTCATTCTGTAATCAAGTGATTTGTGAATGAACAGAAATATAATCTGTAGTGTTGAATAAATCAAGACATCTGAACATGTCAACCTGGGCTTTGGTGAACTATGATGAACATTACGTAAACATTTTCTATACTTGCCTATACCTAACTACACCTAATTGATTGATCTCGAAAATAATTCATTTGGATTTTCACTGCTGATGGTGGGAAGGTGTACTGAGGCTTCCGAGCAAAATAATCCCTCATACAGACTTTTAGTTTTTGCTGACTTAGAGAAACAGGATGTGAAGACATTGCAGGGCAGTGGGATCAAACTGTTCTTCATGGTGGGAATCAGCTGTCCAGGCCTTGGCACGCCTCGCCTGCTTCCACTGCTGCTGGAGATTGATGGCCTATTAGCGGAAAAACTAACCTTCACTCAACCTTAAAATTGGTGGATCTTGATGGTTTTGCTTCCTGCCTTCGGGGCTAATGTGGCAAGCAGCTGGTAAACTCACCGTGGATGTCTTTCTGGGCGATGTTCTGCGTCCGTATGAGCGAAGACAGGCGTCGGACATCTCCTTTAAACACGCATTCGTGCACCGGGAAGTCCTGGCCGGTTCGGATAATCGGGTTCTTGTTGTTGTCATCGATCACATCCGATGTTGACAGTGTGTTGGTGTTAGCATTAATCTGCGACTGTTGGTTCTGCTGCTGCTGGGTGGATGACGACTTGACCAACTTGTGATTGCTGAAGATTTTACTCGCTCTGCTTTTGTTGTTCGCCTTGGAGGCGCTGAACGTCCCGGTTGCAGCCTCCTCGTCCGGCTCCAGTAGATCCTCGTCCTTGCTCGGCCTGTGGTCCTTGCGCAGGGAGCGGACCTTCTCTCCGGTCATTTTCTAAACCGTTGGCGCTGACGAGGACCCTCCGGGCGAACCGATGCGATTCGCCAGTTGGAAGTCACGTAAACACTGGAAACTGTCCAACATGAAAACAACCAATCCTCCCAGCTACATAAGGTAAAACCACAGTTTGTCCGGCTATGAACGAGCGGCAGCCCCAGGTCACCGGTTTATAATGAAAACAAACAGTTCACTGTCCTCCCGTCGCTGCTTGCTGAACAACATCAGCGGCTCCAGTTGACTAGTACGGAAGATTCGTGTCGATGTCTTCCGCCTCGTAGTATCGCGAGAGTTGCGACAGGTTACCATCGGTCAGTGTGTGTCGGCCTCACACGTGGTCCTGCACCACAGCAGCTTAGTGAGGGGTAACCAAAAATAAAGTCCTCACAACAAATTATTTAGAATGGGTAAAACGTTTACATTTACGAGAACAGATAAAAATAAACTAAAAGTTCAGAAGAAACTGCACCTACCAGTTATAGATAGGAACAGAATAACCTACTTACAAATAGATTGTCACTGTTTTCAATCCGAGCCTGCTTAAATACAGTATAAATTGGTTTTAAAGTGTGTGAACTCATGTTAACTCATACTCAACTTTACAGCTATGGGCCAGTTTATACGTAATAAAACCATCAGAGTCACTGACATTTAGGAGTAGAGATACAGATAAACACATGCAGGCATTTAGTAGTTGCAAGCGGATAATAAACCCCACATGAACCAGTTGATTACTCAGGTAGCTGATGATGTCACACGTCTACGCAGCAGGTGAGATTTGCCAAAGCTGGCATTTTTCAAGCAACTTCAGTTCTTTGGAGGCTTTAAAACAACAAGGAAGGTTTATATCTATGTTTTTTTTAAGTAGCATGTCCCAGCATGTACTTTGGTCAGTTATTAAAATATTGTATAATGTTTATAAGCTGATGTCTACTGCACTAGTTACTGGCTTGGGCAACAGACCCAGTCTACGCTGAAATTGCCTGGATAATGTGAGCACTGTCTGTGCATTTATGTTGTCAGATCTCACTTGCTGTAAAGACCTGTGACGTTAACAACCTGATGTCACCTGAACCTGTGCAGATCTGTGGCTCCTGAGAGGGCCATCACAAAATTTTGTCCACTTAAAGTCTACTTTTACATAAAATTGAATTCCCTTTTAAGTGAAATTTGGAGTGCAAGACATTTACTTGCAATATTTTCACAATGTAGCAGAAACAGCATCAAAAACATTCACCACTGGCTGTTTATATCCTACACAAAACTGTACATAAACTCACTACTGTAATTGTAGTTGTGATTTTTGTAAAACAAACAAAGGATAAATGAATTTGATGCTGTTAATAACATATATATGCAAGTTAGCCTGCAAATGTGCTAACAATCTTTATGTATTCCAATCTGTTGCATAGCAGTAGATATAAATGTTGATTTAGACTTTGACTTTGACAGTATGGACAGTGCTCACAATACAATGTTCACAGAGGGGAAAGTTTCAATTTACATTCATTTATTTTGAATATAAAAATGACATATAAAGATAACAGCAGCAATGATCCCAGATTCACAGATGGATAATCATATCCAGTTCTTTGACGTCTCGGATATAGCAAAGCAGCATAAATAAACATGGTTCTTTATTTTGTCCGCTTTAAAATATACATAATAAAACATCTTTATAAAAGTTTACAGACAGCAAGAAAATAAGATGCAAGATTAAACAGGACTTCTGTAGAAATCATTTAATTCAAATAATTTTATTATTAAATTAATTGTTGACTGTTAACTGTTGTTCATTATGACAATAAATCCCAATGTGGAAAAGAATAATTAGCAACAACATCAATAAGTCCACTTATCTATCTCTATTTTAACTCATTATCAATTTGCCAGGATTAAACTGAGTGTAGTACAACAAACCTCTGATATTGTCAATGAGTCCTTACAGAGCACTTCCTCCCCCTATGGACTACAAATGGAAACACCACCTCTCTCCTGTCTCTGCCACATAGAAACATTTACATTTATTCACTCATTTGGCAGACACTTTTATCCAAAGCGACTTACAGGTGAAGTACAAGGCAAAGGCAGGGTAAGCGTTTAACCATGCCTTTGCCTTTAATAATGTTAGTTTGTTTTTTTACCTCTTATTTATTCAGGAAGGATTCAGATTATTTTCCAGGAACGCATACACATTCACATAGGTAAACACATCCACACCTGGCAACTGCTCAGAACTAAGTGGTCTGACCTGCAGCCAGTGAGCAGATGGGGTTAAGAGCCTTTCTCAAGAGCACCACAGTAGTCCTGGTAAAGCAGCAGACAAATGGTACTTCACCCAGATTTATCCAATGAATTAATGGGTGGCATTCACGCCACAAAGGCTTAGGCATGAAACAAACTATAGATCTTACAATTCTCCTACTAACTGTTTTCTGTGTTAAATATGTGACACACAGAAACAGAACTAGTCTAATGAAACTACTTTAATTTTGTAAAACAAGTTTCATTAAGTCTGAACTACATCACACGACGTGCTGCCCATTTGCGATTAATGAAATTATAATTAATTAAATGATATCAAACCAATAGATGTTAAGTATAGGTGTGACTCTTTGGGCTGTTATGATCCTGTGTTCCCTGGACAGCTGCCCACTTTCCCCAGCCCTGCCTTGAATGGGTGGTTACACAAGTCAAATTTCCATGTTGATGCATGTTGGGATTTTAGCTTAAATAAGACAACATAACTTAAACGTTGGCTCTTCCCTGATATGATTAAGACTATGACTATGTGAAATCAATTTTGGGAACTGAGCTTCCTGTAAACTGTGCCGCGCCTGACTCAAACAACAGGAAACGTTGCATCAGTGTCCGTGAACACACCACAGTTCACACAACACTACGCAAACAACGTGCACAGTCACATGGGTTGGACGCCCATCTCCAACAGCCAATCAGAGCCGACGTCCGGCTGAGGCTGAGCGCTGATTGGCTGAGGCGGTGCAGCGCACCCCTCTGTTAAATGGCTTCACCGTGCAGCGGTGATTCTCACTCCTCCTCAGTCTGTCACTGTGCTTTTTGTAGAGAGAAATTGAAATGGATCAAAATCACAGCCCAGAGGAGCAGAGCGGCTTCCGCAAGCCTTTCAAATCGTTCGCCACAGAAGCGATCCACGTCGGTCAGGAGCCGGAACAATGGAAATCGATGGCTGTGGTGCCGCCGATTTCTCTGTCCACCACGTTCAAGCAGCACGGACCTGGAAATCACGCCGTGAGTACATGTTACATGACTCGGTTATTTATGGCAGGTACTGTGCACACAGTGAGCCAGTGGTGTGGGGATGTTTCATATGCACATGTCGGAAGTAACGTTAGAGCCTCATACACAAGGAACTTATGTGTATACATTTTTAATCAGTCGTTTTTGACGCAGAAAACTGTTAGTGAACACTGCATCTACTGCATCTCTGTATTAATAGTGTGTTTTGTCTTGAGTAAAACGAAAAATTAGCACTGTATAAGTCAAAATAATCATTCAAACGTTAGTAATCAATAAGTACATAAGTTACACAATGATGCAAAAACACTTCAATTCAAACGCGTCCCTAAGTACAATACAGGATAGTGTGTCAAAACCAATCTAAAATAAAAGCATTTGCCCCTTAAGATAGACAGATTTTCATGTATTACGTTATTAGATTGTTAATATTAAGCTATCAATGTATTGCATACTGCTGGAGCTGTGTCAGCTGCAGCTTGTTTTACCAACCTGGGGTTCAGGGCCTCTCCACAGGGTCACAAGATAAACATGCAGATTTGCAAGGTACGTGTAGTTTAGAAAGGAAACAGAATTCTACACCGATGTGTATTCATTTCCAGGTTTTCTCTGCGCTCTCTGTCTGTCATAGGAAATATAGCATCATTTGACTTTAACTATTTCTTACATAATATCATGTGTGAACCGGATTGACCTGTGGATCTGTCTTTGGTAATATCCTGCACGGATAGTGTTGTTCAAAAGGGGCTGACGTTGATCTCTGTAGACATTGTGCAAGAGGCAGAGTAACTGTTCAGAGAATCAAAAAAACAAAATACACGTTTATGATATCCATGTATATCAATGTGAAAAATCAAATCTGAAATAAAAACCAAATCTAATTAAAAATGAGTTATTTGGGGCTTGTACCATCCTTTAATGTCAAACTGATTTTCATTTACCTTTTCAAAAGTTAATATATCTTAACAGTGACAGTGAAAAAAACTAAGCCCATGTCTGGGAATTCAGACTAAACCCAGCATGTGCTGTATAATTATCTTTATTATATCCTCTCAGCAGTTAAGGTTTCTGCTTACAAGGCAACTTTGTACAACTGCTGTTTGTCTCTGTCAATTATTACACTATAGGTTATTTATAAATTGGCTTATACAATACAAGTCTCCTTATGCTGTAACTGCACTGACACAGAGACAACTGAAAACATTAAAAGACTACAGAGTAGAGGTCTTTTAGGTTTTCATGTCCGTTTTGCATTTAGGCAGAATCTGTTTAGGACAAACAAGTCTTTAATGTTTCCCAGTTTGATGACTATTGTTAATACCTACTGTACGTACAGCACTAACAGCCAGAACCCACCGCTCACACTGACCTCTTGACCTCGTTTTCAACTCCCTGCTGAGCCCCAAAACTCCACAGTACCTTTCACAATACCAGATGATAAATATTCAAACAACACCAAGCTGTGAAACATGACCAGTGTAATCAAGCCTATCTGCTTCACCACTGTCTGGTTACAGATGACTATCCAAGCTTCAGTTATTGCTATAGGCCTCTAGTTTCCATGTACATACAATACAATATAATATAATGAATTCAAAGATTGTTACTCTTTCATATCATATCATAATTCTTTTTTTGATCTAGTTGCTACATGTTTTTCAGAAACCTGAGAACCCAACATGTTTTTTTTAAACAACTTATACAACTGAAAAAGTTTTCATCCATAAACAAGTTATGAACAGATGATCCACACAAAGATAAACTGTGCGTTGCCAGTTTGTCACAGTGGCAAGTCCATACAAGTATGAATGGGATAATTATATAAATCCTAGGTACTTATGTAAGAAAAATAAAACGAAAACTCATGATGCAAATGGTGTTTGGGTAACTTCTTTGACAAAGTTTTTTTTTTTATTTGTAGGGATTTGAATATAGTAGAAGTGGAAATCCTACAAGAAACTGTCTGGAGAAGGCTGTGGCAGCTCTGGATGGAGCAAAGTACTGTAAGTAAGACTGTTTGTATTAAACCTTCATGTAGTTACAACATGTGTTTTTCATTAAAGCTGGAAATATTCGACAACACTGCAGTAAAACAAGTAAATGATTCAAATTTTCAACACCAGTCTTCTTTTTGCAAGATGACATGAAAAGGATTTTTGGTATCCACAACATTTGTGCTTTGCTCCTTCAGGCCTCGCTCTCGCATCAGGACTGGCAGCCACAGTGACCATCACTCACCTGCTCAAGGCAGGTGAAGGGATCATCTGCATGGATGATGTGTATGGAGGTGAGACGCCCCTCACAGTCTGAGCATTTCAGTAGAACTAAATCAGACAACCATGGTTTTTTCATGGTTGTCACGGAAGTGGTTTCTTTTCTCTATACAGATAAAATCTGTGAGCCATGCTTCCAAAATAAGCCCAAGGTAGCGGATAAATCTGATTACACATCTGCTCATGTATATGCAGATTTCCAGCATCTAGGCTTCTTAAGTGCACGTAACTGCAGTCATTGGGAGGATTTTATTTTTTAAATGTTAATGAAATTTTACTTTTAATTGTTAGGCACAAACCGTTACTTCCAAAGAATTGCTACAGAGCTTGGCCTGGATGTGTCTTTTGCTGATTGTACCAAACCCAAGTTGCTGAAAGCTGCACTGAAGGCCAACACTAAAGTAAGTCAAATAATTTAGACTTGATACTTTGTTGTGGTTATTGTTAATGTAATAAATTAATTTAGTTACACATTAAATAAGAAACATTAAGTCTTTTACAGTTAATGAGTTGAATCAGACCTTCCTACATTAATGTCTAATTTGGTGTGTTTTCTTTATACTTGAGTCACTCATTGTGAAACAGCACTTTGTGTGTTTTTAGTCTTTGTAATGATGACTTGTCTCTTAGATTTCGTCATCGTAAGTTGTTTCATTGAAACATGTGTCATTCCTCCCTTCTGAACATACTGATGCAGTGAATTGTCATATTGTCTTTCCTCGTGTAGCTGGTGTGGATTGAGACGCCCAGCAATCCAATGATGAAGGTCGTTGATATCCAGGCCTGTGCTGACTTGGTCCACGAGCACAACAAAGACATAGTTGTGGTTGTGGACAACACCTTTATGTCTGCCTATTTCCAGGTGAAAGTGACAGATGAGATAATTTGATGCTCATTTGATTTTAAAATTACAGTTGATGTGGAACCACATCACTGAATGATTAACTCGTGTTTGTCTTGCATGCTCATAGCGCCCCTTGGCTTTGGGAGCTGATATCTGCATGTATTCAGCCACCAAATACATGAATGGTAGGTCATCTACATTTTGCTGTTTTACCAAAATAACATTTACAGAAAGGTAATAACTTCTGTCTAAATGGAAAAAGTCAGTAGGTTTATGTCTGTAGGTCGTATTGGACAAAAAGCAGATGAGTGGGAGCAGTCAGCTAGAGTTTGTAATTTTCACCAGGGAGCTGCTTTTAATAAGGGATTTAATGGCATCATTTGTGATGTTCTCTACCAAATCTATTCATAATGAATAATAAATATTATCATTATTATTAATTTTCCTAATAAAACATTCTTCCTTTTTTATTGACTCTAATGCAACTTAATTCTCAAACATGTTTTTTAAACTATAATAAAATGTTATCATCAAGTTGTGTTTAATTTTCTAAATAAATGAAACATCCAGTATAAATTATTTAAAAAGTAATTTTATTCCTGTTATTTAACTTGCAGGTCACAGTGATGTGGTAATGGGTCTGGTCTCAGTGAACCGGGATGATCTGTACGAGCGTCTGAAGTTTCTGCAAAACGGTGAGTAGAAAGACGAGAAACTATTTATTTAGCATTTTAGTCAACTGACACAACATTTATTGCTGAATGTCTTGATAGTTGATTCATGTTTATGTAATGTATTGGTCAAAAAGCTAAACATCAGCTGGCTTCAGTTTTACCAGACTTAAGTAAGTTAAAGACATAAAGCAGTTCTCACTATATAACCTGTACTAATGTTAGATATCCCCCCCCCCCCCCCCCCCCCCCGTCCTCGTTGACCACACTTTGGTGAACTTGTTATTTCAACCTGACCTAAATTTACATATTAACAGGTAAAACATGGTCCTGATGCCAAACTGCTGAAACCATTTACAGCCTTTTGATGAGGAACTGTTTATTTCTGCCTTTGTTATAGTCTGATCTGGATTTTTGGATGGTTTGGTGTAAGGTTTTTTTCCCTCTCTGTATTGGTTCAGCACTGGGAGGTGTGCCATCCCCCTTTGACTGCTTCCTATGCAACCGTGGACTGAAGACGCTACACCTGCGGATGGAGCGGCACTTTAAGAACGCGTTGGCTGCTGCCAAGTTTCTGGAGGCCAACCCCCGGGTGGAGCGTGTCATCTTCCCAGGTAAGACTCAAATCACACCAACATATTCTTTAGACATGTTGCTAGAGTAACAAAGTGTAAAACAGCTTGTTTGTTTGTCATATAGTACAATAAACTAGTAATGTAGACAGCCTCGATATATGTATCATGTTTATACACTTCACCTTTGTAAATGAGCAGTCTCTCATGTTGTTTCTGTGCGAGGCCTCACATTCAAAGAAACCAGGGCTCATGAGCAAAAGTTTAATTTTCTAACAAATAGCAAATTGCAGAAAAAATAATGTTCAGAGAAAGAATCTATCAAGCCTGTTCACGTTCAGCTTAATAGGAAAAGTAAATTGTTGTCTTTACTTGTACAGTACAGGGCGTTAGGTGGTTATTACACAATTTTTGATGCCACTGACTGTTTTTGTTTTTCATGTTGTCTGTTGATACAGGTCTGCCCTCTCATCCTCAGTACGAACTGATGAAGAGACAATGCACCGGGTGTCCAGGAATGATTACATTCAACATTAAGGGGAAACTTGAGCACGCCTCCACCTTCCTCAGAAGCCTTAAAGTAATTTGGGACTTTTTTTTTTCTTTTGGCTTTGTGTTCAACAAGTGGAGGATGACGTGAAGCTGGAGGGATTATGCAAAATTACTGGATCAGTTTTCCAGCCTGACAGGGCTAGAGAAGGAAATAAAACACAATTCAGTAACTCAGCTGCTGTGGTGTTTAAGAAAAGCAGTTGGAGGGGGAAGACATTTTAAAAGCTAAGTAGGTTAAACCCAAGAAAAGGTGTCGAGCATATAACATCTAAAAGAAAAGTCTTAAACAGCTTTTTGTTTAACTGAATCCAGCCTGATCAATGATTATTTGCTCTTGCTGTCACAATAAAACCTGATTCAGTTTTTCTGTAAACGACAGATGGCCTAGTGTTCACTTTTGTCTGAAAATGATCCAAACCAACAACTAAACACAACTAACAGCAAGAATGTTACAGCTGCTTAGTTAGTTTCTTTATAGTGTTATAATGTTCTTGTTACTATTTTGACCTATGTCAGCCACTGTGTGTACTTCAAGTCCTCATTTCTTCTTCTTTCAGCTGTTTGCGATAGCCGAGAGTCTGGGTGGTTATGAAAGTTTAGCTGAACATCCGTAAGTATCCCTGGAAACACGTATTCCTAACATAATAGTAAATTAAGTTATTTTAGTACAATGTATTATTGAGGTATTAAACAGTTCTGAACAATAAAGAAGTGTTATTTTATGTTATTGTCTAACAAATAGCACCACAAGAGGGCAACAGAGATTGAAAAGATCCTTATAGGCGTTTGCTGTATTTATCTTTATTTTTATTATTGCCAACATTGTACTCATGAGATCCAAGCTATGCAGAACTGATATGGAATTATGTAGTAAACAAAAAAGTGAAACAGAAAATGTCCAAACCTGGTTTGGCTGGTACTGTAGACGTCTTTGTCCTCTGTCATATCTAGGGCGATTATGACCCATGCATCAGTGCCAGAAAAAGAGAGGAAAGAGCTGGGGATCAGTGACACGCTCATCAGACTGTCTGTGGGACTGGAGGATGAGGCTGACATCATTGAAGATCTGCAACAAGCACTGGCTGCTGCTGTAAGTATCAGACATCCAACACCAGAGTCATTCAAAATGTTATTAAACCAATATTAATTGATAAATGCAAATCAATTAGTTTCTAGGATAGTGAAAAGGTTCTCATCTCTCTCAGTAAGAAATGCTGCTGCATCTCAATTAGTTAGAAATGATGTTTTTACAAGTTTGAAAAATTGACAGCAAAAAAACCTACAGAACAACCAAGTAGAGTAAAAGGGGTTGTAGACTTAGAATTGTGAACTTAATCTATCTGCAGCCTTGGACGCCAGATCCTCCTGTGTGCACTCTTTGATTTGGGCATTACTGATGCTCTGGCCTGCCTTAAGTCCTACTTCTATAACTACTATGCAGATCTTTAAGGTATCTTGGCAGGGGCAAGTTTCTAACTCTCACTGCCTCTTCACCTGTGTGTGCGGCAGGGCTCAGTTCATGGTCCTGTACTTTTTTCCCATTTATTGCTATGCTGACGACACACAGCTCTTCCTGTCATTTCCACTGAATTACTCCACTGTCCCATTACACATTTCTGCATGTCTCTCTGACACATCTGTCAATTCAATCTCTCAAAGACAGAAGTTCTTGTTTCCCAGCAAGACCTTTAATACAACACAATATCAGCTTCAATATAGAGTTGTAGGTTTCCCTGATGATCAACTAAACTTCAGCACATCTCTCTCTCAAAGCCATGCAGATCCTAGCTTTTGGAGTATGCAACCCAACTCATTGTAGAGGCACTGGTCATTTCTTGTCTTGACTACGGCTATGTGTTACTGATGGGGTTTCCAGCATACACTGTCAAAGCCCTCCAGATGATTCAAAATACACCTTACACCACTTTCCAGATCTCTACACCGGCTTCCTATAGCTGCCCACATCAGGGTCAAAGCCTTAACCCCTGACTACAAAGTGATCAACTCAACAGCACCTGCCTACCTGAACTCCCTCATCCTGTCTTTTTATTGTATCTATTTCTCTTTGAGGTTTTTAGACCAATGTAAAAAGAAGGCCCTGTGTATTTTATATTCCTGCTAGATTCATAATTTTAAATTAATTTCTATATATTATAGTATATTTAATTAGAACTGCATTTACTGAGCTCTGTTGTGCTCATTTTGTCAGATTCACCACTAATTCTCACCTGCTAACTGCACTGTCATCAGTAGGAAATATGTTTTTGCCAGAACCTGTTTTGTCACCTCATAAAGCCGTATCCTGGAGGGCAGCCTGCACCTCTTCTCCTCAGGATTCAGATAATGTATCCTAATCCCTCTACTGCTCATCTGTAGCAAATGGAAATTAAAATGAGACAAATATCTCTAATCGTTGTCTGTGGTCCTGGGAAAATGCTCCTCTGATGGGTGATGTGTTAGATTGGATGCAATGTCAGGTCATACTGGGGCAGGCGTTAAAATGTCCGGTCAGATGTCCTCATCCTAGGTTTAGTTTTGAGTCACAAACTGTTGTTATAATTTAGACTCTGTGGATGTATTTTATGTTTTCCTACTAAATGCTGTCTGCATGGTGCTTTATTGAACTTTTTCCTATGGTGAGAGCCTAATAATCTGCTTTTGAGGTGTATTATGGCAGACTTAGCCTTCATCATCAGGCAGAAGAGAACTATTATTTGCATTGTACCACTTTTTGGCTCCAAGAAAATTTCATTTCAGAAAAAAAGTAGTGAGTCATTAACTATAACCTTGTGTGTCTTCTGTTTCTGGGATGTGTACTTTACCAAATAGTGTTGTCATTGATCTATTTCTCTTTTTTCTGCTGTCTTTAATAGCATCCAGAGATGGATTGAAATGTCTTTGGGACATTTTGAAGACTGAGGTTAAATCAGCTGAAGACTGAGGGAGTAAATGAAGTTTCAAATCACAGATCAACAGATGGTGCCTGTTCAGTGAACAAACAGAACTGATTTGCCTATCAGGGAGCAACATATTCTTAAACAAATGCATACATACTATACAATTTGTGAGGAATAAACATAATCTTTGTTTTTTAATGACAGTTTTACTAGAACATCAGATGTAATCTTATTTATCTTGTACGTACGTTTTCTTTTCTTTTTTTTTTTTTTGCTTTCTTGTATTGTTTTTACTGTATGTTTTGTTCTCATTTGGAAGGCTTTAATGGGACACAGTCCTATTTAGTCAAGACAAGACAAATACAAGATACATTTCTGCAGGAAAACACTGAGCACAGTTTCTGTATACTTTTGCTACTCTCTAGAGATTGTGTATTTCAGGCTGTATCTTTGTTTTGATGCACAGACAAGTCCCCAAATTGAAAAGCTTTACACCACTAACTCCACAGCTCTCATCTGCAATAATAATTTCTCATATTTTTTTATTTTTAAATGGGATAATTTTCATTTTCAAATATCTCACTGATGTATAAATTCTCATCAGTCAGACTAACCAGTCACATTTTACATGAACTAATTCTGTCATCTACTTTCCAAAAGTCAAAAGTATTTTCTGTCTTTCAGTCAGCATCAGCTTGAACAAGTGTATACACTGTGAAGAAGAAGGGAGCAATCTTTTACTCCTGTTTTATCAATTATCAGGACATTAATCAATAAATGAGATGGTGTTTGGTACCCCATCACTGCTCAAGAGCACGGTTCATCCATTAAAATCAGTCTGAAGTATAAATCTCTGTGTCACTTACTTCCTTTCAGCATCAGTAACCATAGTGAGTCGATTACACCACATTTATTATTGCCTGATAGTGGTGGGCTGCACACTGGGGGTTTAGCTGATGGATCAAATGAGCTAGCTGCTGCCCTAATGACTAAACCAACATTTCCACAGGGAAACTAAATGTTTAGGTTCTCTGTAAAGACCGAGGATCAGCAGGCTTTGGTTCACAGGAACTTTATTTCTTGTTACCTACAACAATGTAATGGATTTTGCATCTCATCATCTGAGGAGCTCCTGCATCAGCCAGTGAGATTTTGAAAACCTTTTGCCAGTGAGAACCTGCTGTGCCTAAATAGGCTGTAGAGATTCTAGTGAAGTGGTGGGTTTCAGTTCTTGGTCCTCTACGTTTTTCCCCATCTATACTACATCCCTAAGTTCCACCATCCAGTCGCATGGCTTTTCCTGTCATTGCTATGCTGACGACACACAGCTCTTCCCGTCCTTTCCACCAGATGACTCCACTGTTTCACTACACATCTCTACATGCCGCGCCAACATAGCTGCTTGGATGAGAAAGAGGCATCTTCAACCCAACCTATCCTAGACAGAAGTTCTTGTTTCCCAGCCAGACCTTTGATAAAACATGACATCAGCATCAACATAGGGTCCACAGTGATTGTCCCCACTAAGTCTGCCAGAACCCACCTCTGCATGTTCAGCTGCCTCACTCCGAACCTGTGTCTGCAATTTACACCTTAAAAAAATAAATCTTTCATTTAAACTCCATGAAACTGAAACAGCTCTTTCCAGTTCTCCTTGGCTTAGATATTTTCTCGCTTTGTACTTCACTTGTAAGTAACTTTGGCTGCAGATGACTATCCAAGCTCCATTTATTGCTGTAGGCCTCTGGTTTCCACGTGTGTTGTTTTATTGTTAATGTATAATTAAACTATCAAACTGCAGGAATCCTTACGTAACTGTGGCGCATTTAAAACTCACAAACACAAACAACGTGGTCGGTCGGGCGAGACGCCCCCTTTCAACAGCCAATCAGAGCCGACGTCTGGCTAATACTGAGCGCTGATTGGCTGAGGCGGTGCAGCGCACCTGTCTGTTAAATGGCTTCACCGTGCAGCGGTGATTCTCACTCCTCCTCAGTCTGTCACTGTGCTTTTTGTAGAGAGAATTGAAATGGATCAAAATCACAGCCCAGAGGAGCAGAGCGGCTTCTGCACGCCTTTCAAATCGTTCGCTACTAAAGCGATCCACGTCGGTCAGGAGCCGGAACAATGGAAATCGATGGCTGTGGTGCCGCCGATTTCTCTGTCCACCACGTTCAAGCAGCACGGACCTGGAAATCACACCGTGAGTACATGTTACAAGACTCGGTTATTTATGGAAGCTGCTGTGCACATAGTGAGCCAGCACAAATTAAACTAATTAAAGCTTCTGCCAAAAGGACACACATGACTTTTATATATTTCACAGCTATTAATCAGAAGTATTAATTAAGTTAAGTATTCCTCAATCTGTCCAAGTTCCAGGCTTTAGTATTCAAATAGACTACCAAACTTATTACTGTATGAAAAGTTAAAGAAACACTATATTTTAAATACTTGTAAATACTTATGTACATGTACATGTAAATGTTATGATGAAAAACAAACAAAATCTCCTGATGCACATGCGTGTTTGGGTAACTTCTTTGACAAAGGTTTTGTATGTAGGGATTTGAATATAGTAGAAGTGGAAATCCTACAAGAAACTGTCTGGAGAAGGCTGTGGCAGCTCTGGATGACGCAAAGTACTGTAAGTAAAACTGTTTGTATTAAACCTTCATGTAGTTACAACATGTGTTTTCCATTAAAGCTGGAAATATTTGACAACACTGCAGTAAAACAAGTAAATGATTCAAATGTCCAACATTAATCATTAGAAAATGATAAGACATTACTTTTGGCAAGATTTTTAGTCTATTCAGCACTTGTGATTTGCTCCATCAGGTGTCGCTTTTGCCTCAGGGATGGCAACAACAGTGACCATCACTCACCTGCTCAAGGCAGGTGAAGGTATCATCTGCATGGATGATGTGTATGGAGGTAAGACACCTCACAGTCTCACCAAGTTGTTTTTTTGGCACATGATGCCCTGTTAGCATACATTATACAAAAATGGTTAGGGTTGGTGTTATAGTGAAAGCTGAATATGAGGAGGGGTAATTTATCTAAATCTGAAGGAAGTTTCACTTTTTATTGAAAGGTGTAAACTGTTACTTCCAAAGTATTGCTACAGAATTTGGCCTGGATGTGTCTTTTGTGGATTGTACAAAACTCAAGTTGCTGAAAGCTGCACTGAAGGCCAACACTAAAGTAAGTCAAAGAATAAAGACTTAATACTTTGTTGTGTTTTATAGACATGAATTCAGTTGCACATGAATAAAAAATACAAAGTCTATTCAAGTTAGGTAGAGTCTAACTTTCCTACTTTCCTTTGCTGTCATACTTACATACTTGGTGTGTTTTTAGTCTTTGTGATGATGACTTGTCTCTTAGCTTTTGTCATCGTAGCTTATTTCATTTAAACATCTTTTATTTCTTCTTCTGAACATACTGATACAGTGAATTGTCATAATTTTCTTTCCTTGTGTAGCTGGTGTGGATTGAAACGCCCAGCAACCCAACAATGAAGGTTGTTGACATCCAGGCCTGTGCTGACTTGGTCCACGAGCACAACAAAGACACATTGCTGGTTGTGGACAACACCTTTATGTCTGCCTATTTCCAGGTGAAAGTGACAGATGAGATAATTTCATGCTCTTCTGATTTTAAATTCAAATTATAGTTGATGTGGAACCACATCACTGAATGATTAACTCGTGTTTGTCTTGCACGCTCATAGCGCCCCTTGGCTTTAGGAGCTGATATCTGCATGTATTCAGCCACCAAATACATGAATGGTAGGTCATCTACATTTTCCTGTTTTACTAAAATAACATTTTCAGTAATGTAATAACTTCTGTCTAAATGAAAAAGTCAGTAGGTTTATGTCATTAGGTCATATTGGACAAAAAGCAGATGAATGAACAGGCGGGAGCAGTCAACTAGAGTCTGTAATTTTCTTAAGTAATTCTGAACGATACTGTAAAAATAAATAAAAATGTTGAGGAAATCCACTTTATGTAAAAAAAAAAAAAAAAAAAAACGGAAAAATTTATATATATAGAATTTGTGATGTTCTCTACCAAATCTATTCATAACACAATTGGGTTGTTTTCCTAATAAAACATTCTTGCTATCTTCATTGAAATAACAAGACTCTAATGCAAATTAGTTCTAAAACATGTTTTTTTTTTTTTTAACTATAATTCAAACTGCATTATCAAGTTGTGTTTATTTTCTGAATAAACTAAACCTGCAGTATAAATTACTCAATCAAATCCTGTCATTTAATTTGCAGGTCACAGTGATGTGGTAATGGGTCTGGCCTCAGTGAACCGGGATGATCTGTACGAGCGCCTGAAGTTTCTGCAAAATGGTGAGTACACTTAAATTCAGAGGTGGTATGTAACTAAATACATTTATGTAAGTACTGTGCTTAAGTACCATTTTGAGGGACATGTACTTTACTGGAGTATTTCATTTTCATGCTACTTTAACCTTTACTCGTCTACATTTACTTTAACAACATTAGTTACTAGATAGTGTTTACAGGTTTATGTGGCATTTATGGACTAACTCACTGTCACTACATACAGTGCCTATTATTAAACCCCTCGGATGTTTTATCCATTTATTGACATAAATTAATCATGGTCAGATAAAAGTTGCCGACTTTGACCAAAACATTTCAGGTAATATCAGTGTTTGCATTAATATTCACCCCCATCATATTTAGTACCCATGCACCTTTGGCTGCAATCACAGCATAGTCTGTGTGGATAAGTCTCAATTAGGCTTAGGACACTGGAATGTTTTGCCATTCTTCTTTGCAAAACTGCTCAAGCTCAGTCATGTTGTGAACAACCAAGTCCATCCACAATTTCTCTATTGGATTGAGGACTGGGCTTTGACTCGCCCACTCCAGAACATTCACCTTGTTGTCGGTAAACTATTTCTGTGTAGCTTTCGCTGTATGCTTCGGGTCATTGTCTTGCTGGAAAACAAATCTTCTCCCAAGCCATAGTTGTCTTGCAGACTGAATAGGATTGTCCTATATTTTGCTGCATTCATCTTAGTCTCTACCTTAACAAGCCTTCCAGGACCGGCTGCCAAGAAGCATCCCCCACAGCATGATGCTGCCACCACCAGTGTTTCACAGTGGAGATGGTCTGTTTGTGGTGATGTGCAGTGTTTGGTGTGCGCCAAACAAAGCGTCTTGCCTGATGGACAAAAAGCACCATTTTGGTCTCATGAGACCAAAGATTCCTCTTCCACTAGACCAAGGAGTCTTGTCCAAGGAGTCACATGCCTACTGGCGAAACTCAATTTGTGATTTAACATGGGTTTTCTTCAACAGTGGCTTTGTCCTTGTCACTCTCCCAAAAGCTTTGACTGGTGAAGAACCTGGGCAACAGTTGTTGTATGTACAGTCTCTCCTATCTCTGAAGCTGTAGTTTGTAACTCCCTCCGAGTAGTCATCTGTGTGTTAGTGGCTTCTCTCACTAATCTCCTTCTTGCACGGTCACTCAGTTTGTGTGGACGGCCTGTTGTAGGCATGTTTAGACATGTGCCATACTTCTTCCATTTCTTGATTATGGATTTCACTGCAGGGTATGTTCAATGTTCAATGAAGATTTTTTTGTATCCATCCCCTGACTTATGTTTTTCAATGACTTGTTCTCTGAGTTGCTGAGTGTTCTTTTGTATTCATTGTGTAATGGTAGCCAGGAGAACTGTATAATTGTTACTTTTCTGATCTGTTTTTTTTTCTCCTCTGTATTGATACAGCACTGGGAGGTGTGCCATCCCCCTTTGACTGCTTCCTATGCAACCGTGGACTGAAGACGCTACACCTGCGGATGGAGCGGCACTTAAAGAACGCCATGACTGCTGCCAAGTTTCTGGAGGCCAACTCCCGGGTGGAGCGTGTCATCTTCCCAGGTAAGACTCATATCACACCAACATATTCTTTAGATTAACAAAGTGTAAAATTGATTTGTATATCTGACTGTATTTTTTTCTCCATGTTTCCATTAATACAGGTCTGCCCTCTCATCCTCAGCATGAAGTGGTGAAGAGACAATGCACTGGGTGTCCAGGAATGATTTCCTTCTACATTAAGGGGAATCTTGAACACGCCACCACCTTCCTCAAAAGCCTTAAAGTAATTTGGGACAAATTTATTTGATCCAAACTGTTTTAGGCTTTGTATTTAAAAAGTGAGGTATGATGTTAGGGATGATGCAAAATTACTGGATCATTATAATGGTACTATGGTGTACTATGGGGAGACATTTAATCCTTATGTTAAAAACTAATGTTAAAGTTAAAGGTGGTAGGAGACCTCTAATTTATCTGTCAGGTTGGTAAACTTGTTAGACAGACAATGGAAGGGGTGTGTGAGTAGATGTAATAGTCACAGCTCTTACAGCCCCTCCTACCACATTAATACAGGATGCCAACTGTGCCTTCTTGGTGGATGTGTGAAGTGGTCTTGATTTTTCTAAGGATAGATGGCAGCATGATAAATTTGGAGACAGGTTGTGTCTAAGGCCTCCACCTGTGTTGAGTAAGGGATTTTCCAAATGCAGTATAGTAGTATAGCCTCTCTGACCCCCTCTCTTCCCCTGATCTTGTCTATCCACAATGTGCACTTATTTGTTGTCATGATTGCCAGTCAGTTGCCATGACTCAACTGTCTGTAATAAAAAATATGAGCAGCATTTTGTTTAACTGAACCAGGTCTGATTAATAATAATTTGCTCATGTTGTCACAAGAACACCAGATTCTGTTCTGTAAATGACAGACGGCCTTATGTTCACTGCTGCCGTGTCTGAAAATGATGTAAACCACAAAATAACAGCAAGAATGTTAAAGTGGCTTAATTAGTATATGTACTTAGTTACTTAACCTCCTTTAGTGTCTTGATTAATTCTGTTCTTGTTACTATTTTGACCGATGTCAAACACGGTGTCGTTCACTTCAAGTCATTTGTTTTCTTCTTATTTCAGCTGTTTGCGGTAGCTGACAGTCTTGGAGGTCCTGACAGTTTAGCGGAACTTCCGTAAGTCTCCCTCTCCATGTATTCTTACGAGTATTAAATTAAGTTATTTTAGTATAAAGTAGCTTTTTGGCATTTAACATGTCTAAACACTAGCAATGTGGATTTCCTTCACCTTAAGCTGTAATGTAAAAAATAACACCACAAGGGGGCAGAAGAGATGAAGAAGAATCTTTAAAGTGCTCCAGACTGACTTTAACTAAAAGAGTTTATTAGCTGTAGTGTCTGTTAAAGTATCAGGATTTTTTATTCAGTGTTGCCTCCATATGTAAGTGTCTCTGTCCTCTGCCATATTTAGGTTGATTATGACCCATGCACCAGTGCCAGAAAAAGAGAGGAAAGTGCTGGGGATCACTGATACGCTCATCAGACTGTCTGTGGGACTGGAGGATGAGGCTGACATTATTGAAGATCTGCAACAAGCACTGGCTGCTGCTGTAAGTATCAGACATCCAACATCAGAGTCATTAAAATGTTATTAAACCAGTATTGATTCCTATCTCAGTAAGAGATACTGCTTCATCTTAATTAATTAGAAAATATAATTTTCTAAGTTTTAACCAGACAGAAATATCCTATTTCTTTGACCTGAGAAACTGTTGGGTAGCTTTCACAGTATATTTTGGGTTATTTTCCATTTGCAATGTGAAACAGCAGTTTTGCAGCACTTGGTTTTGGTCACCATTAGGTCCTCTTTACCTTTGACACAAATAAAGCCACTGACAAATTCTACACTACACTTTCAACGTGTCTGGATAGTCTCTGTCTTCCAGGCATGCCCGTAAAACACTAAAGTACTAACAGTACAAACACCACTGACACCAGGAAGCTTTCTCCAGTTCTCATCGCTTCTTTACCCACCTCCACCTCTCTCACTCTCGACACTTTTTTGCCACCTTCTTTACTAATAAGCTGGCAGCCACCAGCTCCCAATTGTTTCCTTCCTACTGACATCTTACTAACCTAATCTAACAGCACATTGCTTGCCTTGTTTGTCACTCTGACTGACAACGACAAATCCACCCTCCACTCTCCTTAAAGCAGCTGCCCCCACACTAATCCCAGCCATTACACAAATCAATACCACATCTCTCAGAAAAGGCACCTTTGCCACCTCATTTAAGCAGGTCCAGATCACCCCTCTCCTTAAAAAAAAACAACAACTCTTAACTCCCCAGAGCTGTCTTCCATTCCTGGCCAAGATCCTTGAATGAGCAGTCTTCAATCAACTAACTGACCTCTTTTCTAGGAACAACCTTCTAGATATCAACAAGTCTGGCTACAAAAGTGGTCACTGCACAGACATCTAGAGGTCGTGGAATCCCTGTGGGCTACAAAAGCTGCGGCTCAATCTTCCATCTTCATCTTAGTTGATCTATCTGCAGCCTTTGACACCAGATCCTCCTGTCTGCACTCTTTGATTTGGGCATCATTGATGCTCTGGCCTTCCTTAAGTCCTACATGTCTATGCAAATCTTTAAGGTATCTTGGCAGGGGCAAGTTTCTAACTCTCACTGCCTCTCCACTGGCGTGTGCTGCAGGGCTCAGTTCTTGGTCCTCTACTATTCTTTTTCACCCCCATCTATACTACATCTATAGGTTCCATCATCCATTCACATGACTTTTCCTATCATTGCTATGCTGATGACACACAGCTTTTGCTGTCATTTCCACCAAATTACTCCACCTTCCCATTTCGCATTTCTAAATGTCTCTCTGACACATCTGCCATTTGTCAATTCAGTCTCTCCAAGAGAGACGTTCTTGTTTCCCAGCTAGTCCGTCAATACAACACAATAACAGCATCAACATAGGGTTGTCAGTGATTGTCCCCATTAAGTGCAGAAATCTGGGGGGTAATCATTGATGATCAACTGATCCTTCCTTTTGGACTATGCAACCCAACAGAAGGAGGCACTGGTCATATCCTGTCTCAACTACTGTAATGTCTTACCGACGGCTTGTAACTCCCTCAGAGTAGTTATCGATGTGTTAGTGGCCTCTCTCACTAGTCTCCTTCTGTTTGTGTGGGCGGCCTGTTCTAGGCAGATTTAGACATGTGCCATATTCCTTCCATTTCTTCATGATGGATTTCACTGAACTTCAGGGGATGTTCAGTGCCTTGGAGATTTCTTTTGTATCCATCCCCTGAATTATGCTTTAATGACCTGTTCTCTGAGTTGCTGGGAGTGTTCTTTTGTCTTCATGGTGCAATGGTAGCCAGGAATACTGAATAACCAGTGACTGGATCTGTCAGACACAAGTTTCTTTGTACTGCAATCACTTGATACGCATTCACTGCACTCAGGTGATCCCCATTTTACTAATTGTGGGACTACTTGCACCAAATATCTGGATCTCTGTTGGATTAGGTCAGTCATTTTAAAGGGGGTGAATATTAATGCAAACACTGATTTCACCTTATATATATTTTTATTTAATTGATATTACTTTGTAGAAACCTGTTTTCACTTTGACATTAATGAGGTATTTTTCTGAACTTTATTGACCATGACTGATTTATAATGTCAATAAAAGGATAAAACATCAAAGTGGGTAAATACTTTTTTTAGGCACTGTATTTTACATACCTTCTAGATTCATAATCTAAAATGAATTCATACAGTATATTTTATTAAAACTGCATTTACTGAGCTCTATTGTCCTCATTTTGTCTGATTCACCACTAATTCCCATCTACTAACTGCACTGTCATCAGTAGGAAACTTGTTTGCCAGAATCTGTCTTGTCACCTCATAAAGCCATATCCTGGAGGGCGGCCTGCACCTCTCTCCTCAGGATTCAGATGCATGGTCCTTTATTGAACTTTTTGCTTCAGTGAGAGCTCTATTAATCTGCTTTTGATGTGTATTATGGCAGACGTATTGGCATCCCGCCTTAGCTCATCGGACTGAAGAGAACTAGTATATGCATTGTACCACTTTTTGGCTCCAAGATAATTTTATTTCAGAAAAAAAGTAGTGTGTTATTAACTATAACCTTGTGTTTCTTCTGTTTCCGGGATGTGTACTTTACCTAATAGTTTTGTCATTGGTCTATTGCTCTTTTTCTGCTGTATTTAATAGCATCCAGAGATGGATTGAAATGTCTATGGGACATTTTGAAGACTGAGGTTGAATCGGCTGAAGACTGAAGCGGAAACTGAAGTTTTGAATCACACATCAACACATGGTGCCTGTTCAGTGAACAAACAGAAGTGATTTGCCTATCAGGGAGCAACATATTCTTCTTCTAAATACTTTTCTAAATAGGACAATTTCCCTTTTCAAACATGTCCCAGTTACACTGATGTATGTATTCTCATCAGTCAGACTAACTAGTCACATTTTACATGAAATAATCCACTCACCTACTCTCCAAAAGTCAAAAGTATTTTCAGGCTTGCTGTCAGTATCATTTCAAACAATTGTATACATTGACAAACGTAAACCCTGTTTTATCAATTAGGATATTTATCAATAAATGAGATGGTGTTTAGTACCACATCACTGCTCAAGTGCACGGTTCATCTTACCGAATCTATTAAAATCAGTCTGAAGTATAAATCTCTGTGTCACTTACTTCCTCTCAGACATCCTGCCATAGAAACACGAGTGCTGTAATTGTGAGTTCAGCATCAGTAACCATAGTGAGTCGATTACACCACATTTATTATAGCCTGGATAGTGGTGGGCTGCACACTTGGGGTTTAGCTGATGGATCAAATGAGCTAGCTAACAATGCCTAAACCAACAGTTCCCACAGGGGAACTACATATTTGGGTTCTCTATAAAGGTTCCACTATACAGTCCCATGGCTTTTCCATCATTGCTATGCTGACGACAAAGCTCTTCCCGTCCTTTCAACCAGATGACTCCACTGTCTACTCCAACATGCTTGGATGAGAGAGAGGGATCTTCAACCCAACCTATCCTAGACAGAAGTGTTTGTTTCCCAGCCAGACATTTGATAAAGCACAACATCAGCATCAACATAGGGTCCACAGTGATTGTCCCCACTAAGTCTGCCAGAAACCTTGGGGTAAATATTGATGATTAACTGAGCTTTACTGACCACATGTTTACTGATCTACCCACCTTTGCAAGCTCAGCTGTCTCACTCTTAATAATAAAACAACAACAACAGAACTCTTCTTAACCTTTCCCTGCAGTTAAAACCTTTTTTTTTTTTTTAAAGAAAATAAATCTTTCACGTATACCCCATGAAACTGAAACAGCTCTTATTCGTTCTCCTTAGCTTAGATATTTTCTCGCTTTGTACTTCACTTGTAAGTCACTTTGGATAAAAGCATCTGCCAAATAACTAAATGTAAATGTAAGTAAGGGTGGGGATGCAGCCGTGACTCGTGGTGGGCTCTTGTCACTGAGCGTTAGGTTAGACTTAGAAAACATTAGTATTCATGTCAGGTTTTTAGTGTTGCCACCTCTTTTCAGTAATCCAGAGCCTTTTTTGAAGAATAAAAGTCCCTGATGACTCAGCTTAGTGAAATCAGGATGAGTTACATTGCAGCTATGTCAGATTTCAAGTGTTTATGTTGCAGATAAGACTGTGTAATTACACTTCATTCATTGATAAATCACATATTAATATACAACCACACTTACTGTTAGAAAAATGTTTAGCATCCTGCATCAGAAGGAAAAGAAACTAACCACTCCCTGGAGGTCATCTGCACACCATCACGTCTAAGCTCATGACATTCAACTTGATGTGATCTGGTTAAGGGGTTTAAGGTCAGAGGTCAACTACATCAACACAAACTGTTTTTGTTAAGCTCACTTAAAACTCTTACAGTCTTAGTCTTTTTTTTAAAATACAAATTAAATAAACAAGATATGATCATTTGTGGGATTTCTAAAAAGGTTCTTGTAATTTTGTAAATTTGAACTGAGCCAGGTTAGTGGTTTCCTCCCATTTCTAGTTACTGTGCTAAAACATAAGCTGAGAAAGAAAAATAAACTTTAATTAGTGTTCTGTAAAAGAACTGTCTTTAATGTCTCCCAACTTGTAAACTATTGTTTATTGTATCTATCATGATCTATTGTACAGTTCCTGTTTTATCTTTCGCAATAGCTGCTGTTTCATCAGACGATGACTATTCAAACAACACTGAAACTGTGAAACACGAACTGTGTAATTAAACTTACCACTGTCTGGTTACAGATGGCTATCCAAATCCCATTTATTTCTGTAGGCCTCTGGTTTCCACGTGTGTTGTTTTAATGATGATGTGTTATTAAACTATCAAACTGCAGGAATCCTTACGTAACTGTGGCGCATTTAAAACTCACAAACACAAACAACGTGGTCGGTCGGGCGAGACGCCCCCTTTCAACAGCCAATCAGAGCCGACGTCTGGCTAATACTGAGCGCTGATTGGCTGAGGCGGTGCAGCGCACCTGTCTGTTAAATGGCTTCACCGTGCAGCGGTGATTCTCACTCCTCCTCAGTCTGTCACTGTGCTTTTTGTAGAGAGAAATTGAAATGGATCAAAATCACAGCCCAGAGGAGCAGAGCGGCTTCTGCACGCCTTTCAAATCGTTCGCTACTAAAGCGATCCACGTCGGTCAGGAGCCGGAACAATGGAAATCGATGGCTGTGGTGCCGCCGATTTCTCTGTCCACCACGTTCAAGCAGCACGGACCTGGAAATCACACCGTGAGTACATGTTACATGACTCGGTTATTTATGGAAGCTGCTGTGCACATAGTGAGCCAGCACAAATTAAACTAATTAAAGCTTCTGCCAAAAGGACACACATGACTTTTATATATTTCACAGCTATTAATCAGAAGAAGTGTTGTTAAGTACTCATTAGTTAAGTATCTCCACTCTGTCCAAGCTCCAGGTTTTAGTAATAGATTACTATTACTGCATCACATTTCCAAACGTATTACTGCATGAAAAGTTAACACTATATTTTAAACTCTTGCTAATTCTGTCTGCAGCGTTTTGGATGAGATGGAGACATTTTAGGGAGCTATCGGGACATCCTATCAATAGTGAATTACAGTCTACTCTAGAAGTAACCTATATGTGCATGAAGTAGTTCTTCAGCATCACTTTGAGACACAATGTCCATATTATAACAATCCTCTTCAAGTGGAAGAAGGCATTTCTATAGATTTCTTTAATACATACATAACAGAAATATCCTGTTCAAAAGTAACTGCAACATAACTCACAATAGTACTGGAGGCCAAAGCTACCTGTTTAATTTTTTTTACAATACTAGCTGCTCTTTGATCAGATGATACTTATTCAAACTACTGTGAAGTTGTGAAACATGAACAGTGTAATTAAAGTTCTGAACAGATGAGCCACATAAAGAAAAACTGTGTGTTACCAGTTTGTGATTGTGGCAAGATGGGATACTTATATAAATCTTAGGTACTTATGTAAGATAGTTATGATGCAAAAAAACTAATACTCATGATGCACATGCGTGTTTGGGTAACTTCTTTGACAAAGGTTTTGTATGTAGGGATTTGAATATAGTAGAAGTGGAAATCCTACAAGAAACTGTCTGGAGAAGGCTGTGGCAGCTCTGGATGGAGCAAAGTACTGTAAGTAAAACTGTTTGTATTAAACCTTCACGTAGTTACAACATGTGTTTTCCATTAAAGCTGGAAATATTTGACAACACTGCAGTAAACAAGTAAATGATTCAAATGTCCAACATTAATCATTAATCATTAATCATTAATCAACATTTCATTTGGCAAGATTTTTAGTCTATTCAGCCCTTGTGATTTGCTCCATCAGGTGTCGCCCTTGCCTCAGGGATGGCAGCAGCAGTGACCATCACTCACCTTCTCAAGGCAGGTGAAGGGATCATCTGCATGGACGATGTGAATGGAGGTAAGACACCTCACAGTCTGAGCATTTCAGTTGAACTAAATCAGACAACCAAGTGTTGTTGTTTTTTTTTTTTGGCACATGATGCCCACTGTTAGCATAGATTATACAAAAATGGTTAGGGTTAGAGTGAAAGCTGAATATGAGGAGGGGTCATTTATCTAAATCTGAAGAAAGTTTCACTTTTTATTGAAAGGTACAAACTGTTACTTCCGAAGTATTGCTACAGAATTTGGCCTGGATGTGTCTTTGGTGGATTGTTCAAAACTCAAGTTGCTGAAAGCTGCACTGAAGGCCAACACTAAAGTAAGTCAAAGAATAACACATCTTTTATTTCTTCTTCTGAACATTCTGATACAGTGAATTGTCATATTGTGTTTCCTTGTGTAGCTGGTGTGGATTGAAACGCCCAGCAACCCAACAATGAAGGTTGTTGACATCCAGGCCTGTGCTGACTTGGTCCACGAGCACAACAAAGACACATTGCTGGTTGTGGACAACACCTTTATGTCTGCCTATTTCCAGGTGAAAGTGACAGATGAGATAATTTCATGCTCTTCTGATTTTAAATATAAATTATAGTTGATGTGGAACCACATCACTGAATGATTAACTCGTGTTTGTCTTGCACGCTCATAGCGCCCCTTGGCTTTAGGGGCTGATATCTGCATGTATTCAGCCACCAAATACATGAATGGTAGGTCATCTACATTTTCCTGTTTCACTAAAATAATAAATAAATATAATAATAAATTCTGTCTAAATGAAAAAGTCAGTAAGTTTATGTCTGTAGGTCGTATTGGACAAAAAGCAGGTGAGTGAACAGGCGGGAGCAGTCAGCTAGAGTCATAATGAAAGATTTAATGGCACTGAAATGCAAACAAGTCATTCTGAATGATGCAGTAAATATAAATAAAAATGTGTAATGTCAGGTTATGTTAAAACATGTAAACATCATTGGTGATGTTCTCTACCAAATCTATTCATAACACATTTGTGTTGTTTTCCTAATAAAACATTCTTTCTATTTTTATTGAAATAACAAGACTCTAATGCAACTTAGTTGTTAACATGTTTTTTTTATTATATTTAAAATTATATTATTAAATTGTGTTTGTGAGTAATTGAAATCAATCAAATCCTGTCATTTAACTTGCAGGTCACAGTGATGTGTTAATGGGTCTGGCCTCAGTGAACCGGGATGATCTGTACGAGCGCCTGAAGTTTCTGCAAAACGGTGAGTACACTTAAATTCAGAGGTGGTAGGTAACTAAATACATTTATGTAAGTACTGTGGTTAATTACAATTTTGAGGTATGTGTACTTCACTGGAGTATTTCATTTTCATGCAACTTTTACTTTTACGAGTCAAAGAAAAAATATTATACTTTAACTCCTCTACAGTTATTTGAACAGCATTAGTCATTACATAGTGTTTACAGGTTTATGTGTTATTTATGGACTAAATAACACATACTTGCACTTAACTAGAGTATTGAGTATGTGTACTTTTTACACCTTTCCTACTTATGTTAGATATTTTCCATCTTCTGTTAGTACACAGGTGCACAGGTTAGTTATATCTGAGCTAAATTTGCTTATTAACAGGTAAATCATGGTCCTGACGCCAAAACTGCTGAAACCATTTACAGCCTTTTGATGAGGAACTGTTTATTTCTGCCTTTGTTATTGTCTGATCTGGATTTTTGGATGGTTTGGTGTAAGGTTTTTTTCCCCTCTGTATTGGTTCAGCACTGGGGGGTGTGCCATCCCCCTTTGACTGCTTCCTATGCAACCGTGGACTGAAGACGCTACACCTGCGGATGGAGCGGCACTTTAAGAACGCGTTGGCTGCTGCCAAGTTTCTGGAGGCCAACTCACGGGTGGAGCGCGTCATCTTCCCAGGTAAGACTCAAATCACACCAACATATTCTTTAGAGTAACAAAGTGTAAAATAGATTTGTATATCTGACTGTATTTTTTCCTCCATGTTTCCATTAATACAGGTCTGCCCTCTCATCCTCAGCATGAATTGGTGAAGAGACAATGCACCGGGTTTCCAGGAATGATTTCCTTCTACATTAAGGGGAAACTTGAACACGCCACCACCTTCCTCAAAAGCCTTAAAGTAATTTGGGACAAATTACTTTTTTTTATTTGATCTAAACTGTGTGTTAGGCTTTGTATTTAAAAGGAGGGGATGATGTTAGGGATTGTGCAAGTTATTGGATCAGATTTCCAGACTAACAGGGCTAGAGAAGGAAAATAGAAGTACTATGGTGTACAACGGCAGGACATTTAATCTTTATGTTAAATGTTTATGTTCTTATTTAACTGAATCAGGTCTTAATTAATTAAGATTAATAATAATTTGCTCATGTTGTCACAAGATCACGAGATTCTATTGTTCTGTAAATGACAGACCTTATGTTCACTGCTGCCGTGTCTGAAGATGATCCAAACCACAATATAACAGCAAGAATGTTACAGTGGCTTAATTAGTATATGTACTTAGTTACTTAACCTCCTTTAGTGTCTTGATTCATTCGTTCTTGTTACTATTTTGACCTATGTCAAACACTGTTTCATTTCAAGTCATTTGTTATTTCAGCTGTTTGCGGTAGCTGACAGTCTCGGTGGTCATGAAAGTTTAGCGGAGATTCCGTAAGTCACCCTGGAAAAATTTATTATTATAATTTATTATAAGTTATTTTAGTACAGTGTAGCTTTTTGCATTTTAACATGTCTAAACACTAGAAATGTGTATTTACTTCACCTTAAGCTGTAATGTAAAAAAATAACAACACAAGGGGGCAGAAGAGATGAAGAAGAATCCTTAAAGTGCTCCAGACTGACTTTAATTAAAAGAGTTTGTTTCCCTTAGCTGTAATGTCTGTTAAAGTATCCAGATATTTTATTCAGTGTTGCCTCCATATGTAAGTGTCTCTGTCCTCTGCCATATTTAGGTTGATTATGACCCATGCATCAGTGCCAGAAAAAGAGAGGAAAGAGCTGGGGATCACTGATACGCTCATCAGACTGTCTGTGGGACTGGAGGATGAGGCTGACATCATTGAAGATCTGCAACAAGCACTGGCTGCTGCTGTAAGTATCAAACATCCAAATCCAAAGTGTTGAGTCGGAGTGAGAGACATTCAAAATGTTATTAAACCACTGATTGATCAATACAAATCAATTGGTTTGTAGGAAAGTGAAAAGATTCTCATCTGTCTCAGTAAGAGATACTGCTGCATCTCAATTAGTTAGAAATTATATTTATCTAAGCTTTAATTAGACAGAAAAGACTACAGAACAATCAAGTAGAGTTAGAGTCTCAGTTAGACTCAGAATTGTGAACTTTGGTGTTGTTTAATGTCTTTTCCCATAAGCTGTTCAGCACTGTGTTTTTTTTTATGGCTGTTTTAAAGAACCATTTTCAGGCTCTCTGCTAAATAAGTGTGTGTCAGGCTGTGTTAAGTTTCAGCGTGTGTCGTGGTGACAGCTGCCAGTCAGCTCCAATTCAGTTTAGATTCAGAAGCAACACTGACAGTTTTGGATAAAAAATCAGTTGGTCATGATTTTTCTGAGAACAAACCAAAAAACTGATTTAAGGTTGTCAGTGATTGACAGATATGAACTGCTAAGTCCCTGCATCCGTGCTGAAACAGGTAAAATAATTTTACCTGTGGTTGCTGATGGTTGTGCTTCAGCCCACCGAACACACTGGATCATGTTTACTTGACATCATACCCAGCACTCGGACTTATAAAGCTCTCCACAGTGAGCATAGACACTGTGCAAGTTCTTCCTGCCTGTATTTGTTCTGTGACACTACAGAGTTTAGCTCCTAACAGGTTTGGTTACTGCTACTAGCTGCCATTTCTCACAGGAACATTTGACTTGTCACAAATAAAATTGGTCATAAAATAGTATATATATATATATATATACTATTTTATGACCAATTTTATTTGTCATAAAAACAAAAAAAAAAAATCTCCTCTTGTCCTCCTGCCTGGCAGCTCCATCTCCAACATCCTTCTACCAATATACTCACTATCGCTCCTCTGAACATGTCCGAACCATCTCAGTCTGGCCTCTCTGACTTTGTCGCTAACACAGGCAACGTGAGCCGTCCCTCTGTTGTACTCGTTCCTTATTCTGTCTAACTTCCTAAAGAGAACCTCAACATCTTCATCTCTGCTACCTCCATCTCAGCCTCTTGTCTCTTTCTCACTGCTACCGTCTCTAACCCATAGAGCAGAGCTGGTCTCACCACTGTCTTGTACACCTTTCCTTTGAGTCTTGCTGACACTCTTTTGTCACACAACACTCCTGACACTTTCCTCCACCCGCTCCAACCTGCCTGCACTCGCCTCTTCACCTCTTTTCCACACTCTCCATCACACTGAACTATTGACCCCAAGTACTTAAACTCCTGCACCTTCTTCACCTCAGCCCCCTGTAACCTAACGCTTCTACCTTGATCCCTCTCGTTCAGACACGTGTATTCTGTCTTACTACGACTGACCTTCATGCCTCTTCTTTCCAGAGCAAACCTCCACCTCTCCAGCTGTTCCTCTACCTGCTCTCTACTCTCACTGCAAATCACAATGTCATCCGCAAACATCATTGTCCAGGGAGATTCCTGTCTGACCTCATCTGTCAGCCTGTCCATCAACATAGCAAACAAGAAGGGACTCAAAGCTGATCCTTGGTGTAGTCCCACCTCCACCTTGAACTCCTCTGTCTGACCTACAGCACATCTCACCACCGTCATACTTCTCTCATACATGTCCTGAACTAGTCTGACGTACTTCTCTGCCACTCCAGACGACCTCATACAGTACCACAGCTCCTCCCTCGGCACCCTGTCATACGCCTTCTCTAAATCTACAAAGACACAATGCAGCTCCTTCTGACCATCTCTGTACTTTTCCATCAACATTCTCAAAGCAAAAATGGCATCAGTGGTGCTCTTACGGGGCATGAAACCATACTGCTGCTCACAAATCTCCACCTTCTTCCTAAGCCTGGCTTCCACTACTCTTTCCCACAGCTTCATTGTGTGGCTCATCAACTTTATTCCTCTATAGTTGCTGCAGTTCTGCGTGTCACCCTTGTTCTTAAAGATCGGAACCAGAACGCTTCTCCTCCATTCCTCAGGCATCTTCTCACTCTCTAGAATCCTATTGAACAAACTGGTTAGAAACTCCACTGCTGTCTCTCCTAAGCACTTCCACACCTCCACAGGTACGTCATCAGGACCAACAGCCTTCCTAACCTCATCCTTTCCAATCTCTGCTATTTCCTGCTCCACAACATCCATATCTTCCTCCCTTCTTTCCCTGTCATTTTCCTCGTTCATCAGCTCCTCAAAATACTCCTTCCATCTTTTCTGCACACTCTCCTGGGTTGTTAGCACCTTTCCATCTCTGTCCTTAATCACCCTTACCTGTTGCACATCCTTCCCATCTCTATCTCTCTGTCTGTCTAGCCTGTACAACTCCCTCTCTCCTTCCTTTGTGTCTAACCTGTCATACAGCTCATCGTAACCTCCCTCTTCACTCTACGCTGTGCTTCCTTATACTCCTGTCTACTTTCCTCAGTCCTTTCTACATCCCACTTCCTTCTAGCTAACCTCTTCCTCTGGATGCATTCCTGTACTTCCTCATTCCACCACCAAGTGTCTTTACCTTCTTTCCTCTTTCCAGATGACACACCTAGCACCTTCCTACCTGTTTCCCTGATAATATCTGCTGTAGTTTCCCAGTCATCTGGAAGCTCATCCTGACCACCAAGAACCTGTCTCAACTTCTGTCTGAATTCCTCACAAGTTTCTTCATTCTTTAACTTCCACCACTTGGTCTTCTTTTCTGTCTTCCCTCTCTTCTTCTTCCTGACCTCCAGAGTCATCTTACACACCACCATGCAGTGCTGTCTGGCTATACTCTCTCCTACCACCACTTTGCAGTCACTAACCTCTCTCAAATGACCTCGTCTACATAGGATGTAGTCCACCTGTGTACTCCTACCTCCACTTCTGTATGTCACTCTATGTTCCTCTCCTTTCTGGAAGTAAGTGTTGACTACAGCCATTTCCATCCTCTTAGCAAAGTCCACCACCATCTGTCCTTCCAGATTCCTTTCCTTCACACCAAACCTGCCCATCACCTCCTCATCACCTCTGTTGCCCTCACCAACATGCCCATTGAAGTCTGCTCCAACAACAACTCTCTCTCCTCTGGGGATACTCTCTATGACCTCATCAAACTCACTCCAGAATCTCTCCTTCTCTTCTAACTCACAGCCAACCTGTGGCGCATACCCACTGACTACATTCATCATCACCCCTTCAATTTCTAGCTTTAGGCTCATCACCCTGTCTGAGAGTCTTTTCACCTCTAGAACACTGTTTACAAACTCCCCCTTCAGGATCACTCCTACCCCGTTTCTCTTCCTATCCACACCATGGTAGAACAGTTTGTATCCTCCTCCAATGCTACGTGCCTTGCTGCCCTTCCACCTTGTCTCCTGCACACACAGAACATCTACCTTCCTTCTCTCCATCATGTCTGCCAGCTCTCTGCCTTTCCCTGTCATTGTGCCAACGTTAAGAGTCCCTATTCTCAGATCTATGTCCCTGCCTTTCCCCTTCTCTCTCTGACCACGAACCCTTCTGCCTCCCCTCTTTCTTCGACCAACAGTAGTCAAATTTCCACCGACACCCTGTAGGTTAACAGCATCGGTGGCGGTCGTTGTTAACCCGGGCCTCGACCGATCCGGTATGAAAGTCTTGTGGATGATTCGCATGGTTATTTTGGCAATTTTAACGCCGGATGCCCTTCCTGACGCAACCCTCTCTATTTATCCGGGCTTGGGACCGGCACAGAAATCACTGGCTTGCAACCCCTGTGGCTAGATTGACATGGACAAACAATAACCTTCATATTATGTTAAGGGTCAATTTAGCCCATTTCAGTTTTTTTGTTGACCAAAGTACTGTTTATCCTTTTTTTCTTCATGAAATCTTATGACTTTTCCTTATCTGGGGTCATAAAATGGTTTGTAAAAGATGGACACTCTAATGTGTCCTGGAATGTCTGTGCACAGTTTGTATACAAAGGTGATGTTGCGGGTCATTTTGACCCGGACACTTTTTATGTGGGTAAAAAGTTAGTCAGATCCAAAGTGAACATGTCTCTCTGATGTACTTAGTTTTGAATAGCCTCTGAATAAACATTCAGACCCACAGACCCAGGTGTGTGTACAGGACAAGCTTTCTTGCCTTTGTCCTCGTCACTGTCACTCATGTCATCTCTTTGAGAAGCACACCAAAAATGAGCTCCAGAAGGTTTACAGTTGAAGACGTTATATCATTGATTTTTAACTGGGATAGTGATGAAGAAGAAGAAATGTCAGAGACAGAGGATTGTTTAGAGCCAGAAGACATTATTGATGACCCTGACTGCCAATTTTCCTACAATGAGGAGGATTCAGAGGAGGAGTCTGCTGCCGTCTCTGCATTAGACAAAAACCAAGGACTGCAGCAATCTTCATCCATGGAGGGGACATGAACATATAAAGATGGCAATATAAAATGGTCAACATCACCACACCTAAGCCAAGGTAGACTGTCATCTTCCAATGTCATCAAAATGACTCCTGGTCTTACAAGATTTGCCGTCACACTAGTTGATGATATTTAATCCGCGTTTCATATCTTCAGCTCCCCACCAACAGTGAAGATCATACTTGCCACGAGTAACTTGGGGGGAAGGCGTGTATTTCAAGAGAAATGGAAGCCACTGGATCAGACTGACTTGCATGCTTATTTTGGAATTCTAGTGTCAGCTGGAGTTTACAGGTCAAAGGAAGTGTGTGGTATGAAGAGAATGGAAGGCCAATATTTCTCAATTACAATTATGTAATTGGAAAAGTCAAGTTCATGCCATACATCCAATCTGCAATAGGTCCAGTGAATACAGGTACACAGAAACGGAAGAGATGCTAAAACAAGCACATCTTGTGTGAAATGCAAGAATTACATCTGCAGAAAGCACACAGTTACATTATGTCCATCATGTGGACAACATTGAAAATGTTGAACAATGAAAATCTAAAACTAAACTAAATAGTTGTTACAAAAATTGTTCTGGAATTTCAAATTGTGTTGTATGTCAGCTTTTAAAATGTTTATCCAGTTGTTTAAACACAGTTTTTTGAATTTATTTTTGGATTTACACAGTGCGGGTCAAAATTACCCGCAACATAATATAAGGGATAAGCGTGTAAGCTAAATACATCCAAACAATTATAAACTATCAACTCAACCATGTACTTAGGACGTCAGGCGTGAAAAACTTTATAGAGGTCATTCTACATCTGTGTTGGGTTAAGGTCAGTTCTTAGAAAGTATTAACTTTGATCTTTAGGGCTATAGTCCTGTTTCGTCACCAAGATTCTACTGAGTTGACAGTCTCCCTGACATTATCCTGATACTTGATAAATTAGGTAATTGCCAAGCCAAAGCCCAGCAGACCCATAACTCTTTAACACACCTCCACTGATTCTTTTAAGAGGTTTTTACTAGAGGTTTTTTTAAATCTCATTGAGTATTCTATGTTGTGCCTTTGGAATCATTAGCTTGGTGTCCACTTCTACAGAGAGCAGCTACGTTACCAACTCTCCTCCATTTATAGACAATGTGTGTATATCTGCAGACTGATGGATATCTAATGATGATTCTTGCAGCTCTAACAAGTTCTGATTATGGGTACTGCAGTTCCAAAACATAGTCTGATTACTTACTAAATAGAAGTAACACAAATCCACTGTTTTCCAGAAAGTTGCACTATTTGTGGAAGGTGAATATGGATGAGCTAGCATGATATCACACTGTTTGTAAAGAGAAGACACAGGACATGAAGTATAAATGTAAATATCTGTTTTTGACACTAAATATATATATATCATCCACTGCTCACTTTTAGTTTTAATCTAACATTGAGTTTTTCCGACCACTGTGGAAAGAGGCCCCTTTGTATTTTATATTTGTGCTAGATGCTTTAGTTAATTTAAGAATAATTTTTTACATATGAAGACCAGATGTGGTTGAGATTTAATTAAATAAAACTGCATTTAATGAGCTCTATTGTGCTCATTTAGTCAGATTCACCACTAATTCCCACCTACTAACTGCACTGTCATCAGTAGGAATTATATTTTTGCCAGAACCTGTTTTGTCACCTCATAAAACCGTATCCTGGAGGGCAGCCTGCACCTCTTCTCAGTATTCAGATAATGTATCCTAATCCCTCTACTGCTCATCTGTAGCAAATGGAAATTAAAATGAGACAAATATCTCTAATCATTGTCTATGGTCCTGGGAAAATGCTCCTTTGATGGGTGATGTGTTAGATTGGATGCGATGTCAGGTCATACTGGGGCAGGCATTTAAATTTCCAGTCAGATGTCCTCATCCTAACGTTGGTTTTGAGCCACAAACATCACTGTTGGGTTATAATTTGGACTCTGTGGATGTATTTTATGCTAAATGCTGTCTGCATGGTGCTTTATTGAACTTTTTCCTACGGTGAGAGGTCTATTAATCTGCTGTTGACGTGTATTATGGCAGACGTTTTGGCATCCTGCCTTAGCTCATCAGGCAGAAGAGAACTATTATATGCATTGTACCACTTTTTGGCTCCAAGATAATGTTTAATTTCAGATAAAAAGTAGTGAGTCATTAACTATAACCTTGTGTGTTGTCTTGGTCTGTTTCCGGGATGTGTACTTTACCAAATAGTGTTGTCATTGGTCAATTTCTCTCTTTTAGCATCCAGAGATGGATTGAAATGCCTGAAGACTGAAGGGGTAGCTGAAGTTTTGAATCATAGATCAACACCAATGCATATATACTATACAATTTGTGAATAAATAACATAATCTTAGTTTTGTACAGACAGTTTTTCTAGAATCATGTAAAACTGATTGAAACTAACTTGTTTATCTTTTTTTTTTTTTTTTTTTTACTGTATGTTTTGTTCTTATTTGGAAGGTTTTAATGGGACACAGTCCTATTTAGTCAAGACAAATACAAGATACATTTCTGCAGGAAAAAACACATTTTCTGTATACATTTGCTTTACACCACTGACTATTAGTCTGTAACTCTACAGTTCTCATCTGCAATAATAATTTCTCATATTTTCTATTTTTAAATGGGACAATTTCCCTTTTCAAACATGTCCCAGTTACACTGGTGTATAAATTCTCATCAGTCAGACTAACCAGTCACATTTTACATGAACTAATCCTGTCACCTGATTTCCAAAAGTCAAAATTATTTTCTGTCTTTCTGTCAGCATCAGCTCAAACTAATATATACACTGTGAAGAAGAAACGAGCAATCTTTTACTCCTGTTTTATCAATTATCAGGACATTAATCACTAAATGAGATGGTGTGTGGTACCCCATCACTGCTCAAGAGCACGGTTCATCTGGAACAGAATAATCTATTAAAATCAGTCTGAAGTATAAATCTCTGTGTCACTTACTTCCTCTCAGACATCCTGCCATAGAAACACGAGTGCTGTAATTGTGAGTTCAGCATCAGTAACCATAGCGAGTCGATTACACCACATTTATTATAGCCTGATAGTGGTGGGCTGCACACTGGGGGTTTAGCTGATGGATCAAATGAGCTAGCTGCTGCCCCGATGACTAAACCAACATTTCCACGGGGAAACTAAATGTTTAGGTTCTCTGTAAAGACCGAGGATCAGCTGGCTTTGGTTCACAGGAACTTTATTTCCTGAACTTTAGATTTTGAAAACCTTTTGCCAGTGAGAACCTGCTGTGCCTAAATAGGCTGTAGAGATTCTAGTGAAGTGGTGGGTTTCAGTTCTTGGTCCTCTATGTTTTTCCCATCTATACTACATCCCTAGGTTTCACTATCCAGTCGCATGGCTTTTCCTGTCATTGCTATGCTGACGACACACAGCTCTTCCCGTCCTTTCAACCAGATGACTCCACTGTCTACTCCAACATAGCTGCTTGGATGAGAGAGAGGCATCTTCAACTCAACCTATCCTAGACAGAAGTTCATATTTCCCAGTGATTGTCCCAACTAAGTCTGCCAGAAACCTGGGGGTGAATATTGATGATTAACTGAGCTTTACTGACCACATCTTTACTGATCTACCCACCTCTGCATGCTCAGCTGTCTCACTCTTAATAAAAAAACAACAACAGAACTCTTCTTAACCTTTCCCTGCAGTTAAAACCTTTTTTGTTTTAAAAAGAAAAGAAATCTTTCACGTATACCCCATGAAACTGAAACAGCTCTTATTAGTTCTCCTTAGCTTAGATATTTTCTCGCTTTGTACTTCACTTGTAAGTCACTTTGGATAAAAGCATCTGCCAAATAACTAAATGTAAATGTAAGTAAGGGTGGGGATGCAGCCGTGACTCGTGGTGGGCTCTTGTCACTGAGCGTTAGGTTAGACTTAGAAAACATTAGTATTCATGTCAGGTTTTTAGTGTTGCCACCTCTTTTCAGTAATACAGAGCCTTTTTTGAAGAATAAAAGTCCCTGATTACTCAGCTTAGTGAAATCAGGATGAGTTACATTGCAGCTATGTCAGATTTCAAGTGTTTATGTTGCAGATAAGACTGTGTAATTACACTTCATTCATTGATACATCACTTTTAACATACAACCACACTTACTGTTTGAAAAATGTTTAGCATCCTGCATCAGAAGGAAAAGAAACTAACCACTCCCTGGAGGTCATCTGCACACCATCACGTCTAAACTCATGACATTCAACTTGATGTGATCTGGTTAAGGGGTTTAAGGTCAGAGGTCAACTACATCAACACAAAGTGTTTTTGTTAAGCTCACTTAAAACTCTTACAGTCTTAGTCTTTTTTTTAAAATACAAATTAAACAACATATGATCATTTGTGGGATTTCTAAAAAGGTTCTTGTAATTTTGTAAATTTGAACTGAGCCAGGTTAGTGGTTTCCTCCCATTTCTAGTTACTGTGCTAAAACATAAGCTGAGAAAGAAAAATAAACTTTAATTAGTGTTCTGTAAAAGAACTGTCTTTAATGTCTCCCAACTTGTAAACTATTGTTTATTGTATCTATCATGATCTATTGTACAGTTCCTGTTTTATCTTTCGCAATAGCTGCTGTTTCATCAGACGATGACTATTCAAACAACACTGAAACTGTGAAACACGAACTGTGTAATTAAACTTACCACTGTCTGGTTACAGATGGCTATCCAAATCCCATTTATTTCTGTAGGCCTCTGGTTTCCACGTGTGTTGTTTTAATGATGATGTGTTATTAAACTATCAAACTGCAGGAATCCTTACGTAACTGTGGCGCATTTAAAACTCACAAACACAAACAACGTGGTCGGTCGGGCGAGACGCCCCCTTTCAACAGCCAATCAGAGCCGACGTCTGGCTAATGCTGAGCGCTGATTGGCTGAGGCGGTGCAGCGCACCTGTCTGTTAAATGGCTTCACCGTGCAGCGGTGATTCTCACTCCTCCTCAGTCTGTCACTGAGCTTTTTGTAGAGAGAAATTGAAATGGATCAAAATCACAGCCCAGAGGAGCAGAGCGGCTTCTGCACGCCTTTCAAATCGTTCGCCACAGAAGCGATCCACGTCGGTCAGGAGCCGGAACAATGGAAATCGATGGCTGTGGTGCCGCCGATTTCTCTGTCCACCACGTTCAAGCAGCACGGACCTGGAAATCACGCCGTGAGTACATGTTACAAGACTCGGTTATTTATGGAAGCTGCTGTGCACATAGTGAGCCAGCACAAATTAAACAAATTAAAGCTTCTGCCAAAAGGACACACATGACTTTTAAATATTTCACAGCTATTAATCAGAAGAAGTGTTGTTAAGTACTTATTAGTTAAGTATCTCCACTCTGTCCAAGCTCCAGGTTTTAGTAATAGACTACTATTACTGCATCACATTTCCAAACGTATTACTGCATGAAAAGTTAACACTATATTTTAAACTCTTGCTAATTCTGTCTGCAGCATTTTGGATGAGATGGAGACATTTTAGGGAGCTATGGGGACATCCTGTCAATAGTGAATTACAGTCTACTCTAGAAGTAACCTATATGTGCATGAAGTAGTTCTTCAGCATCACTTTGAGACACAATGTCCATATTATAACAATCCTCTTTAAGTGGAAGAAGGCAGTTCTAGAGATTTCTTTAATATATACATAACAGAAATATCCTGTTCAAAAGTAACTGCAACATAACTCACAATAGTACTGGAGGCCAAAGCTACCTGTTTAATTTTTTTTACAATACTAGCTGCTCTTTGATCAGATGATACTTATTCAAACAACTGTGAAGTTGTATAACATGTACAGTGTAATTAAAGTTCTGAACAGATGAGCCACATAAAGAAAAACTGTGTGTTACCAGTTTGTGATTGTGGCAAGATGGGATACTTATATAAATCTTAGGTACTTATGTAAGATTGTTATGATGCAAAAAAACTAAAACTCATGATGCACATGCGTGTTTGGGTAACTTCTTTGACAAAGGTTTTGTATGTAGGGATTTGAATATAGTAGAAGTGGAAATCCTACAAGAAACTGTCTGGAGAAGGCTGTGGCAGCTCTGGATGGAGCAAAGTACTGTAAGTAAAACTGTTTGTATTAGACCTTCACGTAGTTACAACATGTGTTTTCCATTAAAGCTGGAAATATTTGACAACACTGCAGTAAACAAGTAAATGATTCAAATGTCCAACATTAATCATTAATCATTAATCAACATTTCATTTGGCAAGATTTTTAGTCTATTCAGCCCTTGTGATTTGCTCCATCAGGTGTCGCCCTTGCCTCAGGGATGGCAGCAGCAGTGACCATCACTCACCTTCTCAAGGCAGGTGAAGGGATCATCTGCATGGACGATGTGAATGGAGGTAAGACACCTCACAGTCTGAGCATTTCAGTTGAACTAAATCAGACAACCAAGTGTTGTTGTTTTTTTTTTTTGGCACATGATGCCCACTGTTAGCATAGATTATACAAAAATGGTTAGGGTTAGAGTGAAAGCTGAATATGAGGAGGGGTCATTTATCTAAATCTGAAGAAAGTTTCACTTTTTATTGAAAGGTACAAACTGTTACTTCCGAAGTATTGCTACAGAATTTGGCCTGGATGTGTCTTTGGTGGATTGTTCAAAACTCAAGTTGCTGAAAGCTGCACTGAAGGCCAACACTAAAGTAAGTCAAAGAATAACACATCTTTTATTTCTTCTTCTGAACATTCTGATACAGTGAATTGTCATATTGTGTTTCCTTGTGTAGCTGGTGTGGATTGAAACGCCCAGCAACCCAACAATGAAGGTTGTTGACATCCAGGCCTGTGCTGACTTGGTCCACGAGCACAACAAAGACACATTGCTGGTTGTGGACAACACCTTTATGTCTGCCTATTTCCAGGTGAAAGTGACAGATGAGATAATTTCATGCTCTTCTGATTTTAAATATAAATTATAGTTGATGTGGAACCACATCACTGAATGATTAACTCGTGTTTGTCTTGCACGCTCATAGCGCCCCTTGGCTTTAGGGGCTGATATCTGCATGTATTCAGCCACCAAATACATGAATGGTAGGTCATCTACATTTTCCTGTTTCACTAAAATAATAAATAAATATAATAATAAATTCTGTCTAAATGAAAAAGTCAGTAAGTTTATGTCTGTAGGTCGTATTGGACAAAAAGCAGGTGAGTGAACAGGCGGGAGCAGTCAGCTAGAGTCATAATGAAAGATTTAATGGCACTGAAATGCAAACAAGTCATTCTGAATGATGCAGTAAATATAAATAAAAATGTGTAATGTCAGGTTATGTTAAAACATGTAAACATCATTGGTGATGTTCTCTACCAAATCTATTCATAACACATTTGTGTTGTTTTCCTAATAAAACATTCTTTCTATTTTTATTGAAATAACAAGACTCTAATGCAACTTAGTTGTTAACATGTTTTTTTTATTATATTTAAAATTATATTATTAAATTGTGTTTGTGAGTAATTGAAATCAATCAAATCCTGTCATTTAACTTGCAGGTCACAGTGATGTGTTAATGGGTCTGGCCTCAGTGAACCGGGATGATCTGTACGAGCGCCTGAAGTTTCTGCAAAACGGTGAGTACACTTAAATTCAGAGGTGGTAGGTAACTAAATACATTTATGTAAGTACTGTGGTTAATTACAATTTTGAGGTATGTGTACTTCACTGGAGTATTTCATTTTCATGCAACTTTTACTTTTACGAGTCAAAGAAAAAATATTATACTTTAACTCCTCTACAGTTATTTGAACAGCATTAGTCATTACATAGTGTTTACAGGTTTATGTGTTATTTATGGACTAAATAACACATACTTGCACTTAACTAGAGTATTGAGTATGTGTACTTTTTACACCTTTCCTACTTATGTTAGATATTTTCCATCTTCTGTTAGTACACAGGTGCACAGGTTAGTTATATCTGAGCTAAATTTGCTTATTAACAGGTAAATCATGGTCCTGACGCCAAAACTGCTGAAACCATTTACAGCCTTTTGATGAGGAACTGTTTATTTCTGCCTTTGTTATTGTCTGATCTGGATTTTTGGATGGTTTGGTGTAAGGTTTTTTTCCCCTCTGTATTGGTTCAGCACTGGGGGGTGTGCCATCCCCCTTTGACTGCTTCCTATGCAACCGTGGACTGAAGACGCTACACCTGCGGATGGAGCGGCACTTTAAGAACGCGTTGGCTGCTGCCAAGTTTCTGGAGGCCAACTCACGGGTGGAGCGCGTCATCTTCCCAGGTAAGACTCAAATCACACCAACATATTCTTTAGAGTAACAAAGTGTAAAATAGATTTGTATATCTGACTGTATTTTTTCCTCCATGTTTCCATTAATACAGGTCTGCCCTCTCATCCTCAGCATGAATTGGTGAAGAGACAATGCACCGGGTTTCCAGGAATGATTTCCTTCTACATTAAGGGGAAACTTGAACACGCCACCACCTTCCTCAAAAGCCTTAAAGTAATTTGGGACAAATTACTTTTTTTTATTTGATCTAAACTGTGTGTTAGGCTTTGTATTTAAAAGGAGGGGATGATGTTAGGGATTGTGCAAGTTATTGGATCAGATTTCCAGACTAACAGGGCTAGAGAAGGAAAATAGAAGTACTATGGTGTACAACGGCAGGACATTTAATCTTTATGTTAAATGTTTATGTTCTTATTTAACTGAATCAGGTCTTAATTAATTAAGATTAATAATAATTTGCTCATGTTGTCACAAGATCACGAGATTCTATTGTTCTGTAAATGACAGACCTTATGTTCACTGCTGCCGTGTCTGAAGATGATCCAAACCACAATATAACAGCAAGAATGTTACAGTGGCTTAATTAGTATATGTACTTAGTTACTTAACCTCCTTTAGTGTCTTGATTCATTCGTTCTTGTTACTATTTTGACCTATGTCAAACACTGTTTCATTTCAAGTCATTTGTTATTTCAGCTGTTTGCGGTAGCTGACAGTCTCGGTGGTCATGAAAGTTTAGCGGAGATTCCGTAAGTCACCCTGGAAAAATTTATTATTATAATTTATTATAAGTTATTTTAGTACAGTGTAGCTTTTTGCATTTTAACATGTCTAAACACTAGAAATGTGTATTTACTTCACCTTAAGCTGTAATGTAAAAAAATAACAACACAAGGGGGCAGAAGAGATGAAGAAGAATCCTTAAAGTGCTCCAGACTGACTTTAATTAAAAGAGTTTGTTTCCCTTAGCTGTAATGTCTGTTAAAGTATCCAGATATTTTATTCAGTGTTGCCTCCATATGTAAGTGTCTCTGTCCTCTGCCATATTTAGGTTGATTATGACCCATGCATCAGTGCCAGAAAAAGAGAGGAAAGAGCTGGGGATCACTGATACGCTCATCAGACTGTCTGTGGGACTGGAGGATGAGGCTGACATCATTGAAGATCTGCAACAAGCACTGGCTGCTGCTGTAAGTATCAAACATCCAAATCCAAAGTGTTGAGTCGGAGTGAGAGACATTCAAAATGTTATTAAACCACTGATTGATCAATACAAATCAATTGGTTTGTAGGAAAGTGAAAAGATTCTCATCTGTCTCAGTAAGAGATACTGCTGCATCTCAATTAGTTAGAAATTATATTTATCTAAGCTTTAATTAGACAGAAAAGACTACAGAACAATCAAGTAGAGTTAGAGTCTCAGTTAGACTCAGAATTGTGAACTTTGGTGTTGTTTAATGTCTTTTCCCATAAGCTGTTCAGCACTGTGTTTTTTTTTATGGCTGTTTTAAAGAACCATTTTCAGGCTCTCTGCTAAATAAGTGTGTGTCAGGCTGTGTTAAGTTTCAGCGTGTGTCGTGGTGACAGCTGCCAGTCAGCTCCAATTCAGTTTAGATTCAGAAGCAACACTGACAGTTTTGGATAAAAAATCAGTTGGTCATGATTTTTCTGAGAACAAACCAAAAAACTGATTTAAGGTTGTCAGTGATTGACAGATATGAACTGCTAAGTCCCTGCATCCGTGCTGAAACAGGTAAAATAATTTTACCTGTGGTTGCTGATGGTTGTGCTTCAGCCCACCGAACACACTGGATCATGTTTACTTGACATCATACCCAGCACTCGGACTTATAAAGCTCTCCACAGTGAGCATAGACACTGTGCAAGTTCTTCCTGCCTGTATTTGTTCTGTGACACTACAGAGTTTAGCTCCTAACAGGTTTGGTTACTGCTACTAGCTGCCATTTCTCACAGGAACATTTGACTTGTCACAAATAAAATTGGTCATAAAATAGTATATATATATATATATATACTATTTTATGACCAATTTTATTTGTCATAAAAACAAAAAAAAAAAATCTCCTCTTGTCCTCCTGCCTGGCAGCTCCATCTCCAACATCCTTCTACCAATATACTCACTATCGCTCCTCTGAACATGTCCGAACCATCTCAGTCTGGCCTCTCTGACTTTGTCGCTAACACAGGCAACGTGAGCCGTCCCTCTGTTGTACTCGTTCCTTATTCTGTCTAACTTCCTAAAGAGAACCTCAACATCTTCATCTCTGCTACCTCCATCTCAGCCTCTTGTCTCTTTCTCACTGCTACCGTCTCTAACCCATAGAGCAGAGCTGGTCTCACCACTGTCTTGTACACCTTTCCTTTGAGTCTTGCTGACACTCTTTTGTCACACAACACTCCTGACACTTTCCTCCACCCGCTCCAACCTGCCTGCACTCGCCTCTTCACCTCTTTTCCACACTCTCCATCACACTGAACTATTGACCCCAAGTACTTAAACTCCTGCACCTTCTTCACCTCAGCCCCCTGTAACCTAACGCTTCTACCTTGATCCCTCTCGTTCAGACACGTGTATTCTGTCTTACTACGACTGACCTTCATGCCTCTTCTTTCCAGAGCAAACCTCCACCTCTCCAGCTGTTCCTCTACCTGCTCTCTACTCTCACTGCAAATCACAATGTCATCCGCAAACATCATTGTCCAGGGAGATTCCTGTCTGACCTCATCTGTCAGCCTGTCCATCAACATAGCAAACAAGAAGGGACTCAAAGCTGATCCTTGGTGTAGTCCCACCTCCACCTTGAACTCCTCTGTCTGACCTACAGCACATCTCACCACCGTCATACTTCTCTCATACATGTCCTGAACTAGTCTGACGTACTTCTCTGCCACTCCAGACGACCTCATACAGTACCACAGCTCCTCCCTCGGCACCCTGTCATACGCCTTCTCTAAATCTACAAAGACACAATGCAGCTCCTTCTGACCATCTCTGTACTTTTCCATCAACATTCTCAAAGCAAAAATGGCATCAGTGGTGCTCTTACGGGGCATGAAACCATACTGCTGCTCACAAATCTCCACCTTCTTCCTAAGCCTGGCTTCCACTACTCTTTCCCACAGCTTCATTGTGTGGCTCATCAACTTTATTCCTCTATAGTTGCTGCAGTTCTGCGTGTCACCCTTGTTCTTAAAGATCGGAACCAGAACGCTTCTCCTCCATTCCTCAGGCATCTTCTCACTCTCTAGAATCCTATTGAACAAACTGGTTAGAAACTCCACTGCTGTCTCTCCTAAGCACTTCCACACCTCCACAGGTACGTCATCAGGACCAACAGCCTTCCTAACCTCATCCTTTCCAATCTCTGCTATTTCCTGCTCCACAACATCCATATCTTCCTCCCTTCTTTCCCTGTCATTTTCCTCGTTCATCAGCTCCTCAAAATACTCCTTCCATCTTTTCTGCACACTCTCCTGGGTTGTTAGCACCTTTCCATCTCTGTCCTTAATCACCCTTACCTGTTGCACATCCTTCCCATCTCTATCTCTCTGTCTGTCTAGCCTGTACAACTCCCTCTCTCCTTCCTTTGTGTCTAACCTGTCATACAGCTCATCGTAACCTCCCTCTTCACTCTACGCTGTGCTTCCTTATACTCCTGTCTACTTTCCTCAGTCCTTTCTACATCCCACTTCCTTCTAGCTAACCTCTTCCTCTGGATGCATTCCTGTACTTCCTCATTCCACCACCAAGTGTCTTTACCTTCTTTCCTCTTTCCAGATGACACACCTAGCACCTTCCTACCTGTTTCCCTGATAATATCTGCTGTAGTTTCCCAGTCATCTGGAAGCTCATCCTGACCACCAAGAACCTGTCTCAACTTCTGTCTGAATTCCTCACAAGTTTCTTCATTCTTTAACTTCCACCACTTGGTCTTCTTTTCTGTCTTCCCTCTCTTCTTCTTCCTGACCTCCAGAGTCATCTTACACACCACCATGCAGTGCTGTCTGGCTATACTCTCTCCTACCACCACTTTGCAGTCACTAACCTCTCTCAAATGACCTCGTCTACATAGGATGTAGTCCACCTGTGTACTCCTACCTCCACTTCTGTATGTCACTCTATGTTCCTCTCCTTTCTGGAAGTAAGTGTTGACTACAGCCATTTCCATCCTCTTAGCAAAGTCCACCACCATCTGTCCTTCCAGATTCCTTTCCTTCACACCAAACCTGCCCATCACCTCCTCATCACCTCTGTTGCCCTCACCAACATGCCCATTGAAGTCTGCTCCAACAACAACTCTCTCTCCTCTGGGGATACTCTCTATGACCTCATCAAACTCACTCCAGAATCTCTCCTTCTCTTCTAACTCACAGCCAACCTGTGGCGCATACCCACTGACTACATTCATCATCACCCCTTCAATTTCTAGCTTTAGGCTCATCACCCTGTCTGAGAGTCTTTTCACCTCTAGAACACTGTTTACAAACTCCCCCTTCAGGATCACTCCTACCCCGTTTCTCTTCCTATCCACACCATGGTAGAACAGTTTGTATCCTCCTCCAATGCTACGTGCCTTGCTGCCCTTCCACCTTGTCTCCTGCACACACAGAACATCTACCTTCCTTCTCTCCATCATGTCTGCCAGCTCTCTGCCTTTCCCTGTCATTGTGCCAACGTTAAGAGTCCCTATTCTCAGATCTATGTCCCTGCCTTTCCCCTTCTCTCTCTGACCACGAACCCTTCTGCCTCCCCTCTTTCTTCGACCAACAGTAGTCAAATTTCCACCGACACCCTGTAGGTTAACAGCATCGGTGGCGGTCGTTGTTAACCCGGGCCTCGACCGATCCGGTATGAAAGTCTTGTGGATGATTCGCATGGTTATTTTGGCAATTTTAACGCCGGATGCCCTTCCTGACGCAACCCTCTCTATTTATCCGGGCTTGGGACCGGCACAGAAATCACTGGCTTGCAACCCCTGTGGCTAGATTGACATGGACAAACAATAACCTTCATATTATGTTAAGGGTCAATTTAGCCCATTTCAGTTTTTTTGTTGACCAAAGTACTGTTTATCCTTTTTTTCTTCATGAAATCTTATGACTTTTCCTTATCTGGGGTCATAAAATGGTTTGTAAAAGATGGACACTCTAATGTGTCCTGGAATGTCTGTGCACAGTTTGTATACAAAGGTGATGTTGCGGGTCATTTTGACCCGGACACTTTTTATGTGGGTAAAAAGTTAGTCAGATCCAAAGTGAACATGTCTCTCTGATGTACTTAGTTTTGAATAGCCTCTGAATAAACATTCAGACCCACAGACCCAGGTGTGTGTACAGGACAAGCTTTCTTGCCTTTGTCCTCGTCACTGTCACTCATGTCATCTCTTTGAGAAGCACACCAAAAATGAGCTCCAGAAGGTTTACAGTTGAAGACGTTATATCATTGATTTTTAACTGGGATAGTGATGAAGAAGAAGAAATGTCAGAGACAGAGGATTGTTTAGAGCCAGAAGACATTATTGATGACCCTGACTGCCAATTTTCCTACAATGAGGAGGATTCAGAGGAGGAGTCTGCTGCCGTCTCTGCATTAGACAAAAACCAAGGACTGCAGCAATCTTCATCCATGGAGGGGACATGAACATATAAAGATGGCAATATAAAATGGTCAACATCACCACACCTAAGCCAAGGTAGACTGTCATCTTCCAATGTCATCAAAATGACTCCTGGTCTTACAAGATTTGCCGTCACACTAGTTGATGATATTTAATCCGCGTTTCATATCTTCAGCTCCCCACCAACAGTGAAGATCATACTTGCCACGAGTAACTTGGGGGGAAGGCGTGTATTTCAAGAGAAATGGAAGCCACTGGATCAGACTGACTTGCATGCTTATTTTGGAATTCTAGTGTCAGCTGGAGTTTACAGGTCAAAGGAAGTGTGTGGTATGAAGAGAATGGAAGGCCAATATTTCTCAATTACAATTATGTAATTGGAAAAGTCAAGTTCATGCCATACATCCAATCTGCAATAGGTCCAGTGAATACAGGTACACAGAAACGGAAGAGATGCTAAAACAAGCACATCTTGTGTGAAATGCAAGAATTACATCTGCAGAAAGCACACAGTTACATTATGTCCATCATGTGGACAACATTGAAAATGTTGAACAATGAAAATCTAAAACTAAACTAAATAGTTGTTACAAAAATTGTTCTGGAATTTCAAATTGTGTTGTATGTCAGCTTTTAAAATGTTTATCCAGTTGTTTAAACACAGTTTTTTGAATTTATTTTTGGATTTACACAGTGCGGGTCAAAATTACCCGCAACATAATATAAGGGATAAGCGTGTAAGCTAAATACATCCAAACAATTATAAACTATCAACTCAACCATGTACTTAGGACGTCAGGCGTGAAAAACTTTATAGAGGTCATTCTACATCTGTGTTGGGTTAAGGTCAGTTCTTAGAAAGTATTAACTTTGATCTTTAGGGCTATAGTCCTGTTTCGTCACCAAGATTCTACTGAGTTGACAGTCTCCCTGACATTATCCTGATACTTGATAAATTAGGTAATTGCCAAGCCAAAGCCCAGCAGACCCATAACTCTTTAACACACCTCCACTGATTCTTTTAAGAGGTTTTTACTAGAGGTTTTTTTAAATCTCATTGAGTATTCTATGTTGTGCCTTTGGAATCATTAGCTTGGTGTCCACTTCTACAGAGAGCAGCTACGTTACCAACTCTCCTCCATTTATAGACAATGTGTGTATATCTGCAGACTGATGGATATCTAATGATGATTCTTGCAGCTCTAACAAGTTCTGATTATGGGTACTGCAGTTCCAAAACATAGTCTGATTACTTACTAAATAGAAGTAACACAAATCCACTGTTTTCCAGAAAGTTGCACTATTTGTGGAAGGTGAATATGGATGAGCTAGCATGATATCACACTGTTTGTAAAGAGAAGACACAGGACATGAAGTATAAATGTAAATATCTGTTTTTGACACTAAATATATATATATCATCCACTGCTCACTTTTAGTTTTAATCTAACATTGAGTTTTTCCGACCACTGTGGAAAGAGGCCCCTTTGTATTTTATATTTGTGCTAGATGCTTTAGTTAATTTAAGAATAATTTTTTACATATGAAGACCAGATGTGGTTGAGATTTAATTAAATAAAACTGCATTTAATGAGCTCTATTGTGCTCATTTAGTCAGATTCACCACTAATTCCCACCTACTAACTGCACTGTCATCAGTAGGAATTATATTTTTGCCAGAACCTGTTTTGTCACCTCATAAAACCGTATCCTGGAGGGCAGCCTGCACCTCTTCTCAGTATTCAGATAATGTATCCTAATCCCTCTACTGCTCATCTGTAGCAAATGGAAATTAAAATGAGACAAATATCTCTAATCATTGTCTATGGTCCTGGGAAAATGCTCCTTTGATGGGTGATGTGTTAGATTGGATGCGATGTCAGGTCATACTGGGGCAGGCATTTAAATTTCCAGTCAGATGTCCTCATCCTAACGTTGGTTTTGAGCCACAAACATCACTGTTGGGTTATAATTTGGACTCTGTGGATGTATTTTATGCTAAATGCTGTCTGCATGGTGCTTTATTGAACTTTTTCCTACGGTGAGAGGTCTATTAATCTGCTGTTGACGTGTATTATGGCAGACGTTTTGGCATCCTGCCTTAGCTCATCAGGCAGAAGAGAACTATTATATGCATTGTACCACTTTTTGGCTCCAAGATAATGTTTAATTTCAGATAAAAAGTAGTGAGTCATTAACTATAACCTTGTGTGTTGTCTTGGTCTGTTTCCGGGATGTGTACTTTACCAAATAGTGTTGTCATTGGTCAATTTCTCTCTTTTAGCATCCAGAGATGGATTGAAATGCCTGAAGACTGAAGGGGTAGCTGAAGTTTTGAATCATAGATCAACACCAATGCATATATACTATACAATTTGTGAATAAATAACATAATCTTAGTTTTGTACTGACAGTTTTTCTAGAATCATGTAAAACTGATTGAAACTAACTTGTTTATCTTTTTTTTTTTTTTTTTTTTACTGTATGTTTTGTTCTTATTTGGAAGGTTTTAATGGGACACAGTCCTATTTAGTCAAGACAAATACAAGATACATTTCTGCAGGAAAAAACACATTTTCTGTATACATTTGCTTTACACCACTGACTATTAGTCTGTAACTCTACAGTTCTCATCTGCAATAATAATTTCTCATATTTTCTATTTTTAAATGGGACAATTTCCCTTTTCAAACATGTCCCAGTTACACTGGTGTATAAATTCTCATCAGTCAGACTAACCAGTCACATTTTACATGAACTAATCCTGTCACCTGATTTCCAAAAGTCAAAATTATTTTCTGTCTTTCTGTCAGCATCAGCTCAAACTAATATATACACTGTGAAGAAGAAACGAGCAATCTTTTACTCCTGTTTTATCAATTATCAGGACATTAATCACTAAATGAGATGGTGTGTGGTACCCCATCACTGCTCAAGAGCACGGTTCATCTGGAACAGAATAATCTATTAAAATCAGTCTGAAGTATAAATCTCTGTGTCACTTACTTCCTCTCAGACATCCTGCCATAGAAACACGAGTGCTGTAATTGTGAGTTCAGCATCAGTAACCATAGCGAGTCGATTACACCACATTTATTATAGCCTGATAGTGGTGGGCTGCACACTGGGGGTTTAGCTGATGGATCAAATGAGCTAGCTGCTGCCCCGATGACTAAACCAACATTTCCACGGGGAAACTAAATGTTTAGGTTCTCTGTAAAGACCGAGGATCAGCTGGCTTTGGTTCACAGGAACTTTATTTCCTGAACTTTAGATTTTGAAAACCTTTTGCCAGTGAGAACCTGCTGTGCCTAAATAGGCTGTAGAGATTCTAGTGAAGTGGTGGGTTTCAGTTCTTGGTCCTCTATGTTTTTCCCATCTATACTACATCCCTAGGTTTCACTATCCAGTCGCATGGCTTTTCCTGTCATTGCTATGCTGACGACACACAGCTCTTCCCGTCCTTTCAACCAGATGACTCCACTGTCTACTCCAACATAGCTGCTTGGATGAGAGAGAGGCATCTTCAACTCAACCTATCCTAGACAGAAGTTCATATTTCCCAGTGATTGTCCCAACTAAGTCTGCCAGAAACCTGGGGGTGAATATTGATGATTAACTGAGCTTTACTGACCACATCTTTACTGATCTACCCACCTCTGCATGCTCAGCTGTCTCACTCTTAATAAAAAAACAACAACAGAACTCTTCTTAACCTTTCCCTGCAGTTAAAACCTTTTTTGTTTTAAAAAGAAAAGAAATCTTTCACGTATACCCCATGAAACTGAAACAGCTCTTATTAGTTCTCCTTAGCTTAGATATTTTCTCGCTTTGTACTTCACTTGTAAGTCACTTTGGATAAAAGCATCTGCCAAATAACTAAATGTAAATGTAAGTAAGGGTGGGGATGCAGCCGTGACTCGTGGTGGGCTCTTGTCACTGAGCGTTAGGTTAGACTTAGAAAACATTAGTATTCATGTCAGGTTTTTAGTGTTGCCACCTCTTTTCAGTAATACAGAGCCTTTTTTGAAGAATAAAAGTCCCTGATTACTCAGCTTAGTGAAATCAGGATGAGTTACATTGCAGCTATGTCAGATTTCAAGTGTTTATGTTGCAGATAAGACTGTGTAATTACACTTCATTCATTGATACATCACTTTTAATATACAACCACACTTACTGTTAGAAAAATGTTTAGCATCCTGCATCAGAAGGAAAAGAAACTAACCACTCCCTGGAGGTCATCTGCACACCATCACGTCTAAACTCATGACATTCAACTTGATGTGATCTGGTTAAGGGGTTTAAGGTCAGAGGTCAACTAGATCACCACAAACTGTTTGTGGTTAGCTCACTTACTGATCTCACAGTCTTAGTCTTTTTATTTAATACAAATTAAACAAAAGCATTTAAAACTCACAAACCAAAACAACGTGGTCGGTCGGGCGAAACGCCCCCTTTCAACAGCCAATCAGAGCCGACGTCTGGCTAATGCTGAGCGCTGATTGGCTGAGGCGGTGCAGCGCACCTGTCTGTTAAATGGCTTCACCGTGCAGCGGTGATTCTCACTCCTCCTCAGTCTGTCACTGTGCTTTTTGTAGAGAGAAATTGAAATGGATCAAAATCACAGCCCAGAGGAGCAGAGCGGCTTCTGCACGCCTTTCAAATCGTTCGCTACTAAAGCGATCCACGTCGGTCAGGAGCCGGAACAATGGAAATCGATGGCTGTGGTGCCGCCGATTTCTCTGTCCACCACGTTCAAGCAGCACGGACCTGGAAATCACACCGTGAGTACATGTTACAAGACTCGGTTATTTATGGAAGCTGCTGTGCACATAGTGAGCCAGCACAAATTAAACTAATTAAAGCTTCTGCCAAAAGGACACACATGACTTTTATATATTTCACAGCTATTAATCAGAAGAAGTGTTGTTAAGTACTTATTAGTTAAGTATCTCCACTCTGTCCAAGCTCCAGGTTTTAGTAATAGACTACTATTACTGCATCACATTTCCAAACGTATTACTGTATGAAAAGTTAACACTATATTTTAAACTCTTGCTAATTCTGTCTGCAGCGTTTTGGATGAGATGGAGACATTTTAGGGAGCTATCGGGACATCCTATCAATAGTGAATTACAGTCTACTCTAGAAGTAACCTATATGTGCATGAAGTAGTTCTTCAGCATCACTTTGAGACACAATGTCCATATTATAACAATCCTCTTCAAGTGGAAGAAGGCATTTCTATAGATTTCTTTAATACATACATAACAGAAATATCCTGTTCAAAAGTAACTGCAACATAACTCACAATAGTACTGGAGGCCAAAGCTACCTGTTTAATTTTTTTTACAATACTAGCTGCTCTTTGATCAGATGATACTTATTCAAACAACTGTGAAGTTGTATAACATGAACAGTGTAATTAAATTAAGCTTATCTGCTTCACCACTAACCCCACGTGTTCCTTTAAACAACATAAAAAACTTGGAACAGTTTTCATCCATAAAACAAGTTCTGAACAGATGATCCACATAAAGACAAACTGTGTGTTACCAGTTTGTGATTGTGGCTTTGATACTTATATAAATCTTAGGTACTTATGTAAGATTGTTATGATGCAAAAAAACAAAATCTCCTGATGCACATGCGTGTTTGGGTAACTTCTTTGACAAAGGTTTTGTATGTAGGGATTTGAATATAGTAGAAGTGGAAATCCTACAAGAAACTGTCTGGAGAAGGCTGTGGCAGCTCTGGATGACGCAAAGTACTGTAAGTAAAACTGTTTGTATTAGACCTTCATGTAGTTACAACATGTGTTTTCCATTGAAACTGGAAATATTTGACAACACTGCAGTAAACAAGTAAATGATTCAAATGTTCAAGATTAATCATTAGAAAATAATAAGACATTACTTTTCGCAAGATTTTTAGTCTATTCAGCACTTGTGATTTGCTCCTTCAGGTGTCGCTTTTGCCTCAGGGATGGCAGCAGCAGTGACCATCACTCACCTGCTCAAGGCAGGTGAAGGGATCATCATCATGGACGATGTGAATAGAGGTGAGACACCTCACAGTCTGAGCATTTCAGTAGAACTAAATCAGACAACCAAGTGTTGTTTTTTTGGCACATGATGCCCACTGTTAGCATTAATTATACAAAAATGGTTAGGGTTAGGGTTAGAGTGAAAGCTGAAAATGAGGAGGGGTAATTTTTCCAAATCTGAAGGAAGTTTCACTTTTTATTGAAAGGTACAAACTGTTACTTCCAAAGAATTGCTGTAGAATTTGGCCTGGATGTGTCTTTGGTGGATTGTTCAAAACTCAATTTGCTGAAAGCTGCACTGAAGGCCAACACTAAAGTAAGTCAAAGAATAAAGACTTAATACTTTGTTGTGTTTTATAGACATTAATTCAGTTACAGTTCTATTAAAGTTGCCATGCTGAGTCAAACTTTCCTTTTATCCTGTGCTGTGTTCGTACTTGGTGCGTTTTTGGTCTTTGTGATGATGACTTGTCTCTTGGCTTTTGTCATTGTAACTTGTTTCATTGAAACATCTTTTATTTCTTCTTTTGAACATACTGATACAGTGAATTGTCATAATTCTCTTTCCTTGTGTAGCTGGTGTGGATTGAGACGCCCAGCAACCCAACAATGAAGGTTGTTGACATCCAGGCCTGTGCTGACTTGGTCCACGAGCACAACAAAGACACAGTGGTGGTTTTTGACAACACCTTCATGACTGCCTATTTCCAGGTGAAAGTGACAGATGAGATAATTTCATGCTCTTCTGATTTTAAATTCAAATTATAGTTGATGTGGAACCACGTCACTGAATGATTAACTCGTGTTTGTCTTGCACGCTCATAGCGCCCCTTGGCTTTAGGGGCTGATATCTGCATGTATTCAGCCACCAAATACATGAATGGTAGGTCATCTACATTTTCCTGTTTCACTAAAATAATAAATAAATATAATAATAAATTCTGTCTAAATGAAAAAGTCAGTAAGTTTATGTCTGTAGGTCGTATTGGACAAAAAGCAGGTGAGTGAACAGGCGGGAGCAGTCAGCTAGAGTCATAATGAAAGATTTAATGGCACTGAAATGCAAACAAGTCATTCTGAATGATACAGTAAATATAAATAAAAATGTGTAATGTCAGGTTATGTTAAAACATGTAAACATCATTGGTGATGTTCTCTACCAAATCTATTCATAACACATTTGTGTTGTTTTCCTAATAAAACATTCTTTCTATTTTTATTGAAATAACAAGATTATAATGCAGCTTAGTTCTCAAACATGTTTTTTTTATTATAATTAAAATTATATTATTAAGTAGTGTTTATTTTCTGTATAATCAAAACCTGTAGTATACTTTAGTCAACTTTTATTCCTGTCATTTAACTTGCAGGTCACAGTGATGTGTTAATGGGTCTGGTCTCAGTGAACCGGGATGATCTGTACGAGCGCCTGAAGTTTCTGCAAAACGGTGAGTACACTTAAATTCAGAGGTGGTAGGTAACTAAATACATTTATGTAAGTACTGTGGTTAATTACAATTTTGAGGTATGTGTACTTCACTGGAGTATTTCATTTTCATGCTACTTTTATTTTTACGAGTCAAAGAAAAAATATTATACTTTAACTCCTCTACAGTTATTTGAACAGCATTAGTCATTACATAGTGTTTACAGGTTTATGTGTTATTTATGGACTAAAAAGTCAGCTCCACCTTTACCAATTGCTGTTTTTGTTCCACATTTGACTTTTTTCATGTTTGAGAATTTGTCAAACAAATCTGGAATAGATTTTTCCAAATATGTTATTAAAACGTTATATCATACAAATTTACTTAGAGGAATAAAGTTGATGAGCCACACAATGAAGCTGTGGGAAAGAGTAGTGGAAGCCAGGCTTAGGAAGAAGGTGGAGATTTGTGAGCAGCAGGGAGGAGCTGTGGTACTGTATGAGGTCGTCGGGAGTGGCAGAGAAGTACGTCAGACTAGTTCAGGACATGTATGAGAGAAGTATGACGGTGGTGAGATGTGCTGTAGGTCAGACAGAGGAGTTCAAGGTGGAGGTGGGACTACACCAAGGATCAGCTTTGAGTCCCTTCTTGTTTGCTATGTTGATGGACAGGCTGACAGATGAGGTCAGACAGGAATCTCCCTGGACAATGATGTTTGCGGATGACATTGTGATTTGCAGTGAGAGTAGAGAGCAGGTGGAGGAACAGCTGGAAAGGTGGAGGTTTGCTCTGGAAAGAAGAGGCATGAAGGTCAGTCGTAGTAAGACAGAATACATGTGTCTAAACGAGAGGGATCAAGGTAGAAATGTTAGGTTACAGGGGGCTGAGGTGAAGAAGGTGCAGGAGTTTAAGTACTTGGGGTCAACAGTTCAGTGTGATGGAGAGTGTGGAAAAGAGGTGAAGAGGAGAGTGCAGGCGGGTTGGAGCGGGTGGAGGAAAGTGTCAGGAGTGTTGTGTGACAAAAGAGTGTCAGCAAGACTCAAAGGAAAGGTGTACAAGACAGTGGTGAGACCAGCTCTGCTCTATGGGTTAGAGACGGTAGCAGTGAGAAAGAGACAAGAGGCTGAGATGGAGGTAGCAGAGATGAAGATGTTGAGGTTCTCTTTAGGAAGTTAGACAGAATAAGGAACGAGTACAACAGAGGGACGGCTCACGTTGCCTGTGTTAGCGACAAAGTCAGAGAGGCCAGACTGAGATGGTTCGGACATGTTCAGAGGAGGGATAGTGAGTATATTGGTAGAAGGATGTTGGAGATGGAGCTGCCAGGCAGGAGGGCAAGAGGACGACCAAAGAGGAGATATATGGATGTTATAACAGAGGACATGAGGTTGGCTAATGTTAGGGTAGAAGATGTTCATGATAGATTTAGGTGGAAAAGGATGATTCGCTGTGGCGACCCCTGATGGGAAAAGCCGAAAGAAGAAGAAGATTATATAAATTTACTTATTAACAGGTAAAACATGGTCAATGAGATTTAAAACTGCTGAAACCATTTACAGCCTTTTGATGAGGAACTGTTTATTTCTGCCTTTGTTATTGTCTGATCTGGATTTTTGGATGGTTTGGAGTAAGGTTTTTTTCCCCTCTGTATTGGTTCAGCACTGGGAGGTGTGCCATCCCCCTTTGACTGTTTCTTATGCAACCGTGGACTGAAGATGCTACACCTGCGGATGGAGCGGCACTTTAAGAACGCGTTGGCTGCTGCCAAGTTTCTGGAGGCCAACTCACGGGTGGAGCGCGTCATCTTCCCAGGTAAGACTCATATCACACCAACATATTCTTTAGAGTAACAAAGTGTAAAATTGATTTGTATATCTGACTGTATTTTTTCCTCCATGTTTCCATTAATACAGGTCTGCCCTCTCATCCTCAGCATGAAGTGGTGAAGAGACAATGCACCGGATGTCCGGGAATGATTTCCTTCTACATTAAGGGGAAACTTGAACACGCCACCACCTTCCTCAAAAGCCTTAAAGTAATTTGGGACAAATTACTTATTTTTATTTGATCTAAACTGTGTGTTAGGCTTTGTATTTAAAAGGAGGGGATGATGTTAGGGATTATGCAAGTTATTGGATCAGATTTCCAGACTAACAGGGCTAGAGAAGGAAAATAAAGGTACTATGGTGTACTACGGCAAGACATTTAATCTTTATGTTAAAAGCTAATGTTAAAGTAGTGAAATGTTTCCCTAATCATCCAAGTAGCTTCTTCAGACTGGGGAAAGTTGGTAGGAGACCTCTAATTTATGTTTCAGGCTGATAAGCTTGTAAGATGGACAATGGAAGGTGTGTGTGAGTAGATGTAATAGTCACACTTCAACTTGTGTCTGAAATAAAAAAATTAACAGCATTTTATTTAACTGAACCAGGTCTGATAATAATAATAATAATAATAATAATAATAATAATAATAATAATAATAATAATAATAATAATAATAATAATTTGCTCATGTTGTCACAAGAAGACCAGATTCTGTTGTTCTGTAAATGACCTTATGTTCACTGCTGCCGTGTCTGAAGATGATCCAAACCACAAAATAACAGCAAGAATGTTAAAGTGGCTTAATTAGTATATGTACTTAGCTACTTAACCTCCTTTAGTGTCTTGATTCATTCTGTTCTTGTTACTATTTTAACCTATGTCAAACACTGTGTTTCACTTCAAGTAATTTGTTTTCTTCTTATTTCAGCTGTTTCTGCTAGCTGGCAGTCTCGGAGGTAATGAAAGTTTAGCGGGGATTCCGTAAGTCACCCTGGAAAAATTTATTATTATAATTTATTATAAGTTATTTTAGTACAGTGTAGCTTTTTGGCATTTAACATGTCTAAACACTAAAAACGTGTATTTACTGCACCTTAAGCTGTAATGTAAAAAATAACACCACAAGGTGGCAGAAGAGATGAAGAAGAATCCTTAAAGTGCTCCAGACTGACTTTAACTAAAAGAGTTTATTTCCATTAGCTGTAATGTCTGTTAAGGTATCAGGATGTTTTATTCAGTGTTGCCTCCATATCTAAGTGTCTCTGTCCTCTGTCATATGTAGGGCGATTATGACCCATGTATCAGTGCCAGAAAAAGAGAGGAAAGAGCTGGGGATCACTGATACGCTCATCAGACTGTCTGTGGGACTGGAGGATGAGGCTGACATCATTGAAGATCTGCAACAAGCACTGGCTGCTGCTGTAAGTATCAGACATCCAACGCTCTTGCTGAGTCATTAAAAATTTAATTAGACCAATATTAATTGATCAACACAAATCAATTAGTTTGTAGGAAAGTGAAAACGTTCTCATCTCTGTCAGTAAGAGATACTGCTGCATCTCAATTAGTTAGAAATGATGTTTTTCTAAGTTTTAACTTGACAGAAAAAACCTACAGAACAACCAAGTAGTGTTAGAGGGGTCTTAGACTCAGAATTGTGAACGTTGGTGCTGTTCAGCACTGTGTTTTTTTTAATGGCTGTTTTAAAGAACCATTTTCAGGCTCTCTGCTAAATAAGTGTGTGTCAGGCTGTGTTAAGTTTCAGCGTGTGTCGTGGTGACAGCTGCCAGTCAGCTCCAATTCAGTTTAGATTCAGAAGCAACACTGACAGTTTTGGATAAAAAAAGCATCAGTTGGTCATGATTTTTCTGAGAACAAACCAAAAAACTGATTTAAGGTTGTCAGTGATTGACAGATATGAACTGCTAAGTCCCTGCATCCGTGCTGAAACAGATAAAATCATTTTACTTGTGGTTGCTGATGGTTGTGCTTCAGCCCACCGAACACACTGGATCATGTTTACTTGACATCACACCCAGCACTCGGACTTATAAAGCTCTCCACAGTGAGCATAGACACTGTGCAAATTCTTCCTGCCTGTATTTGTTCTGTGACACTACAGAGTTAAGCTCCTACTAGCTGCCATTTCTCACAGGAACATTTGACTTGTCACAAATAAAAGAACTGTACTCGTTTGGTTTTCTGTGTTAATTGGTCATCAGTCATTTGCCATCTGATCTTTCTATAATTGACATGGACAAACAATAAGTGTGTAAGCTAAATACATCCAAACAATTATAAACTATCAACTCAACCATATACTTAGGACATCATATGTGAACATCTTTATAGAGGTCATTCCACAGCATCCGTGTTGGGTTAAGTTTAGGTCTTAAAACGTTTTAACTTTGATCTTTAGGGCTATAGTCCTGTTTCGTCACCCAGATTCTACTGAGTTGACAGTCTCCCTGACATTATCCTGCTACTTGATAAATTAGGTAATTGCCAAGCCAAAGCCAAGCAGACCCATAACATGATGTTCCCCCCACCATGATCACTTTTGGGATTATCGTTTTATTTTACTGTTGTGGACAGTCAAGGTGCTGCTTGGCAAAATTCCTCTGTGGTGTCCTGCCACAGAGGAACGCTATGCTCTGTTCAACAATGTGCAATGATTTGCATATGGTAGACTCTTTAACACACCTCCACTGATTCTTTTAAGAGGTTTTTACTTGGGGCTTTTTAAATCTCATTGAGTATTCTATGTTGTGCCTTTGGAATCATTAGCTTGGTGTCCACTTCTACAGAGAGCAGCTACGTTACCAACTCTCCTCCATTTATAGACAATGTGTGTATATCTGCAGACTGATGGATATCTAATGATGATTCTTGCAGCTCTAACAAGTTCTGATTATGGGTACTGCAGTTCCAAAACATAGTCTGATTACTTACTAAATAGAAGTAACACAAATCCACTGTTTTCCAGAAAGTTGCACTATTTGTGGAAGTTGAAAATGTCAATGGATGAGCTAGCATGATATCACACTGTTTGTAAAGAGAAGACACAACATTAATTTAATATAAACAGCCTTCAGTGGACATGAAGTACACATGTAAATATCTGTTTTTGACACTAAATATAAAAACTGCCTAACGGAGAATATCATTCAGTTTTATTGCTATTTAATGCACCACACTCATCCACTGCTCACTTTCAGTTTTATGGGCTAAATGTTGTGAAGGGGATTCAGATGTCACATGTGCCTTGGTAATGATTAATCAAAGGATGAATGGAGCAATGGCTCTGTGTACACAGGTCTGTCTCATCTCAGAGCTGTGTAAGATATCATGTAAAGGACAACCGGCACTAGGGTTCAGCATTTTAATACATTTAAGTTTACAAAATCTAAAAATCTGTTCCTATGTTGAGAGTTGAGAACAAGCAAGCTTATGCCATTTGTTCCGCACAGTTCCAAATAAGGTCTGTCAAAAATGAAGACAAATCAGGCCTAGAGACAAAGTGGTAATTATCTTGGGAACATTTAGGGAGAGCCAGGCCAGGAAGGGTTGCAGACCTGGTATGAGTTAATGCAGCATGCAGCGGTTTAATGCTGTGCACTTGCCAGGCACGTTGGCATATCAAGACCCTCTCTCTCCTGATTCCTGACCAGATCCATCACTCACTATGAGGATTTTGTATGGGTGCTGTAGTCTAGGGCAGCCCTCTTTCAACAGAGTCGACTGGGGATTTTCCTCCATTGGACCTTGGTAAACAAATCCCTGACAATCTGTTTATATGTAATCACCTTTTCACATTTGGTTTAGCTTGTTAAAGTTTGGAAGATATAAATAGATTCACACAAACACACTCAAATATTCAGGTAAAAATACTTGAAGTTGATTTATTGGGGAAAAAAAAGATTTGTTGCTAAGATTTTATAATGGAAATAATAATGGAAGTATTTATGCTCATGAGACACAGATGGATCATCAGAAGCACTGCAGTGTCCCTAAAATCCTTTCAACTTCATTACTCAGTTTCTGCTTTTCTCACTTCTGTGCCGTGCACCATTGCCGCTCAGATCTGGCATAGCTCATCCAGACATCTGCAGTTTTTTGCTATTTTCCTTAAACAAATGGCGTCCACATCTTAGCTTTTATTACTCTCCGTCTTTCACTCCAAGTTGGCATTGCAGCTGAGGTTATTAATCTGACTTTGAGGTTTTCCGACCACTGTGGAAAGAGGCCCCTTTGTATTTTATATTTGTGCTAAGTGCGTTTGTTAATTTAAAAATATGTTTTAACATATGAAGACCAGATTTGGTTGAGATTTAATTAAATAAAACTGCATTTACTGAGCTCTATTGTGCTCATTTTGTCAGATTCACCACTAATTCCCACCTACTAACTGCACTGTCATCAGTAGGAAATATATTTTTGCCAGAACCTGTTTTGTCACCTCATAAAACCGTATCCTGGAGGGCAGCCTGCACCTCTTCTCCTCAGGATTCAGATAATGTATCCTAATCCCTCTACTGCTCATCTGTAGCAAATGGAAATTAAAATGAGACAAATATCTCTAATCATTGTCTGTGGTCCTGGGAAAATGCTCCTTTGATGGGTGATGTGTTAGATTGGATGCGATGTCAGGTCATACTGGGGCAGGCGTTTAAATTTCCAGTCAGATGTCCTCATCCTAACGTTGGTTTTGAGCCACAAACATCACTGTTGGGTTATAATTTGGACTCTGTGGATGTATTTTATGCTAAATGCTGTCTGCATGGTGCTTTATTGAACTTTTTCCTACGGTGAGAGCTCTATTAATCTGCTGTTGACGTGTATTATGGCAGACGTTTTGGCATCCTGCCTTAGCTCATCAGGCAGAAGAGAACTATTATATGCATTGTACCACTTTTTGGCTCCAAGATAATGTTTTATTTCAGATAAAAAGTAGTGTGTCATTAACTATAACCTTGTGTGTCTTCTGCTTCTGACATGTGTACTTTACCAATAGCAATGTCATTGATCTATTTCTCTTTTTCTGCTGTCTTTAATAGCATCCAGAGATGGATTGAAATGCCTTTGGGACATTTTGAAGACCGAGGGGGTAACTGAAGTTTCGAATCATAGATCAACACCAATGCATATATACTATACAATTTGTGAATAAATAACAATAGTTTTGTACTGACAGTTTTTCTAGAATCATGTGAAACTGATTGAAACTAACTTGTTTATCTTTTTTTTTTTTTTTTTTTTACTGTATGTTTTGTTCTTCTTTGGAAGGTTTTAATGGGACACAGTCCTATTTAGTCAAGACAAATACAAGATACATTTCTGCAGGAAAAAACACATTTTCTGTATACATTTGCTTTACACCACTGACTATTAGTCTGTAACTCTACAGTTCTCATCTGCAATAATAATTTCTCATATTTTCTATTTTTAAATGGGACAATTTCCCTTTTCAAACATGTCCCAGATACACTGATGTATGAATTCTCATCAGTCAGACTAACCAGTCACATTTTACATGAACTAATCCTGTCACCTGATTTCCAAAAGTCAAAATTATTTTCTGTCTTTCTGTCAGCATCAGCTCAAACTAATATATACACTGTGAAGAAGAAACGAGCAATCTTTTACTCCTGTTTTATCAATTATCAGGACATTAATCACTAAATTAGATAGTGTTTGGTACCCCATCACTGCTCAAGAGCACGGTTCATCTGGAACAGACAAGTCCATTAAAATCAGTCTGAAGTATAAATCTCTGTGTCACTTACTTCCTCTCAGACATCCTGCCATAGAAACACGAGTGCTGTAATTGTGAGTTCAGCATCAGTAACCATAGTGAGTCGATTACACCACATTTATTATAGCCTGGATAGTGGTGGGCTGCACACTGGGGGTTTAGCTGATGGATCAAATGAGCTAGCTGCTGCCCTAATGACTAAACCAACATTTCCACGGGGAAACTAAATGTTTGGGTTCTCTGCAAAGACCGAGGATCAGCTGGCTTTGGTTCATGGGAACTTTAATTTCTTGTTACCTACAACCATGTAATGGATTTTGCATCTCTGAGGGCTTCTGCATCAGCCAGTGAGATTTTGAGTGAGCTCTACTACCTCAGTGTAAACACCACACTGCCTCATCACAAACCTGCTGTGTCCAGTTAGGTTGTAGATATAGCGCCTATAAAAAGTATTCAGCCCCTTGGATGTTTCATTCTTTTATTGACATTATAAATCAGTCCAGGTCAGTAAAATGGCGACTTTGACAAAAAGATTTCAGATAAATATCTCATTAATGTCAAAGTGAAAACAGGTTTCTACAAAGTAATGTCAATTAACTTAAAAAAATATTAGGTGAAATCAGTGTTTGCATTAATATTCACCCCCTTTAGATCAGTATTTAGTAGATGAACCTTTGGCTGCAATCACAGCATAGTCTGTGAAGATAAGTCTCAATTAGGCTTAGGAGACTGGAATGTTTTGCCATTCTTCTTTGCAAAACTGCTCAAGCTTATTCAGGTTGCGTGGGGATCGGGTGTGAACAGCCCTTTTCAAGTTCACCCACAAATTCTCTATTGGATTGAGGTCTGGGCTTTGACTCACCCACTCCAGAACATTCACCTTGCTGTCGGTAAACTATTACTGTGTAGCTTTCGCTGTATGCTTCGGGTTATTGTCTTGCTGGAAAGCAACTCTTCTCCGAAGCCGTACTTGTCTTAATGACTGAATAGGATTGTCCTCCAGGATTGTCCTATATTTTGCTGCATTCATCTTACGCTCTACCTTAACAATCCCTCCAGGGCCGGCTGCCAAGTAGCATCCCCACAGCATGATGCTGCCACCACCGTGTTTCACAGTGGAGATGCAGTGTTTGGTGTGCGCCAAACATAGCGTCTTGTCTGATGGACAAAAAGCACCATTTTGGTCTTATCAGACCAAAGAACCCTCTTCCACTGGACCATGGAGTCTTTCATATGCCTATTGGCGAAACTCAATTCGTGATTTAACATGAGTTTTTTCCACAGTGGCTTTCTCCCTGCCATAAAGCTTTGACTGGTGAAGGACCAGGCAACAGTTGTTGTTCAGGTGTTGAAGCTTCTAACTCCCTCAGAGTCGTCATCGTGTGTTAGTGGCCTCCCTCTCTAGTCTCCCCCTTGCATGGTCACTCAGTTTGTGTTGATGACCTGTTCTAGGCAGATTTAGACATGTGCCATATTCCTTCCATTTCTTCATGATGGATTTCACTGAACTCCAGGGGATGTTCAGCGCCTTGGATATTTTTTTTGTATCCATCCCCTGACTTATGCTTTCCAGTGACCTGTTGTCAGAGTTGCTGGGAGTGTTCTTTTGTCTTCATGGTGTAATGGTAGCCAGGAATACTGAAAACTCCTTCCAGACACAAGTTTCTTTATACTGCAATCACTTGAGACGCATTCACTGCACTCAGGTGATCCCCATTTGACTTATTGTGGGACTACTTGCACCAAATATCAACCTCTGTTGGATTAAGTCAGTCATTTTGAAGGGGGTGAATATTAATCCAAACACTGATTTCACCTTATATATTTTTATTTAATTGACATTACTTTGTAGAAATCTGTTTTCACTTTGACATTAATGAAGTATTTTTCTGAAATCTTTTTGTCAAAGTCACCAACTTTATAATGTCAATGAAAGGATAAAACATCCAATGGGGTGAACACTTTTTATAGGCACTGTATTCAAGTGAAGTGATGGGTTTATATGTAAACATGCCTGGTGTAGACTCTCCATCACAAGTAAGGGTGGCGATGCAGCCGTGACTTAAGTGGTGGGATCTGAGGGTTTGGTTGGACTTACTTAGAAAACATTAGTATTCATGTCAGGTTTTTAGTGTTTGTGACCTCTTTTCAGTAATCCAGAGGCTTTTTTGGAGAGCACATCCTTGAATAAAAGTCCCTGATCACATAGCTCAGTGGAGGCCATCTGCACACTATCACATCTAAGCAGCTCATACATGACATTCACGACGATCTGTGAGCATTATGTCAGTAAAACATACCTAAGAGATGAGAGGAGTGAAGAAGGGGTGAGTCCTGCTTTTGAAAAACTGGTGAAACATACCACGTTAAAAACTGTTGTTTTTTTCTCTCACTGCTCTTACACTTTAAGTACAAATTAAATAAACAGCGTATAATGATCGTTTGTGAGATTTAAAGGTTCTTGTAGGCAGAATTTTGGAAGTTTGGATGGAGTCATTGTTCTGAAACATGAGCTAAGACAGAAAAAGTGAGTGTTTAAACGACGTCTCAATCCTGAATATTAGAGCATACAGATGAAGTGGATCGAATCCGACAATCGAATGAACCAAACAAAATGGTGTAGCTGACCTTTAGATTATTAAACCTCATGTACAGTGTCATGTATACCACACTGTATAAGACACCTCATTTTTATAACATGCAGCTTTTAAATATCAGCCCTGCCAGCTGTGACACTCTTTGTCAGACACTCTTGGAACCTGAAAACATAAAGGAAATAGACACAATTTCCACTGGTTATTCTCCACTAGTTTAAAGAATGATCCTATCGGTGCTGTACATTTTGTATTAAGGGTGATTCAGCTCTTCATTCACTTTTAAGAGTCCAAAAGAAAATAAGTGAAAATCACTGCAATGTTAAAAACATATCTGTTTTTAGGGCTAGATAAAGACGCCTCACTGAAATCAAATCGCGAGTGTCAGGTATACAACAAATTTGAACTACATGTCTGAAAGGTTTCATTCTTCTGTTAACCACTCTGCCTTGAAAAAGGAAAGGACATAATTACTCCTGTATTGATTTTGAATAATGTCAATTTTGCTGCCGTTCTGGGAAATCCAGAGACAGCAGCTACAGCAGTAGTTGTTGATCTTACACACAACGTAACTGTAAGGGAGGTTGGTTGTCTGAAAATAGACCTTCTTTTGGGAGGAAAATTCAGTTGATTCTCTGTAACATGACTCAGGGATGGTAGATGATTAATGCTGCCAAACTCTGCTGCCATTATAAATAATGATGTTCAAACGTAAAATCCATTAAAGCAGGAGAAATCATCAAATGGCTGAAACACGTGTTTTAACACCATATTTCAAAAATCGGACTCCCTGCATAATACCGTTAACTCTCACCAGCATATTAATCATCCTGATGGAATGCCTTCTTTCTTTAAATGTCAATCTTTACTAGATTCAAATCTTAAATGTTTATAGTACATTCAGTCTACACCATTGAAATAATTCCATTAAGCATTAAGCTCCTTAGCATTCCACACACACCGTTATGAACTACTCTACTTTACTGTTACACAGCAACATGATGTGCAGATAAACAATATCTTTAATATTACAGGTTTTTGATGGAAGTGAAGAGTCCTGAGACCACTGGTGATGAAGACTTTACTCTTGTGACAGTTAAATAATGCTTACCTGGATGCAACTCCAGTTCTATCAGTATGGTTGTAGTATAACTATTATTAGGATTATAATAGCATTATAATATAATTATATTATATTGTTACTGGTAATATCTTAATATAGGGCCGGTGCTACATAGTGCTGAGTGACTACAGATTCAGGGTATTTAGAAATGTATGAAGAAACCCTTGTGTTTTTAAGGGTTTAATGCGGAGCTCCTGCTTTGCCTGTAACTGTCTGCATCCTTTCTGCAGTAGATATTAATCAGGGCTATAACATAGCCTGGTGGCTCTGAATCAAAAAGGAGCGAGGCTACTTTATAATATATAATATATGCTGTATACAGAGACACTTCAGTGAGGCTGTACTGTAGTGATACGCGATATGGAGGCAATTGCTACTCTCACTAGTGTGATGCAAAGGTCAGCTCGTGTGCATTTATTGTACTCAAGTCTGCACCAACACAGCATGATAAAACATCCTCTCCGTTCACACATAGTAATATGTTCCAATGGAACTGGAAAATGCCACTTGTTTCTCATTATTACGCTCCATCTGCTGGACGTATAGGATCCATGCAGCTTTCTAAAGCGTCATCAATATGCTATATATATATGTGCCGCTCCCCAGAGGGAAAGGGGTCTAACAGGAGTCCAGCAGATTACAGAGTGGACAAATAATATGTCAGTGTGAACACGGTGGAGCTGGATGTGTCTGCACATTGAGCTCGGCAGAATGTTTTCCATGCTCTTGACCCTGTGGAGGTGAGGCATTGTATCATTTATTCACACTCGGAGGTGTGTTGTGCTGTTGAGAGGTCGTACAGAGCAGCTTCCTTTCTCTCTCAGTCTGCATCTATCTCAGTCTGAGGTTTCATTTGTTTCCCTCTCTATGCTGCTAGAAATTCATCATCCTATGGGTAAGAAAACATCACATTACATAGTTTCTATCCTGACAGGTGAGTGTGACTGTCCGTCACTCAAGCTGTTCTGTCTCACAACCAAAAATCAGCACATTACCTGACACAAAGCACTAACACAACCACTAGGATTGGTGTTTTGTTTTATTTTGTTAAACCAGATGACAGCTCCGGGTGTCTTATAGATAATTTATGAAAATAAATGACAACTTATTCTACAACATATTTCTGCTATCATCACCATTAAAACCTGAAAATGGTACAAAATGTGGCAACATGTAGTGTTTAAAAACCGCTCATATCCCTGTCCACTGACTCTGTTTTTGTTGCTGTCATCAAGTTCAAGTCAATAATGCTCAAACGGAGACCTGAGCTCCCTAATGCAGCTTTATAAAGCCTCTTATTCACTGTCGATGACACTCTATCGCTTGTTCTTTTTTAAAAACTCTTTTCTCTGTTAGTGTCATTATATTTGTAGTATACTGTATTTATAATCTGAATTGTTGACTTCAAGTTGTATTTTGGGAACTATTAGTTGTATTTTATGCATCTGACATTTCATAGTACAACAATTCAATGTTAATGTTAAAACTAATCAGTTACAACAAATGCAACAACCGGATTTTGGGTGTTTCATCAAACATTTGTGTGTAAGAACTATTAGATTTGAGGCAGGCTTCTTCTAATTTTCCAGACCTTAAAGGCAAAGAAACAGCTTTTTGTTTGTCAGGATGGTCTTGTACCTATTGTACCAGATCATCAAAAGACTTTTTGTTCTGTTTCTAAAAATTTCTCTGATGCACAAACATATTTCAAGAGACACATTCAGTCCTTTTGTGATGGTGTTATTAAGGAGAAAATTATCTGATGCTTTCCAGAGAACGTGACGACTAAATCACGTGCGTCCATGTGATTCCATCAATACATCATTACTACAGTAAATCATGAAAATAAACAGAAAACCTAGACAATTTCTGAGCTACATATAAATGAATGCATACACTCTTGAAGAGGCATTTGGAACTTGAAAAGCAGGGATTGTAATGTTTGCACGTCTGTTTGGGCAGAATTCTGCTGATTGTTAAAGAAACTGATGTAAGTATGCAGAATAAATAAAAGCTTTATATTTGTTACATGTTCACACAACATTATTATTATTAATATGTAAAAAAAGTACAAGCTATGCTTGTTTGATAGTAATAAAAACACAAATGTGCAATAAAGAATTATGAATAGAGTGAGAGTGAATGTAAGTATCATAAAAGAAATGTGAAGGATACAAATTTAAAGATGAACATGTATATGTAAATGTATAGTTCCTTTAGAAATTATTCAAATTCTCATTGGAGGTTTTTACCATTCAGTTATTGTCCATAAGAACAAGAAATACTCATGTCAAACAGAGCTCTTCAAAGTAATACACTTTAAATAAATATATCCAATGGAAAATAAGTGCTTGCATATGTAACTCAACTAAATCCTTACTGGTGCAGCCTCTTGGTTTAAGAAGTCACACAGATATTTAAGTGACGATGAGCTGAGTGCAGTGAACGTGTTTCAGGTATTGTAGTAGAAACACACCTAATGATCAATGCAGGTGTTTCCATAAAGAGCCGAGAGGTTGCAGAGTGTTTGACGAAGATCATAATGGTGTGAATCCCTACTCAAAGTGAATCTGTAGCAGATGTTAGACCTGGTGGAATATCTGTTTGAACGATCTTTACTGAGACCTTCCAAATATAGATTTGTCCTGTTATTTGGTATCCATGTGCAACCAAGTGTAAGGCCACTGAATACCTCAGCTTGATATTTCTTATCCTTCATCGGTCGTGTATGCCTGCTGATCCAGATCTGCAGCACACAGGACTGTTATTGATTGTTTTTTTCTGCCTCGAATTGTTTCTTACATTTTCTAGCTGCACTGTTCAAGGCTTCAGTGTAAAAATGTTTTTAAACATTTCATTAGTCTACTTTTTCGCAGTGCTGCCTTCTAACATTAACAATATTAGCAGAAGCCAATGCATTATAGACTATAGTGTAGGCTGTATGATCAGATGTTTTTCTGAATTAAGAGTAAACTAACTTGATATTTCCATTTTAAAGCAGAGAAACACTTTGAAGGAAAGTGATGAAACCTTTGGAAAGTGAGCCTACTAACAGGAAAGACACTTTCTACAGCTTCTTCCTCAAATTTCGAGTTTCAGGTTTCACTTAAGCAGCAGCAGAGCATCCTGTTTCAGAGGGTCATTTCACCGGTTTGTGGCTGGGGATTACAAGCATCTTTACAAATACAAAAGGCCAATCCATGAACACTTGCAGCACTGACTATAACAGACAGAGAAAGGTTTTACTAAATGGTCCAAACAGTGACACAGCTTTTTAGTACTGAACTCAAATAAGGAGATCATATTTTAATCAAACGTCTTTAACTTGGAACACTTAGAGTAATGAAACTGACTCAAAGCCAATGTAATCACAGTCTAGCTTTGGCAGATCACTGACTACATCAGCAGCTCAAATTTATCTTGTCTTTTTATTGATTTTTTTTTTCCACAGAGATTTTGAAAATCTTTCTCAGTTAAAAATTAGATTTATGTGCCATTTGCACAGAAAGACACAGTATGGTCCGGATTAAATGAGACATCTGCTGTGACACCTGCGTAGTGTATGTGATAATATCAGACACAAATGTACTCTCACACTTTGATGCTTGTTAAATTTCAGCCCCTGAGTGATGTTCCGCATTTATTGTAACCCGATGTCCTGTGTAAGGACAATAATAGCAAATCAAAATGCTGGATGTTTGAGTGAGGAGGGGTTGGGCACAAAAAGAAACATCAAAAAGAATCAAATTAAATCACAACTCAAAGCGAATAAAGAAGTGCCAGGAGAAAACAAAGGCTGCATACAAATGAAACAGGTTTGAGTCACACCATCAGTCAGCAACTAGAGTTTGGACATGTGAATTCAGATCCTACCAAACAACAACCCAGGTGACAAATAATGAAACACTTGGACACCGACTGCATGCGTCTGCTGTAGGTGTGATTGTGCCAAAAAAAAAAAAAACAAAACCAAAAAAACAAGAAAAATATCAGCTGTAAAAATCCAACATTTTCACCGTGATGAACAATAAAGTTGAATTTTCCCTAAATATTATTTGTGCAAGCTGAATCACAAAATGAACGTTCACGTCCCAACTGTGTTCGTGTGCACTTGTAGGAAAACGTCATTTCTGCACATTTAATAGTTTTGCAGTTAAAAGTGCGGCAGTGAAGAACACACGTGATGCATTTTTCACTGAGGCTGCAGTCTCGACCTGCGTGCACTCAGAATCTGATTTACTATGACAGCAGCTCATTATGCCATTAGCTCCTAGACTGCGCCTGGGACCTAAGATGCTAACATGAACAGTTTAGAGGTGGCATCTCACTGAAAGGAGGCAGAAATGGAGCAGCTGGCACACCAGCCCCAACAGGGTGGAGGTGGATGTTAATACTGAAGTATATTGACCCAAACACACATTTTTATGTCTTGAAAGAATAGAGAAAAGCACGTTCAAGTTTCATTAACACAAACTCCTCATCTACAAGCTGAGAATGTGTAATTAGATATGTTCATTACACCTCCTGCACAGCGTAATTGCTTATTTTGCCTAACAAAGGTATTTAAGTTGTATACAACGTTTCCTTTTTCACTTCAGAAGCCAAGAATGGTCCCACAATCTGTCTGATCAGAGTAAATTCGTAATTTATAATCAGCCTCTTTCGTGTTACCCTGTTATTGCTACAGTATTCTCCTATATATACATGTATATAAAAATTAGTACAGTAATCATATGAACAACTGTAGGAGATTTTACCCTGTAGGTTAATAAGTAACTATTTTAAATCATGCATGGTGTTTTGACTGCAGTGTGACTAACTAACTATGGAAATCTGACTAAATAACTCAGCTTGAGCTCTGCTCACACAAATGATCCTTTGCCTCTAATGTTCCCTTGGTACAAAATCACAGATAGTAGGTGGATAAACATAAGCGTGCACTATCCTGTTCGCTAATTTCACGGGCAGATATTGCAGAAAAAAAAAAATCTCCATGAATAAACAAAATGCTCCATCGTGCAGGTTTGCTGTGTGCAGCTTTGGACCTAAACCTTAATATATAACATGGTGAAACTATTGGCATATATATGAATGTGCCAGCCTCTGGCTTGGGCTGCTGAGAATTGAGTCAGCAGCATAAAGCGAAAAACTTGGACCTATAGGGCGCAACTGAGTTATAAGAGCCTTTACTGAAACAGACAGATCTGCACTTGTATTGAATTTGCGGTGTGAGAGTGCAAGGCTCCACGAAAATGCTCTGAAATCTACCAGAAGTAAAATGCAGTTTTGTTTTTCAAGGAAGGAAGCATCTCAGTCTTAGACGCAGGTGTATGTAACACAGGAGCTGACTGGAATATGTTTTGTTAATTCTCACACAAGTCCAGTTAATTTCACACCAGCAGAAGACTGTGACGGATTTGTCACATGATTCATTAACCACAGTTAATCATGTGTAAAGAAGGAAAACAACTTAAAATAATATATCTCATAATTGATTATGTTAATCTGGTTACAACTTGAACTGCTGACCACAGATCAATGGATGTGAAATCAGTTTGCTGGCTGACTTGCACCATGACAAATAAACTGTAACACTACACAGCTGTAAATCGTATAAATTTTGAATAAAAAAAAAAAGTTTGAATATCAAAGACTTGTTAGAACGTTTTCACCTCATGTTGCGAGGATTTGATATGCTTTATGCTGCGTGTTCGTCACATCCAACACAGTGACTCTTTTAAGACGTTGGTCAATTTCTGCTTCGGGGGGAGCTATTTAGTGTGAGGGCGTAATGATGAAAAAGAGCCACTCTACAAAGATGGAAGACACACTCCATTAATGCTGAATTGGCATTCTTGACAGTGTTTGACAGCAGCAATTTACCATGCCATAAAGAGTGCTGCTTCTTCTTCGGGACCATGCATGAGTGGAGCAGAAAGGAGAGTTTGTTATCAGCCCGAGGAAGCATATTTACAAATGATTTGTTTTGCAAATTGTTCCACTACAGTGTGAGATGTAATAAATTGCCGACTCGTCCTTTTACTTTGTGTTATAGGTCGAAAAAATACGCTTCATGTTGTAATAGATCATAAAACGCAAGGTCCATTAAAGCCAATTGTATAGTAAATTCTTGTTAAGGGCAACGGCATGTAGCTTGATTCAGTACAACCTAAAGCTTCAAGTGGAAAAGTACAATAAATCAGATTTATTTTTGGCCCTGTGTCTGCTTATTCTCTATTTTAGCTTTCACTCTCTGACCTTTTCCAGGTGAAATCATTTAATGAGCTTCCTGAATCACTCGCCGCATTAAAACTTTACTAAAAGGTTTCTGAGCTACGTGTGGACACAACATATTGCAGGCTATAAATAAAACACCATCACTATTCCTAGAAAAACAGCCTGGTTCTGCACGTTTGAGGTGACTTAACTGTTCCACAGCTGTTTGCAGCCACCCAACCATCTCCTGCCCCTCACATCGACAGACTCTGTGACTCCCGCTTCTTATCGAGACTAAGAATTTAAGTAGTACTAGTTTTACTAGTTTTAGTTGTACTTGTTGTTAAAGTGTTGTTCAAGAATGCTCCAGGTCCTACTAGCTGTGAGGAAACAGCGCTAACCCTTTTCCATTTTACCATTTTCTTTTTTTGTTTTTTTGTGACGCTTTTCATTTAGTACTTTACTCACACGAGTCATTTTGAAGAGAAGAAATTACACATTTTCTGGTTTCAGCTCCTCTAATCAAATCTGATTCGATCAATTGATAGGGGAACCTTAATGCAACCTTTATCTCAGTATAAAATTACACATGTTGTAGCTGCATGAGTTTTGACACACATGTAGACTATAGGATAAGACTGTGTTTGTCTTCTGGCAGAAAATCTATTTATTCTGAGTCTGCCCACCTCCATGCTCACAGTTCAGCAGAAACTGGAGAATTATTTCACTACATGGAGCCAATTTTACATTCATGGCTTGAGATGACCGGCGGTCACTCAGACCGTGTGAGAAATCCGTCTCACATCACCAGCTGCTCTGAGCAGCAGCAGCACACTGCTGCATACGTTTGAGCAGCACAGGATAATCCTCTGCATCTCTTCATTAGTCCTCGGTCTCATTGAACACGCACAGTAATAAGATTTTCTCTGAACAGCTCACTTCATACACACAGTAGAAAACATGTCTGACGCTGATGTGGTGTCGTGATGACGAGGGGGAATATGGTGGCACTTCAAAGATCGTCAGCTAATTACAGCTGTGGTTTGAGAGATGAGGCGACTTATGAGTTCCACACATGACGACGCTGATAAAAATATTGATCGGTGACATGCAGGACGTAAAAACACAAAACAGAACAGCACCTCTGAGTATCTGGTTTCACTTGCACACAAGCATCTCCAATGATTATTCACATTTTGGTTTGAGTTACGCGAAGCACATGGTTCTTGTTTATGCAGCAGTAAACTCACTGATGGAGCTGATGTTTCATATTATTTTCTACTCTTGCATTTAGTTTTTCCAACTGTTCTGAGTTCAATTTGGTTATTATCTAAGCCAATGATGAACCGTTGAGTGAACCCACAGCTAATGCAATGATACTGAACATTATATCTGTATTACTGTATTATGTCAGCTTTATAGCTGACTATATAAAAAATGGATCTCATCAATACTTGGGGGGGTTTGCTCACAGTGACGATCCTCTGGATGCTGCTGCTTTGTGACGGCTTTTAGGTGGTTGTTTTGGTTTCATGACGCTTTCTCTGCTTTCATCAGTTCTGTGCTGTTTAACCATGCTGACAGCAGAACTCTGCCCGTATTGATCAGATGGTCACTGGTCAAGACTGAAATAGCTCAGCAGCTATTTAATGGAACACCATAAAGTTTTATACAGAAATTTGTGGTTCCCGGAGAATGAATCCTACTCACTATGTTCTAATGCCACAATCAGGTTTTCTTACTACAGAATGAATTATCATTAAATTTGGTATTTCCCTTGGGCGTATCAATTTGGATTTCATGTCCCTCACAAGATGAATTGTAATAACATTGTTGACTAATGGCATCATGAGTAACAATCACTATTAACACTAATGACACCACCATCAATGTCACATGTAATTTTTTTATGGATTAGCCCAGTTTCTCATGCTGAAATAAAAAGTAAAATGGTAAAAAACACCTCCTCTCAGCATTCAACTTAGAAACCTTACTGTGCCTACAAGAACAGCTGCTACCATGACTGTAGACTCAGGTCTGTTAAACGTAAAGCTACAGTATGATAATTTCAAGAATATTTCTACATAAATAAGCTAAAAAATGTATAAAGTAAATATTTCCTGTGAACAGTGTAGAGATATTTGCTGCAAAATGTTTTTTCAAATCAGTGAATTTCAACAGTTTCTGCTTGATTATTTAGGTTTTGCAGTATTAGGATTTTTTATAATTTGATAATGATGACTAATGGTGGAGCGTGGCAGATCATGTGGTTTTTCCTCATATCCTTCATTCATTCATTGCTTTCACTTTCATTTCTCTTTCATATTTTCCTGCCTCCCACTATTGTAAATCAGTTCAAGAGACAACAGCAAGAATTTTCACCACCACCCAATCAAGTGAGCACTGAAGTACCACCTCTTAGACTTACTCCCTGAGGGACCAATTCTAATCAGCACACTTTTTCTGCTCAATTGCCTGCTCTTGCAGCATGTCCTCCTCCAGAGGCTGTTGACAACATTCAACCACCACTAACTTTATCACCACCAGCACCAGAGCTCCAAGTGGGACTCTCAGACAATCACAGTAATTTTATTGACCTTCCAATGGAAGTTATAGCCCTAAATCAAGGTAAAAAGTTTTCCTATTTAGCTCACTTTTTTCTGAAAACCTGCAGCTGCTTTCCTATGACATATATCTGGGTTTGGCTCTGAGGTTACATTTGCTAAGCAGCTCTGCCTCTGAGAAATGTGTAACTAAAACTTCAGAGGCAAATCCCCCACAGATGCATCCTCACCCAGAAACAAACACCTGTTTATGATTATCCACTTACAAAAAGCTACATATTTGGTTAAAACTTGAGAGTGAAAGCGACATTGAAGCATGTTTTGAGAAAATTATAGATGTGGACAAAAGTCAACAAAGTGGACCTGATGAAAGACGACTGAGGAGGACTCCACTGTTGAAAGCAAATCATAAAAGAGAGAAAACGCATATCGACAAACCACAAAGCTTCTGGGAAAATGTCCTCTGGACAGATGAGACAAAACTGGAACTTTTTAGAAGTCACATCAGCTCTATGTTCACAGATTCAAAAATGAGGCATACAAAGAAAAGTACACTGTACCTACCGTAAAACACAGAGGTGGCTCAGTAATGTTCTGGGGCTGCTTTGCTGCTTCTGGCACAGGGTCTTAAATCTGTGCAGGGTCCAATGAAATCTCAAGGCCATCAATGCCCTAGCAAACTATGTCTTTGTCACAGGACAGTTTTATTGGTTTATTTTTTATTTATACCAATATAATGATGAATATGGGTTTTCCTGTCTTTAAATCAGCAGCATAAAGGGTAACAACAATTTAGTTTAATAACAACATCCTTATGCTCCAAGCCAACCACTGTACTGTCGTTTTAACTTGTTTACCACTTCACAAATGCTTTAATTGGACACATAAAAAAACTTCACAGCTCTCTTGACAGTTTCTGGTGAGTCACTTTTATATTGAAGACTTCATAACAAACCTCTGTGCAGTGGTTTCTGAAGTTTGCTGCTGGTTTGGTAAACTGAAGCCAACAGTGAGATTACACCTCTTTGATAGCACTTTGCTTTGATGTTTTTTCTCCTTCACTTAGATTTTTTTTGCTTGCCTTGTTCCTCACTTGTAAGTCGCTTTGGATAAAAGCATCTGCCAAATGACTAAATGTAAATGTAAATGTACACAGTGATGGATTATTTATGTGTTAAACAAAAATAAATAAGTTAAATTAACTGTGAATTAATGGATCTTCTTTCTTTTAAGTCTAGAAAATGACATTAATCTCAAAAAACCCTATTTAGAAAGTCAAAATCAATCTACTTACTGGCAGTGTTAATATGACTAAACAGTACATTTAGTTGTATGTATCAAGATTTATTTTTCTGTAGCAGTAATTACTGGCTTGATTATAGATCTACTCCTACATGGTGTGATATTAATTAAACAGTAAGTAAATCTCATCATGGGGTTTAAATGTTATTGCTGTATACAATTAAGACAATGGAGGCCATGTAACATTTTCATTACTTGAACCCATTAGAATTTCCAGAAGCAGAGATGATTTTTAGTTTACATTGTTTTTCTCAGACATTATTTCTTCCCATGAGTCGTGACCTTCATCACTGCCTGTCTCTGTTCGTATGTAACACTAAACTCTGAACCACAAAACTGACCACAAGAAGCTCTTGTAGTCGCCGTCACTATAAGTGATTGTACTGATACACTATAAACAATATTAATATCACGTTACAAACTAATAACAGCTGGTGTGACATGCGAATACTGCAGCAGGCCCATCAGTTGCTGCTTTGTGGTAACAGCGAACTGTGTTTGTGCTATAAAAGAAAAGAAAATGAAAGCTGATTCTGAAGTTAAAGGGTTTAATTAAAGCTGCAGTACGTACCACAATGTCATAATAATGTCAAGTTTCATAATGACCAGTGGTGGAGAGCAGCAGACAATAGAAGAGAGTAGTGGAGCAGTGAGGGAGCAGCTGGGCAGAGCTGAGTGGATTGATTCATAATCTCATACTACCACAAAGTACATTGTACCTCAAAGTTTATGTTTACACTTTTGTACACTTTTACAGAAGATGTGAAAACTGTTTTTCATTGACATTTATTGTACCGAAGCTGGACAGGAAGTTGTTATTTCAGTGTACCACCTATTAGTGATTTGTTATATAAAAGAATAAGCAAACAAAACTTTATTACATCATTCTAACTAAACCATTGTGACCTTTTAAGACAGCGTACTTTATATTTTATGTCAGAAATATGCCTCATTTTCACAAGACAACCCAAGTTGCAGGTCCTACTGACTCCAGTCACACAGGATTTTATACTCACACTACAGATTTACTTCCAGTACAAATGGTGCTGGAAAAACAGAAACCTGTCCAGATGTCCGAAGCCATCTGAGCTTGAAAATGTCATTAAATCAGCAGCATAAAACATTAACAAGCCAAATGACAAATCAAGCCATTGCTAGTGTAAACTCATCAGGCACTCAGTGTGTGCAAATAGTTGCTTTACACAATGTTAAGATCACTGAAGAGCAATACCGTATGAAAACATGTTTACTCACTGACTTTATAAAAGTCTTCCCTCTATACAACTGCAATATTAACAGAGACCTTTTATTGGGCAAAGGCACTCATAATCATCATCTGTTAAGCCAATAAAACTCCGGCCGCGTTCATCTGGTCCTGCCTTGACTGATTGTAGCCATCTGGTAGAAAGTGCAGACCAGCTCCGGCTCGGGAACATTGATATGGATGATTTTATGAACACGTCTGTGCAGTGAACGGTAAAATATTCAAGGTTTCGCCCTTGGCTAATTTGTTTAAACAGGAGCTCAGGCTTCCCTCTGCTACAGTAACTCCATCTGCTGTGGGGGCAGGTTTTGTCTGGGGAAGAAAACGCTAATAACCACAACATTCACTAGAGTCATTAGAGTTGGGTTTGATTATGGATCTGTAACATGTGCTCCTACGCAGCTTGACATTAACTGAGCAGTTAGTAAACCTCAGCATGGGCACTTTATGTTACTACAGAATACAGATAATAAGGTGGGAATCAGGCAAACAGCACCGGTTACTTAAAGATTAATGTAAACAGAGACACAGTTGGAGGTTGATTTCAAAGACTGGCAAAACTGTTTGGAGTTTAATTTGCAGAAGAAGATCAGATATCTAGTTTGATCTAAGTCTCTATCACTGATTAAAGGAGTAACTGTCATGTTTGTATGTTACAGCAGTTTACTTGCATTGTTCAGCTGATGAAGGTGTTTGTTCTTTCCATCAGAGAAAACATTTTTGCCATTTATCATTTGGACAACATTTAGTCTGCAATATTCATTCTCATTTATTTAATTAGGCTAAACAGGCTGAACAAACTGATCAGGAGGCCTCTGTTCTGGGGGTGGACAGAAGATCCTTTCTGCCTGTTGCCATCAAACTGTACAACTCCCCCCCTCTGTAAAGAGGTGGGGAACTGAACTGACTATCATCAGTATCATTATTAGTTATCATTCCACTCTATTATTATATTATAATTATTATCATTGACCCATTTCATCCATCTTTTGATATTCTGTGTATATATATTGACTTTTTGGTGTTGATGTTATTTTGTATTTGTGTTGGTGTAGATCTTTTCTGGTCTCCTTCTGTCTTAATTGAGAGCAACTGTAACAGTAACCTGTCATTACCCTGGAGTCTGCTTGAGAATAACAATAAGAACTTGTTTCCTTGATTAGGAAATGAAGTGAATAGTTATAGGGTAAAGGTTTGGTGTAATGTTTATTTAAGTGCTACGTGTGAAAATATATTTTGATCCAGAGACATCAAATAGAAGCGAATAAGCAACAGAGAAGTTTTGGTAAGTAGACAGTTATGATGTGAATTATCTTCATTCAGGGATAAATTAAGGAATAGAACAGGATCCTCAGAGTCTAGATGCTGGTGGTGGGGAAAGTAAAGTCAGTGCAGAGAAGTTGATAGGATTTGTTGATCAGTGTCCTTGGACATCTTGGAGAGATACTGGGAAGGAGCTGGGTTGCACAAAAAAACAACAGTACTGTAAAGAATTTTTACAGTACAGTGAACAACAATTGGTGCAAGAGAAGGAAGAAAAAAAGCTGAAGGCTTCTAACAATGTGGGAAAGTGGAAGATGTATATAGAAAAAAGATGAACTTTTTCACATAGGATTCATAAGGAAACTGGTTTCACCTGATAAAGGAAAAACAAAAGACGAGTAGACCATAGGAGAGAAAATGCAACTGCAGGAAACGAGGCTGCAGATCTAACAGAAAGTCAGGCCTGGCGCCAGTGTGATTATCTGATCCCAAATATGATATGGAGTATTTTAGAACTAAATTAAAGGACTTTATCACAGTTGCTGAGGAAACTGTGTGGAACAGAGTTACATGGAGCACAAACAGCGTTGTTAATGGTCTTAATCAGAAGTCTCGTATTGTAAGGGTTCGCAATAAGCCTGGACAAAAACTGTACACAAATATATCTGCAGTCTTATATCACAGCCTTTCAACAGCCTTTTATAATAGGCTACATTGTGCAATTATATGATTTGGCAGGCATGTGTAAGCTAAGGTCATCAGCTTCCATTTGGTGCAGTACAGGCACACTCAGTTCAGTTTCGGATCAGCAGCATGAGACATTTTACTGAGATACTGTCAACTGTGATAGAAAACAACACCCCTCCTCTTACTATTTCCCCTTACTGGAAACAGTATGAGGTTGGTGCAGCAGTGGCCCACCACTAATGGTAAGGACAATAACCAAAGCCGACGGCCTCCATGCACAAAGCTGTCTGTCTGCTTTAATGTAACTGGGTTATGATTTACTGATACACAAGTCACCAACAGCCGTATGCTTAATGCCCTCGGTTTAGCCCAGTGATCAACTTTGATGTGTGAAATTTGTTTTATTACAACTTGGGTGCAAAGTTTCTGCATCAGCCTTTACTGATTTACCTTTATGGCTGCTCCATTAAATCTCAATTCCATCTGAATGGCCAACACACATCCCTGTGTGCCTGGACAAGCTGCAGAGTGTTTTGCGTATCCAAGGCTGTACTGTGTCCTCATAACATTTGTTGCCAGGGCAAACAGGGTTGCTACACAGGGCTGAAGTCCAACAACGTACAAACATTCTCCATTAAGGTCATGAGGTAAGATTAGGATGGTATCTACTGACTGTGTAGATGAATGTAGTAAATGGTACTACAATGATAATGCCTATCTTACTGCTGTAAATAGGAACATACACAGTCAGATTTTCCTGCTCTGGGGTCTGTTGCACAGACTTTTCCAGACTGTTGAAAGAGCCACGGAGCCTGCAGCTTCATCTGGAGATAAGAAGACTTTTCACAAACAATGATCCATTCATTGAAATTATGAAAGGGACATGCTGCAAATGAGGGAAAATAGCATTAACTCTGAGCTGCAGCTGTTTTGTCAGAAGCGCCATGGGTGTGCAGTGAAGATAATTCTCTGGGAGGATTTCCACAGAAACCACAGCGACTACTTTTAGTCATTTACTCAGACTGATTAGTTAATAAGAATTGAGCTTCAGCCAGGACCCTGCAGACTTTGGACCATGACTTCTGCCCCTGTGCAGCAATTAGAAAGCAGCCTGCCACTGTGTGACATCAGGGCATTAGTGACATTAAGATATTTTCATGTGCACTGAAAGGTTTGTGCTCATAATAACTGGTGCTAGTAGCTGTCCAGACATATCAAAATCAGTTTGTTACCAAGTATCAAAAACACAGATTTGGCTTTTCAACTAGTCTTACACATGTAACTCTAATTAGAGGAGTGTCCGTGCTACTGGGCTCCTAATGAACCCCTGCATTAGTTTAAAAAGCAAGACCGTCTTATTGTTAAACAGCCTTTGCCAATTTTCTGCTTGGTTAGGAACCTATGTCAGACTGAGGTCGACTTGTTCTAGGCAGCTCTGACTGGTATGCAGCTGTTGAATATGAATCACTTCTTTTCGGAGAAAGAGCATCTGAGGCCTGCACACAGTGTCTCATGGAAAAATAATGATTATATGAACCTTTGTTGATCCCGGGAACAGATATTCTGTTTCTTCCTCCCCTCATATATCAGCTACAGCTGGTTTCAGGGAATCAGTGCAGCGAGGTGCACGTCCTGTTCAGAGGCTGAGTTATAGTGACGATTAAAACTAAATCAAAACAAGTGGCACAATACTGATGAATTCTTATGTAGAGGTTATTTATTACTGAATATTTACACCCAGTAACTGCTATGTGTTTACTGCAACTCCTAAAAATGCAAATGCTTGAAAGAAGATGGGAAAGAAGAGAATTGGAATAAAAAGCATTTATATACATGCGTGACATGTGATGAAAAAGCCACATTTAGTCCCCTATTTGAATAATGATGATATAAATTGAGTCAGAACGTTGTTAAATAACAGGATTTCACAAAAATAACAATATATCTCTAACTGCACAACTTTATGCCAATTGCTTTGACTAAATGATAAAATAAATACAGTCACACTAAACTGAATGAATACTATTAACTCATAATGCATAAGTAAATATAAACAAATTAGTCCTAATGTATGTTAATAAAAGATCGTCAGATAAGCTCAATTGAAGTTAGGCTTCCTCAGATTCTTTACTTTAAAACTTATGCTGCAGACCGTGAAGCTGCAGTTGTTTTAATGGCAGCACAGAGGCTTTCTATTTGCAACAAAATGAATTCCAGTTGTAGTGAATTAATGGATTCTCTAATGGGAGCAAAGTAAATTAGCATGTTTTTTGCATCTAGCACAGCTCTAATGAACTTCCATCCATCCATTACCTATACTGCTTATCCTGTTAAGGATCACAGTGGATCTGAAGCTAAACCCAGCTGTCACTGGATGACAGGTAGACTGCACACCGTTGACCTACCACCATCTCGACTGTAATGAACTTCGAGGAAGCTATAGTAACCTGTGAGCTGTGCAAGACTATCCAGAACCCCACCTCAGGGTCTGCAGAGTTACCTGACAGGAGTCAGTGGTTCATATACACACCACATGTCCTTCCTACACTCCTGTGTAATCCTGAATTACGTAAACCAATGTAAACCTGTCTTGGCTGAAACTAAACGGGTCTAGTTGTTTTAACATTTTTTTACATTCTTTACAGAAAATCCGTTTTCTCAGTTTAAAGATAGAAGAGATCAGAACAAAGACAGCAACTGAGGCTGCTCCCTAGCAGTATGACAGACAGCAACCTTGATCGTTGTTAGTGTTCTTATAATTAATGTGAGAATAAACAATTGAATTCATACAAAATAAATAAAAATAAGCATAGTTTCTAAAATTATTGTATTTTTTTCTTCAATAAAAAGAGAAATCTTTTGAGGTCTGCATGCTGGGAATTCTGATGAATTGAAACCAACCCGAACAATGAAAAACCGAGTTTGCATAACAGCGGTTTTTCTTTGATCGGTTTCTGACCATCGGCACTGTCAGAAACATCAGCCTGCGTTGCTACATTTTTGATTCAAACAGTGTGTTTCTCCTTGTTACTACTCCTCAGGGCTGGTTCGGGGAACATTAGAGCTTTTTTTCCACATTTAATATCGGCTTCAGTCTGCGGCGAGGAAGGGACAAGCTGTGCACAGGAGTAATTCATTGTTTGAACAACTGCCAACATTCTTGCATGACAGCAGGGAGAGAGGGAAAGCAACTCGACAATCCTTCAACAAAAGGGGCGCGACTGAAGCCTCTGTGTTGGCAAACACCTGCCCTCTTGACGTGAACTTCTACTAGCTCAAGGAGTGCAGAAAATGAAAACTGTGTATTGTTGGAACATTTTTTCTATTGCAGGTTCACTCAGTGCTGAATGAAATGGGCCGTCTATGCTTTTCAATCAATTGTTCCACCTACACGGACTAAAGCATTATAATTATTTCTATGAAAACTGTGGCGCACAGAACTCAACCCAAGCAATAACTTAGATGATTTAACATTCAGTCCATATTTACATACTTCTGAGTCTTATTTATTTTCGAAGTTTGACAAAGTAATAAAAGAGTCTGCCTGAGTTAAGTTTTTTAATTGATCAATCCCAGCTGGTCAGCAACACAAAAAAAACCTATGATCACGTTAAGTGAAATAATCATGTTTATCTAGTACCAAACTAAATCCTGAATGCATCCACAGAACGTATGAATAAATAAACCAACCTTATGTGTCTGTACAGTTTGTGTCAGGTGCTCTCCAAGGTCCTGACCCCGCTGCGGTGAGTGCAGGGGGCGCTGTCCAAGGTACTGACCCTGGTTCATTTGAGCAGTAATAGCTGCCGTTTCTATTCTTTGCAATAAGCTGCTCGTGCGGTTATATATTAAACACACTGTGCTCCCCTTGAGTTTGTGCTGAGCTCTGTTAGTGTAAAAGCGTATTAAAGTCTGTTTCTGCACTGTTTGTGCAACTGCTCTTCGTTTTAGATAAACGATTAACTCCTCTTGGGAGCATCTTCAGTGTCCTTGTGTTTTCCTCACTCTACACTTGACCTTATGAAAGTCACCAGATCTATTACTTTCTTTTATTTTATAAGCTGTACGATTACCTGATAAAAAAAAAAAAGAAGAGGAAATCTTCACTGAGCTTTTATATTTGTTCTTAAATCTCTTCCTGTCATTTTTCAATGTGCAACTACTGTTCCTGCCTACTTTCCCAGTCTTTTGTTTGTTGCTTCTAATTGCTTCTCTTTCCACTCACCCCAACCAGTTAAGGCAGATGTTCATCCACCCTGAGCCTGGTTCTGCTGGAGGTTTCCTCTCCACTATCACTCTGTCATTTATTGCATTTCTCTATGATTTTCTCTTTAGAGGTCTTGGCCTTACTTCTTACATGTCAAGTGCTTTAAGATATTTTTGTTTAGATTTGGCACTGTACTAATAATAAGTAAATAAAATTCCACTGATTTGACCATAAATCTCCAGCACATGTGGTGTCCAGTGTGTGGCACACTATTTCCTGATAGAAGCTGTCTCACTGCTGAAACACAGGAATTAATTATATGTCTGGTTTATGTCACTGCTGACCTTTGGTGACGGCTTCTTGGCTCTTGGCCTTCACTCATTGGCCACTAACACACACTGAGCATGTAGCCTGGACTTCTCAAAGGACCGGTCTCCTGACAACCAGGTGGATTCAGAGGCTTTTTCTACTCTACTCTAATTTCTCTCTGAATCTCTCACCTACTCTTGAGTGAGACATTCCTATAAAGATTAATGGAATTTACAGTATGCAGCCAGTTGTTCCTGATGGTCAGCGTGGCAAAGGATTTTTCCTTTCCTTTTATAGTCAAACATGAGAAAGTACTAAAGAAAAAAAAAAAAGAAAGGTTAACGTTGCAAACTTTTGCCAACCCGTGCCTCTGAAGCAGCTGCTTCACTGATCATTATGATAATTTTAGCTGAGAAATCCAAACTATTTAGAAATTCCAGATCCAGATGAAAACCACAACATACTAAACTAATCTTTTGGTCAGTGTGTTGTAGCAGACGGGTAAACCAGAAATATTCACATTGAAATAAACACAATAAAATAAAAACACAGATGGCTCTGAGAGGCTGAATTAGGGCTTAGTGGTGCTCTGAGCTAAATATTCACAATGGCAGTGCTGTCAAGTTGACATTTAGCAGGTACTAAGTAAGGTCTATAAAGCTAAATATTGGATAAGAACAGAATTTTACCTCATGATAGAACTTGGGATAAAGGTTTTAAGGTTAATCTTCAAGGAGCCACAAATGTTTGCACCAAATGTCACAGTGATCCATCCAGTAGCTGCTAAGATTAATACAATTAAGTCCTGAAATGTAAACATGTGAGGCGATAAAGTCATATTTAACCTGACCTCTAGAGACCTTGAAAAGCATAACTCTGATTCTGGACTATGAACAATTTTTATTCTTGATTCATTTACATGTTATTATTTTTCTACAAATTAAATATTATGTACAGGTGACCAGTTGACTGACTGTTTTGGTTCTAATTTCAACAACAAATGTGAACCTGTATGTGGAACGTGGTGTAATAACTGGAGCTGTGTGTCTCTAGCACAAAAATCAAGAAGAATGAAAAGAAGAAAGAAGAGGACAACATCACCTTCACCTAAAACATACTTTAAATGACAGCGCACATGCCAGTATGAGTTGAGATAATTAGAGATAAAAGGAAAGAATTTATTTCTCCTGAGTCATACATCAGTGCATCATAAATATCCCATTCATGTACTCTCTGCAAAGACAATTATGGCAGATCCAAGGAGTCTGTGGCAGCTTAGATGGCCCTGTGCCATTTGGGTCCATCATCCTCATGAAGACTGCAATGCATTCACATCACTTTCACTGTAACAGCAGCTAATGGATCCTTCTGATCATCCTGAAATGCACTACACGGCCCCACAGAGACACTCAGACCTTATTCAAAATGCGTTTTAGAGCACATGTTTAAATCAGGGCTTCTTTTGCTGAGTCATGGCGCACTCCATGACTCAGCAACGCTACCTCCGGCTACAGTGGTGTGAAATGTTCTTTGTTTAAAATTTTTATTTTTCAACTATCTGGATTTTTTTATACAAAAACATGCAGGAAAGAAATCTCATATGGCCTGTTGGGAAAATAAATAAATGAATAGATAAAAAAAAAATCTGAAATGAGGCATGGTAACAAAATATTTTGCCAGAGACATCACACACAGCTACTTTCATTTTATGGCACATCACTAAGCAGCAGCTGCATTTTTTTCAGAGGCTTCCTGCAAATAACCTTGAGCTGGATCTCCTGAATGC